>NC_052154.1:121974244-122314483 GCF_902713615.1 Scyliorhinus canicula | reverse complement strand
TTGTGTGGGCACATGGGACTCCGAGAGTGAGGAGGGTGTTCCTGGAGCGAGGAAGGGATGTAGGTGGGCTGGCACTGCCCAACCTTCTGGGGTACTATTGGGCAGCCAATGTGTCAATGGTGCGTAAATGGGTGATGGAGGGGGGAGGGCGGCGTGGAAAAGAATGGAGATGGCGTCATGTAGAGGTACAAGCCTGGGTGCCATGGTAACGGCACCGTTGCCACTCTCCCCTAAGAGGTTTACCATGAGCCCGGTGGTGGCAGCGACCCTAAGAATCTGGGAACAATGGAGACGGCATCGGGGGGAAACAGGGGGCTCGATGGAGGCTCCACTGGGTGGCAACCATCGGTTCATCCCGGGGAACACGGATGGGGGATTCAGGGGGTGGCAAAGGGCGGGCATCAGCAAATTGAGGGACCTGTTTATTGGCGGGAGGTTTGCGGGCCTGGGGGAACTGGAAGATAAATTTGGCCTTCCCCAGGGGAACATGTTCAGATACCTGCAGGTAAAGGCGTTTGCTAGGCGACAGGTAGAGGGATTCCCTTTGCTGCCCTCGCAGGGGACGATGGACAGAGTGCTTTCGGGGGTGTGGGTAGGAGAGGGGAAGGTGTCTGACATCTATAAGGTAATGTAGGAGGTGGAGGAGTCGTCAGTGGAGGAGCTGAAGGCTAAATGGGAGGAGGAACTCGGGGAGCAGATAGAGGACGGGACTTGGGCGGATGCCTTGGAGAGAGTCAACTCTTCCTCCTCATGTGCGAGGCTTAGTCTCATCCAATTTAAGGTGCTGCACCGGGCCCACATGTCCGGGACTAGGATGAGTAGGTTCTTCGGGGGTGCGGACAGGTGCACCAGATGTTCGGGGAGTCCTGCGAACCACGCCCATATGTTCTGGGCATGCCCAGCACTGGAAGAATTCTGGAAGGGGGTGGCGGGGACGGTGTCAAGGGTGGTTGGATCCAGGGTCAAACCAGGGTGGGGACTCGCGATTTTTGGAGTTGCGGTAGAGCCGGGAGTGCAGGAGGCGAAAGAGGCCGGTGTCCTGGCCTTTGCGTCCCTAGTAGCCCGTCGAAGGATTCTGTTACAATGGAAGGATGCAAGGCCCCCAAGTGTGGAGACCTGGATCAGTGACATGGCGGGATTTATAAAATTGGAAAAGGTCAAATTTGCCCTGAGAGGATCAATACAAGGGTTCTATAAACGATGGCAGCCTTTTCTGGACTTCCTGGCTCAGAGATAGGTAACTGGGTCAATAGCAGCAGCAACCGGGGGGGGGGGGGGGGGGGGGGGGGTGCATTATTGTAGTGTTTATTCTGTAACTTTATAGTGTGTTAATTTGCGTTGTTGTTAAAATGCTGGGTTGTTCATGGGGATGGGGCGAATGTATATGATTGTTAATATTATTGTTATTTTCGGTATTTTACTAAGGTGCGTCAATGTTGTATAAAATCAAAATTTCTCAATAAAAATTATTTAAAAAAAAAAAAAAAAATGACCTAGAGGAGGGCACAGAAGGTTGGGTGAGTAAATTTGCAGACGACACTAAAGTCGGTGGAGTTGTAGACAGTGTGGAAGGATGTTGCAGGTTATAGAGGGACATAGATAAGCTGCAGAGCTGGGCTGAGAGGTGGCAAATGGAGTTTAATGTAGAGAAGTGTGAGGTGATTCACTTTGGAAAGAATAACAGGAATGCGGAATATTTGGCTAATGGTAAAATTCTTAGCAGTGTGGATGAGCAGAGGGATCTCGGTGTCCATGTACATAGATCCCTGAAAGTTGCCACCCAGGTTGATAGGGTTGTGAAGAAGGCCTATGGTGTGTTGGCCTTTATTGGTAGAGGGATTGAGTTCCGGAGCTATGAGGTCATGTTGCAGCTGTACAAAACTCTGGTACGGCCGCATTTGGAGTATTGCGTACAGTTCTGGTCGCCTCATTATAGGAAGGACGTGGAAGCTTTGGAACGGGTGCAGAGGAGATTTACCAGGATGTTGCCTGGTATGGAGGGAAAATCTTATGAGGAAAGGCTGATGGACTTGAGGTTGTTTTCGTTAGAGAGAAGAAGGTTAAGAGGTGACTTAATAGAGGCATACAAAATGATCAGATGGTTAGATAGGGTGGACAGCGAGAGCCTTCTCCCGCGGATGGAGGTGGCTAGCACGAGGGGACATAGCCTTAAATTGAGGGGTAATAGATATAGGACAGACGTCAGAGGTGGGTTTTTTACGCAAAGAGTGGTGATGCTGTGGAATGCCCTACCTGCAACAGTAGTGAACTCGCCAACATTGAGGGCATTTAAAAGTTTATTGGATAAGCAAATGGATGATAATGGCATAGTGTAGGTTAGATGGCCTTTAGTTTTTGACTTCCCATGTCGGTGCAACATCGTGGGCCGAAGGGCCTGTACTGCGCTGTATCGTTCTATGTTCTATGTTTTATGGGCTGATGCTCTGGAGAGGGTTAACTCTTCCTCCTCATGTGCGCGGCTTAGCCTCATCCAATTCAAGGTGCTGCACCGGGCCCACATGTCCGGATCTAGGATGAGTAGGTTCTTTGGGGGCGAAGACAAGTGTGTCAGGTGTTCGGGGAGTCCAGCGAACCATGCCCATATGTTCTGGGCATGCCCGGCACTGGAGGAGTTCTGGAAGGGGGTGGCGAGGACGGTGTCGAGTGTGGTAGGATCCAAGGTCAAGCTAGGCTGCGGATTCGTGATTTTTGGGGTTGGGGTGGAGCCGGGAGTGCAGGAGGCGAAAGAGGCCGGTGTGCTGGCCTTTGCGTCCCTAGTAGCCCGGCGGAGGATCTTGCTACAATGGAAGGATGCGAGGCCCCCAAGCGTGGAGACCTGGATCAACAACATGGCGGGTTTTATTAAGCTAGAGGTCAAATTCGCCCCGAGAGGATCGGTACAAGGGTTCTTTAGGCGGTGGCAACCTTTCCTCGACTTTCTGGCTCAACGATAGGGTACTGGGACAGCAGCAGCAGCAACCCGGGGGGAAAGGGGGAAAGAGGGGGGGGGGGGGAAAGGGGGGACAGGGGACGATGACTATGTTTGTTTATTTAATTTTAATTTATTTTTAAGTTCTCTTGTTGTTCACTGGGTTTGGGGGGGTGGGGGGGATATGAGGCATGCGTTGATACGGTGTGGGGGTGTTACAGTTATTATAGGGTTATTTTGTTGTATTTCATTGTTTGTTGTTATATTTTCTGTAAAAAATTCCAATAAAAATTATTTTTTAAAAAAAAGTCATCCACAATGACCTCTGGCACCCAGGGGTCACCCTGCTCGCTCACTACATCAGGGCCTGAAACCTGTCTTTCTCCAACGAGGATGTAAAAGCGGTCACCAGGGACTGCCCGATCTGTGCGGAGTGCAAACCACATTTCTATAGACCAGACAGGGCCCACCTGGTCAAGGCTTTGAACGCCTCGCGATTGAATTCAAAGGGCCACTCCCCTCAACTAACAAGAACGTTTACTTTTTAAACGTCGTAGACGAGTTCTCCCGTTTCCCATTCGCTATCCCGTGCCCCGACATGACCTCGCACACAGTCATTAGGGCCCTGCATAGCATCTTCACCCTGTTTGGTTTCCCCAGCTACGTACACAGCGACCGGGGATCGTCCTTCATGAGCGACGAGCTGCGTCAGTACCTGCTCGACAAGGGCATTGCCTCGAGCAGGACTACCAGCTACAACCCCAGGGGGAACGGGCAGGTGGAGAGGGAGAACGCGACGGTCTGGTAGACCGTCCTACTGACCCTCCGGTCTAGAAAGCTCCAAGTCTCCCAGTGGCAGGAAGTCCTCCCAGACGCGCTCCACGCTATTAGGTCCCTCGTCTGCATGGCGACCAACCAGACCCCTCACGGGAGGCTCTTCATTTTTTCCAGGGGCACTACCACGGGGGTCTCACTTCCGGCATGGCTGAGGACGCCGGACCCCGTACTTCTGAGGAAACACGTCAGGGCGCACAAAACCGACCCCCTTGTTGAAAAGGTGCGCCTGCTCCACTCCAATCCCCAGTACGCCTTCGTCGAGTTCCCTGACGACCGTCAGGACACGGTATCCCTCCGGAATCTGGCACCCGCCGGATCCAGCGCCCCCTCTACCCCCACAGAAGGACCCCTCACCCTACACCCCATGCTGCCGCCCCCTCGCGCTCCCTAGCCCACGAGCTCGCTCCACCAGTTCCGCGCACCCGTGCCGGTCAGCCCCCAGCGCCCCCAGTCCCCGGTCGAACCAGGAGAGTATGAAGCTCGGATACAACCCTCCCTGGAGTCCGCCATCGTACCCCAGCACACAACACCCATCCAGCCACCGCAAGAGGCTGTAACCCCGGTGCTCCACAGATCACTGCAGACAATTCGACCACCGGACAGACTGACGTTGTAGGCCACCACCCCCGCCGGACTTGATTTTTTTGCAGGGGGTGAATGTGGTGAATGTAATATATGTGTACATATGATAATTCACGCTATCTTTGTAAAGCGCTGTGGTGCTATCCTACCACTAGGGGGAGTAGCTCTGGGAGTACTCAGGAACTTGTACTGGGCTCCACTCTTGACTCCGCCCACGACTCCTCCCCCTAGTGCCGCTGTATAAATACCCTTGTCCAGAGTCAGCCTGAGTTCACTACGAATTCATCAACGGGTAACAGGCTGGCTCTGAAGTAATTCGATTAAAGCCTAGATTCATATCGGAAACACGTGTCTGGTGAATTGATGGTTCCATCACTGACTCAACGCCATGGCCAGGGGCTCAATTGCCAACGCAAAGAGCAAGGGGGACAGGGGACACCCCTGTCTCGTCCCCCGGTACAGCCGAAAGTACTCTGACCTCCTCCCATAGGGGCCTCATAAAGCAACCTCACCCAACGGACAAACCCCTCCCCAAACCCAAACATTTCCAACACCTCCCACAGATACCCCCACTCAACCCTATCAAAGGCCTTCTCCGCATCTAATGCCACCACTATCACCGCCCCCCCCTTCCACAGCCGGCATCATAATGACGTTGAGGAGCCTTCGTATGTTGGTATTCAACTGCCTTCCCTTCACAAACCCTGTCTGGTCCTCGTGAATGACCCCCGGCACACAATCCTCTATTCTTGTGGCTAAAATCTTTGCCAGCAGCTTGGCGTCTACATTTAGCAGCGAGATCGGTCTATATGACCCACACTGCAGAGGGTCCTTGTCCCGCTTAAGGATCAAGGAAATCAGCGCCCGTGACATAGTTGGAGGCAAAGCACCCCCCTCCCTTGCCTCGTTAAAGGTCCGGACCAATAGGTCCGCATACATTTTATAAAATTCGGCCGGAAACCCATCCGGCCCCGGCGCCTTCCCCGACTGCATGCTCCCTATCCCTTTAACCAGCTCCTCCAGCTCAATCGGCGCCCCCAGCCCCTCCACCTGCCCCTCCTCCACCCTCGGAAATCGCAGCTTGTCCAAGAAGCGCCCCATTCCCCCACCCCTCCACCGGGGGCTCCGACCGGTACAGTTCCCCATAGAAGTCTCTGAAGACCCCATTAACATCTACTCCCCTGCGCACCACCTTCCCAGCCTTATCCGTCACTCCCCCAATCTCCCTGGCCGCGTCCCGCTTTCGGAGCTGGTGTGCCAGCATCCTGCTCGCCTTCTCCCCATATTCATACACCGCCCCCTGTGCTTTCCTCCACTGAGCTTCCGCCTTTCTGGTAGTCAATAGATCGAACCTGGCCTGAAGGCTACGCCTCTCCCCCAGCAATCCCTCCTCCGGATCCTCCGCATATCTCCTATCCACCCTCAACATCTCCCCTATCAATCTCTCCCTCTCCCTCTGCTCCCCCCTCTCCCTGTGGGTTCGGATGGAAATCAGCTCCCCTCTAATCACCGCCTTCAATGCCTCCCAGACCGTCCCCACTCGTACCTCCCCGTTATCGTTGGCCTCAAGGTACCTCTTAATACACCCCCGAACCTTCCCAGCCACCTCCTCGTCTGACAGTAGCCCCACCTCCAAGCACCAGAGCGGACGTTGGTCCCTCTCCTCCCCCAGCCCGAGGTCCACCCAGTGCGGGGCATGATCCGAAATGGCAATGGCAGAGTATTCAACATCCTCCACCCTCGAAACCAGCCCCCTGCTCAGGACAAAAAAATCAATCCTAGAATAGGCCTTATGTACGTGAGAGAACAACAAGTGCTCCCTGGCCCTTGGCCTCCCAAACCTCCAGGGATCCACACCCCCCCCCCCATCTGGTCCATAAATCCCCTCAACACATTAGCCGGCGCCGGCCTCCTACCCGTCCGGGACTTGGATCGATCCAATGGGGGATCCAGCACCGTGTTGAAGTCCCCCCCCCCCCATGATCAGGCCCCCCACCTCCAGGTCCGGAATGCGGCCCAACATGCGCCGCATAGACCCCGCATCGTCCCAGTTTGGGGCATAAACATTCACCAACACCACCCACTCCCCCTGCAGCTTACCACTCACCATCACATACCTCCCGCCACTGTCAGCCACCACCTTTAACGCCTCAAACGACACCCTCTTTCCCACCAAGATCGCCACCCCCCCCGATTCTTCTCATCCAACCCTGAATGAAATACTTGGCGCACCCACCCCTTCCTCAGTTGGACCTGGTCCGCTACCATCAGGTGTGTCTCTTGGAGCATGGCCACATCCGCCTTCAGCCCCTTCAAGTGCGCAAACAACCGGGCCCGTTTGACCGGACGTTCAGCCCCCTCACATTCCAGGTTATCAGCCGGATCAGAGGGCTCCCTGCCCCCCTCCCCTGCCGACTAGCCATAACCCATCCCCTGCCCACCACTGGCCAACGTCCCCCGCTCGGCCTGTTCCCCACGGCGGCAACTCCCCCCCTCCCCCAGCACCCCCTGCATACTCCAACTCCTTCCTGGCCATTTCAGCAGCAACCCGGTAGCCCCCCCCCCCCCCCCCCCCCCCAGGCTAGGACCCCTCCTACCCGCGCCCTCCCCTCCGCAGCACTCCCGTGAGCCAGCTAAATTCTGCTGACCCCGGCGACTCCCGCCATACCTCCGACCCCTCCCCACGTGGGACTACTCCTCCTCCTTCGTGCCCATCAGCAGGCCCTCCTCTCCCCCCCCCCCCCTGAACTTGCGCGGGAAAATAACAGCCAGCAAAAGCCCGCGCTTTTCAACCCCGCCCTCGCCCCCCATCATCCCGCAGCGCGGGAAACCAGAGAAAAGCCCGCGCTTTCGCCCTGCCCAACCCCGCCTCCTCTAGGGCAACTCCCATTGACAGTCCCCACCACCAGCTCCCCGCACTCCCAGTTTACCTCCCTGCCCGAACCCGTCCACCAGACCCATACAAAAAGACATAAAGACATCACCCCACCCACCCTAAAGCCAACACACATCTTGCATTAAACAGAGAACCCACCCCCCCCCCCACCTCCAGAGCAAAAATTAAACACAGTTACATTTTCATACAAAACCCCCATCTTTGACCCTCAGTTTGAGTCTAGTTTCTCGGCCTGCACAAAGGCCCACGCCTCCTCCGGGGACTCAAAATAGTGGTGTTGATCCTTATAGGTGACCCACAGACGCGCCGGCTGCAACATGCCAAATTTCACACTCGGTCTGTGGAACACCGCCTTCGTCCGGTTAAACCCGGCCCTCCGCTTAGCCACCTCTGCACTCCAGTCCTGGAAGATCCGCACCCCCTGTGTTCTCCCACTTGCTGCTCCGCTCCTTCTTGGCCCACCGGAGCACGCACTCTCGATCAACGAACCGGTGAAACCGCACCAACAACGCCCGCGGCGGCTCATTCGGCTTAGGCCTCCTAGCCAGAATTCTGTGGGCCCCCTCCAACTCCAGGGGCCCCTGGAAGGACCCAGCTCCCATCAACGAGTTCAGCATAACGACCACATAGGCCGCCAGGTCCGACCCCTCCAGCCCCTCCGTGAGGCCCAGGATCCGTAAGTTCTTCCGCCTCGACCGGTTGTCCAGCTCCTCGAACCACTCCTGCCACTCTTTATGGAGCGCCTCGTGCATCTCCACCTTCCCCGCGACGGCCGCGGCCTCATCCTCCCTTTCGGAGGCCTGCTGCTACAGCTCCCAGATCGCAGCCCTCTGGGCTGTCTGAGTCCCCATCAGCTCTCTGGTGGTAGCCTTCAGCGACTCCAGCAGCTCCACCTTAAGCTCCTGGAAGCAGCGCAGAAGAGTCTCCTGCTGCTCCTGCGCCCACTGCCTCAGCTCCTCGAGGGCTCCGCCGGCCGCCATTTTGTTTCCCTTCCCCCGCTTTTCCAGGGGCGCTTCCACTGCTTTACTGCTTACCCCTGGGGATCTACCACAGATCCCTTCCCACGTCGGGAATCGTCGAAGAAGCTCCGTTGGGGGCCATGAAAAGAGCCCCAAAGTCCGTTGTTAGCGGGAGCTGCCGAACGTGCGGCTTAGCTGCGCATAGCCGCAACCGGAAGTCCCCTTTCATTCTTCTAAACTCCAGTGAGTATAAGTCCAAACTGTTTCATCTCTCCTCATGCGTCAAGCTTTCATCCCTGAAATCAATCTGGCGAACCTTCCTCAAATAAGCAGACTAAAACTGGACACAAAACTCCAGATGTGGTCTCACCAACACCCTATACAATTGCAACAATGGAGCGGCCTGGTGGTGGCCAGGGGCTGGTTTAGCTCAGTGGGCTAGACAGCTGGTTTGTGATGCAGAACAAGGCCAGCAGCGCAGGTTCAATTCCTGTACCAGCTGAGAATTCTGAATTTTCCCTTGATGTACCATCAATTGTACGCGAGGCGAGTGATTTACCAAAGTCTGGCAAGGGACGATCGTCAGGCGTCTGACCATTTATACCTCGTTAATAGAGGCGTGGTTAACTCAGCCTCTCGGCCAATCGGTCGAGAGGCACATGACCGACCAGGGCCAATGGTAAGCCGATGTTCTGGCCCAATGGCAGACGAGTATGCAGATCATATCACCACATTCACCCCTTATGGAGAAGGAAGGCGGGGGGGGTGTGTGAACGAGACCCAGGGTGGGGTGGGGGGGGGGGGGGGGGGGGGGGGGGGGGAGAACTGGTGATATGAGTAGCCGTCGGGAGAATAAATTTTCTCTCCGTACCCTTATCAAATTTGGGGGCTTCCCACTGGCCCAGACATAACGATATTTACAAAAAGAAAGTCCATGGGGCTGTAGAACTCTAGAAGGATTCGATCAGTCGTTCGGTGGTCCTTGACGTCCTGGCCGAGCGCCGCAGTGGAGGAGTTGACGTCGGATCGGCTGATGGTCCTGCTGATGTCCTGGAGTCCGGGAGCGATAGACTTCGAGTAGTCTCCGTCACCTGAGCTGGCCGTGGAGACGCCATGGATGAGGGATGGGGAAGCTGAGTGGGGTGCTGGGGTGAAAAAGGGGAGGGGGGGGTCTGTGGTGGGAGGGGCCGCACGCCGGCGGGTGCCAGGTCCCGGAGGGAGACCGTGTCCTGCCGACCGTCGGGGTACTCCACATACGCGTACTGCAGGTTAGCGTGGAGTAACTGGACATGCTCCACCAACGGATCGGACTTGTGCACCCGCACATGCTTCCGGAGCAAGATGGGTCCGGGGGTGACCAGCCACGTCGGGAGAGGGGATCCGGAGGACGACTTCCTGGGGAAAACAAGTAGACGTTCATGAGGTGTCTGATTAGTTGCAGTACAGAGGAGTGAGCGGATAGAGTGCCGGGCATCGGGGATCACCTCTTGCCATCGGGAAATAGGGAGATTTCTGGACCGGAGGGCCAGTAGTATGGTCTTCCAGATGGTACCATTCTCCCGCTCGACCTGTCCGTTACCCCGAGGGTTATAGCTGGTTGTCCTGCTAGAGGCGATGCCCCTGTCGAGCAGGAATTGACGCAGCTCGTCGCTCATAAATGAGGACCCCCGATCGCTGTGTATGTACGCGGGGTAGCCGAACAGTGAGAAGATGGAGAGTAGGGCCTTAATGACGGTCGATGTGGTCATGTCGGGGCAGGGAATGGCGAAGGGGAAGCGGGAGTGTTCGTCGATAACCGCCAGGAAGTAAATGTTGCGGTTGTTAGAGGGAAGGGGCCCCTTGAAGTCAATGCTGAGACGTTCGAAGGGGTGGGATGCTTTGATCAGATGCGCGCGCTCGGGGCGGTAGAAGTGCGGTTTGCACTCGGCGCAAATGTGGCAGTCACAGGTTACTGACCTGACTTCCTCGATGGAGTAGGGCAGGTTGCGGGCCTTAATGAAATGGTGTAGGCGGGTCACCCCTGGATGGCAGAGGTCTGCGTGGAGGGAGCGGAGGCGGTCTGTCTGCGCGCTGGCGCAGGTACCGCGGGACAGGGCATCAGGAGGCTCATTGAGCTTCCCAGGGCGATACAAGATATCATAGTTGTACGTGGACAACTCGATCCGCCAACGTAAAATCTTGTCATTTTTGATCTTGCCCCTTTGTGCATTATCAAACATGAAGGCTACTGACCGTTGGTCTGTGAGGAGGGTAAACCTCCTGCCGGCCAAATAGTGCCTCCAATGTCGCACAGCTTCGACTATGGCCTGGGCTTCCTTTTCCACAGAGGGGTGGCGGAATTCGGAAGCCTGGAGAGTTCTGGAGAAGAAGGCCACGGGTCTGCCCGCTTGGTTCAGGGTGGCCGCCAGAGCTACTTCTGATGCGTCGCTCTCGACCTGGAAGGGGAGGGCCTCGTCAATGGCACGCATCGTGGCCTTTGCGATGTCCGCTTTGATGTGGCTAAAGGCCTGGCAGGCCTCCGTCGACGGCGGGAAGGTCGTGGTTTGCATGAGGGGACGGGCCCTGTCAGCGTAATTGGGAACCCATTGGGCGTAGTATGCGAAGAACCCCAGGCAGCGTTTGAGGGATTTGGGGGTATTGGGGAGAGGGAGTTCCATCAGGGGGCGCATGCGTTCGGGGTCGGGGCCTATCACTCCGTTACGCACTACGTAGCCGAGGATGGCTAGGCGGTCGGTGCTAAACATGCATTTATCCTTATTGTACGTGAGGTTAAGGAGTTTTGCGGTTTGGAGGAATTTCTGGAGGTTGGCGTCATGGTCCTGCTGGTCGTGGCCGCAGATGGTGACATTATCAAGATACGGGAAGGTAGCCTGTAATCCGTACTTGTCGACCATTCAGTCCATCTCCCGTTGGAAGACCGAGAACCCATTTGTGACACCAAACGGAACCCTAAGGAAGTGGTAGAGGTGCCCATCAGCCTCGCACGCGGTGTACAGTCGGTCACTCGCGCGGATGGTGAGCTGGTGGTAAGCGGACTTACGGTCCACAGTGGAGAAGACCTTGTATGTCGCGATCTCGTTTACCATGGTAGAAATACGGGGGAGAGGATACGCGTCCAGTTGCGTAAACCGATTGATGGTTTGGCTATAATCGATGACCATCCGGTTTTTCTCCCCCGTCCGGACCACCAGCACTTGGGCTCGCCAGGGGCTGTTGCTGGCCTCGATGACCCCTTCTGTCAGCAACCTCTGGACCACGGACCTGATGAAGGTCCGGTCCTGGGCGCTGTACCGTCTGCTCCGGGTCGCGACGGGTTTGCAATCGGGGGTGAGATTAGCAAACAAGGAGGGGGGGTCCGCTTTGAGGGACGCGAGGCTGCAGACAGTGAGGGGGGATATAGGGCCGCCGAATTGAAAGGTCAAGCTCTGCAGGTTGCACTGGAAGTCCAGTCCTAGGAGTGCCGGTGCGCAAAGGTCAGGGAGGACAAGGAATTTATAATTTTTAAAAACCTTCCCTTGGACCGTGAGGTCCGCTATGCAGCAGCCGGTGATGTGGACGGAGTGCGAACCTGAGGCTAAATCGATTTTGCGTGTTACGGGATGGACAGGGAGCGCGCAGCGTCTTACCGTGTCAGGGTGAACGAAGCTTTCCGTGCTCCCGGAGTCCAGCAGGCAGTCCGTCTCGTGGCCGTTGAGGTGGATCAGCGTGGTCGTTTTGGCGAGCGTGCGTGGACGAGACTGGTCGAGTTGAACGGCCGCGAGCCGTGGAGAAAATCCGTCGTCGCCGTCCGAGTCGATGCTGGAGGGACCTTGCGTGGCAGACCTGGAAGTCGGTGGCCAGGATCCATATGTGAGGTCTGCTCCCCAAGTTGGCGGCGCTCAGGATCCGCACGTGGGGTCGGGGCCCCAAGATGGCGGCGCCCAGGACCTGCACGTGGGGTCGGCGCCCCAAGATGGCGGCGCCCAGGAAGCCCTCGTGGCCGCTGGTGGCGGAGCTAGCGTTGCATGCGCTGCGAGCGGATGAGGTGAGGCGCGCAGGCCGGCTCCAGGAGGTGAGTTAGATGCATCAGCTGCGAGGACGCGCAGGCCGGCTCCAGGAGATAAGTTAGATGCATCAGCTGCGGGGACGCGCAGGCCGGCTCCAGGAGGTAAGTTAGATGCATCAGCTGCGGGGACGCGCAGGCCGGCTCCAGGACGCCGGTTAGATGCATCAGCTGCGGGGACGCGCAGGCCGGCTCCAGGACGCCGGTTAGATGCATCAGCTGCGGGGACGCGCAGGCCGGCTCCAGGACGCCGGTTAGATGCATCAGCTGCGGGGACGCGCAGGCCGGCTCCAGGACGCCGGTTAGATGCATCAGCTGCGGGGACGCGCAGGCCGGCTCCAGGACGGCAATTAGATGCATCAGCTGTGGGAGGAGGTAAGGCGCGCAGGCCGGATGCGGGAGGCCGGGGGCGGGGGGAGCAGATTCGCGCGGCGGGCAGGCAGGGACCGGGAGGGCCCGGAGAGGCGAGCCGGGCGGGCGCCGGGGCCCGGGGGCGGGGGGGAGAAACGTGCGGGGCAGGCTGGCAGAGGCCTGGAGGGGCCAGGGAGGTGTGCTTGTCGGGCCGCGGGGCGCGAGTCGGGAGCGGCTGGGGCGGCCCTGGGGGAGAGAGAGAGGCACACAGGCCGTTTGCAGAGGCCTGGGGGAGGGGGGGAGAGTGCTGTGCAGCTTCCAGAAGCGCCGCAGCCAGCGTTTTGGCCTGGCAGACCGTGGAGTAGTGGCCCTTCTTCCCGCAGCTCTTACAGAGGGCGGAGCGGGCTGGGCAGCGCGAGCGAGGGTGTTTAGCGTACCCGCAAAAGTAGCAGCGGGGCCCCACGGATTTATCGGGGCGTCCCGCGGCACAAGCCTGAGGGAGGTCGGGAGCGGCGGGTGGCGGGTGGGAAGCGTGCCAGGAGGCGGCCTGGCCAGGGTCATAGGTGCGAGCGCTTAGATCTGCGACCTCCAGGGAGGCGGAGAGAGTCAGCGTCTCAGTTAAACTGAGTTTGTCTCTTTCCAGCATCCGCTGGCGGAGCACGGGAGACAGCATCCCAGCCACGTAAGCGTCTCTGATCAGTAGCTCCATGTGCTCTGTAGCGGACACCGCTACACAGGAGCAACCTCTCCCCAGGGCATAGAGGGCCCGGGCGTATTGGCCTAGAGACTCACCGGGGACCTGCTTTCTGGTGGCCAGCAGATGTCGAGCGAATACCCTGTTGACCGGTTTGATGAATTGTCCTTTAAGCTTTTGTATAGCGTCATCATAATCCGTTTCCTCTTTGATTATTGCGTAAGCGTCAATACCCACGCTGGAGTGGAGGACGTGCAGCTTCTGTGTCCCGGTGGGGGGGGTGGTTGTAGATGCCAGGAACCCTTCGAGGCAAGTCAGCCAGAGTTGGAAAAGTTCTGCAGAGTTCGGAGTTTGCGGGCTGATGCGGAGGCATTCGGGCTTGATGCAGAACTCCATCTTCAAAGTTGTAGTCAATTAAATTGATGTACCATCAATTGTACGCGAGGCGAGTGATTTACCAAAGTCTGGCTTTAATTGACTAGAACACAGCTCTGCGATCGTCTACAATGGAAAGAGACGATCGTTAGGCGTCTGACCATTTATACCTCGTTAATAGAGGCGTGGTTAACTCAGCCTCTCGGCCAATCGGTCGAGAGGCACATGACCGACCAGGGCCAATGGTAAGCCGACGTTCTGGCCCAATGGCAGACGAGTATGCAGATCATATCACCACATTCACCCCTTACGGAGAAGGAAGGCGGGGGGGGTGTGAATGAGACCCAGGGTGGGGTGGGGGGGAGGGGGGGGAGAACTGGTGATATGAGTAGCCGTCGGGAGAATAAATTTTCTCTCCGTACCCTTATCGAATTTGGGGGCTTCCCACTGGCCCAGACATAACGATATTTACAAAAAGAAAGTCCATGGGGCTGTAGAACTCTAGAAGGATTCGATCAGTCGTTTGGTGGTCCTTGACGTCCTGGCCGAGCGCCGCAGTGGAGGAGTTGACGTCGGACGTGGGAAACTCCACTACAAACCTTCCTCCAGCCCAAAAACCATCCATTAACCACAACTCTTTGTTTCCTGTTACTCAGCCAATTTCACAATCATGTTACTACAGTCTCTTTTATTCCATGAGTTATTCCTGTTTTATGGCACTGTATTGAATGCCTTTTGGAAGTCCATGTACACCACAACAACACCATTGCCCTCATCAACCTTCACTGTTACCTCATCAAAATCTCCAGCAAGTTAGTTAAAGACAATTTCCCTTGAGAACTCCATGCAGGATTCCCTTAATTAACCCACACTTGTTCTTGTGCCTATTAATTTTGCCCCTAATTACAAGTTAAAGTGACTGACCTGTAGATTTTTCCATCCTTTTTTGAACAAAGGTGTAACATTTGCAATTCTCCAGTTCTCTGACACCACCCTCGAGTCTAAGGAAGACTGGGAAATTATGGTCAGTGCCTCCTCAATTTCCACTCTTACCTCCCTCAGTATCTTGGATGCATCTCTTCTCATTTTGGTGGCTTATACATTTTAAGTACAGACGGACGATCAAATTCATCCTCCTAATCAATTTTAAAGCCGCCTAGTGTCCGAACTACCCCCTTTTTTTGTACCATAAACTGTGCAGCATCTTTTTCCTTGGTTAGGAAAGATGTAAAGTATTAATTTACTACCTCATCTGTGCCCTTATCCATCAGGGGTAAACCCCCTTTGGCTCCTAACTGGCACTACTCCTTCTTTTACTATTTTGTAAATTTTGGCATTTCCTTTTATGTTGGGTGCCAGTCTCTTTTCATACTCCCTCTTTGCTTCTCTTATTTGCTTTCACCTCCCCTCTGAATCTTCTATATTCAGCTTGGATTAATTGTATTTCCTGTCTGAGAGCCAGAAGGGCACGTTTTCTCCCTAATCTTAATTTCTATCTCTTTTATCATCCAGGGATTTGCTGGTCATTTCTTTCCCATTCAAGGGTACTTTGACTGTAAGAACTATCTCTTCTTTGAAGGCAGCCCACTGTTGAGCTAACATTGTTCCTGCCTATTTTTGACACCAGTTTATTCGGACCAGATTCATCCCACCCCATGAATGTTGGCTTTCCTGCAGTTAATTATTTTTCCTCTGAATTGTACTTTGTCCTTTTCCATAGCTAGCTCAAACTTATGATACAAAGATCGCTTCCCTAATTGTTCACTTACTGATTCTTGATGCAATTTCCCCATCTCATCCCAAGAACCGGATCTAGCAGTGCCTCCTTTATCGTTAGACTGAAAACAGACTGCTTTTGAACATTTTTCTGAACACACTCTAAGAACCTATGCACCTCTCTGCCCTTTATACCATTACAATCCCTAATGTACTCTCATTTTTCACATATGGACTGCAGCTGATCGTTATTCTGCCATTTACTCCTCCTCTAGACACATCGCCTTTAACTTTAATAAAAGCAAAACACTGAGGATGCTGAAAATATGAAATAAAACAGAAAATGCTGTCTGAACTAAGCTGGTCTGGCAGCATCTGTGGAGAATGTTTCTGGAACATACCTCTTCATTCACCTGAGGGAGGAGCAGTGCTCCGAAAGCTAGTGTTTGAAACAAACATGTTGGACTTTAACCTGGTGTTGTAAGACTTCTTACTGGGCTCACCCCAGTCCAACGCCAGTCCAACGCTGGCATCTCCACATCTGTGGAGAAAGATACCAAGTTAACATTTTGAGTCCATATGATTCTTCTTCAGAGCTGAAGAGGGGTAGGAACCCCAACCTCACCCCTCAGGGCCATCCGTCACTAATTCTTTAGTTTTGCTTTCATGAGCACTGACCTTTGAATTCGGATTAACGCATTCTGCTATCTTACCATTACGCACCTTCTTTAGTCCTTAATGCTGCCATTAATTCTCCCTTTGTCTTGCATCTATCACATCTTTGTCAATCTTTCCGTAGCTCTGTCCTATCTCTGACCTTCTATTCTGCTCTACCTCCGCCACCCCGCTCTCCAACTGTATAATTGATCACATTTCTACCCCTCTTCAACTCAGAATTCATATTACAATGCAGAAGGAGGCCATTTGGCCCATCAAGTCTGCACCGACCATTTGAAAGAGCACCCTATCTAAGCCCATTTCCCCACCCTATCACCGCAACACTGTAACCCTACCTAATCTGCACGTCTTTGAACAGTAAGAGGCAATTTAGCATGGCCAATCCACTTAACCCATCACCTTTGGACTTTTAAATCTCTTTTAACTGATGAAAAAAATAATTTCATAAAAACAAATTCTTCAATGCAACATCTTTACATCCATAAACGTACAACGGTTAATAATATTTCAGCCCTTCCAACCCCCTCCCACAAACCCAAACGAAACAATAACCAACCCCCTATAACCCCCCCCCCCCCCCCCCCCCCCCCCCCCCCAGTATCTGACGGTGACCAACTCCCTGAAATTGGGGTAAACGGCTGCCACCTCAGGTAGAAGCTTTCAGCCACCCTCTCATTACAAACTTGATTTTATTTCAAGTACAAAAACTCCATCAGGTTGCTTAACTACACTGTGGCACTGGGCAGGGCTGAAGACTTCCAACCAAACAGAACTCGCCTTCGGACTATTAAGGAAGCGAAGACAAGAGCATCCACCTTCGCCCCTATCTGCGACTCCAGTAAATCCGAGATCGCAAAAATAGCCACAAATATAAGCATGGTTCCAAATCAACTCCAAGAATTCTCAACATGGCGCTGAAGAAGGAGACCCAGAAGCTCACAACCTGAGTGCTGAACCAGAACATGTATGCATGACGCGCCGGGTCCACAGAACACTGCTCACACTTATCCTCTATGTCCACAAAAAAAACACTCATTCGTGCCCTAGTCAAATATGCAATACCTTGAATTGAATCAGGCAGAGCCTAGTGCATGAGGAGGGAGAGTTGATTCTACATAGAGTCTCCTCCACACCCCTCCCTCAAACTCCTGGCCCAACTTCTCCCACTTCCTTTTACTCTCATCCAACACGACCTGCTCCATCAACACCAGCCGACGATAGATCTCCGACACCCTCCCCTCCATCAACCACCGAGAGAACTCTCTCCATCAACGAGGGCAGTGCGGCCAAAGGGAAGGGAGCGATCTTTATCCTTCTTTAATTTCAAGGTGATTGTCACCTGTGCCAATGAGGCCGGCAACGACCTCTGAGTCACAGTATCCTCAAACATCTCAAGCAGCACTGGGACCAGTAACCCGGCAAACCTTTTATAAAATTCAATCAGTAACCCGTCTAGCCCGGCGCCTTCCCCGACAACATCAAACCCATACCTTCCACAACCTCCTCCAGAGTCAGAGGAGCCTCCAATTGTTCCCTTTTCCTCTGTTCCACCACCAGAATAGCCAAACTGTCCATAAACTCCAACATTAGGGACCCATCCTCCGGGGGTTCGGATTCGTAAACGTTCTGATAAAACTTCTCAAATATGTCATTAACCTTGGCCGTGGAAGAGACAAGTCCACCCCCCACGTCCCTAAGCTGCACAATTTCCCAAGACGTCACCTTCACCTCAACTGGTGCACCAACAAGTGACTAGCCTTTGCCCCATGGTCATACAAAATGCCTCCTTTGAACGTCACCCCAGGTGCACCACCCTATCCATTGACGGTAGCCCACACTCCAACTGTAGTTTCTTCCTGCTAGCCAGCAATTCTGGTGTCTGATTGATTGAGTATTGACAGTCCACTTCCAAGATAGGATCCACCAACCTCTGCCTCTCCACCCTTTCACTCTTCTCCTTGTGCACCTTAAAATAAATAATCTCTCCTCTAACAACCATCTTCAAGGCCTCCCACAACGTGGAAGGAGAAATCTCCTCCCTCCTATTAAATCTCAAATACTCCATACTGTCAGAGGAGACCCTCTCACAAAAGCTCTTGGGATGGATTCTCCGCCCCCTCGCGCCGAAATTGCGGCTGGTGCGGGGAGGGGGGGGGGGATTCATGTTCCTGCAAGAAATCGGGACCGGCGCCGGTTCACCAATTCTGCGGGCCCCGAAAAGCAGCGTACTCGGGGAGTACGCCGCACCACCTGGGACCTACCGGGGCCATTGCCAGAGGCCCGCTCAGCCATTCTCTGCCTCCGAAGTCCCGACAGCGTAGAACTAATGTGCTCCAGCTGGTCGGGATACTTGTGTGGCAGCTGCGGACTCAGTCCACGGCCGCCCTGTTCAGGGGCGGGTGGATTGGAGGCCAGGGGGGGCTTTACAGGCGGCCGGGGAATGATTATGCAAGGGTTGAGGGTCGGGCGAGCGGCGATCTCTTTAGTGGGTCTAGCTCCGTGGTCCGAGTCCGCCATGGAGCACGGCGCAGCGGATGGAGGCTGCCGCAATGCGTATGCACGGCATCCGACCCGGAAGCGCGAGGGCCCGTATCTGCTGCAAAAGCTGTGAGACCTGCTCTGGTTCTTGCTATCCCCCTGCAGGACTTGGAACTCGTATCTCTTTGATACAAATTTTTCTGGCGTAAAACTCTACTGATTTGACACCGGCGTGGGGACATAGTCCCAATCATGGAGAATCCAGCCCCCTATCTGCCAACATCAATGTATCAAAGCATGATCAGAAATCACTATTGCTGAGTACCCCTCCCCACGCAACCCCTGGCACCAGGGACCTATCGACCACAAAGAAATCAATCCTGGAATACTAATTAAATACTCAGAAATCCTTCTCCTCTGGGTGTAGCAATCTCCAAGGATCTGCTCCCCAATCTGCTCCATGAAAGCCAAGAGTGCCTTTGCCATTCCAGAAAGCTTCAACGCCTTAGGCCTTGACTTATCCATTTGGGAATCTAGTACGCAATTAAAGTCCCCTCCATGATTAGCTGGTGGAAGTTCAAATCCGGGTTCAAAGTCAACATATTATTAATCAAAGCTTTGTCGTCCCAATTTAGGACATATACATTGACCAGCACCACCGGTGCACCCACTAACAACCCATTAACCATCAAGTACCTTCCATTCTTCTCATTAATCAGGATCACTGCCCCCTGGGTCCTACTATCAAACCGCGAATGAAATACCTGTCCCCCCCAACCCTTCTGTAACCTTATCTGATCTCTAACCTGCAAATGGGTCTCCTGCAACAGCGTTCAAAGTCTTCAGGTGTGTAAACACCCTTGATCTCTTTACTGGGCCACTTAACCCCCTTACATTACATGTGACCAGCCAGATGGGGGGTCGTCTACACTCCCCTTACCTGGATTAGCCATTTCCACCTCGTGAAGCATTCCAGCAACCCCCTGAGAAGGGCCAACACCAGGCCTACCCAAGATAGCCACCAGATCCCTCAACATAACCAGATAAGGGGTTATGGGGAGAAGGCAGGAGAATGGGGATGAGAAACATATCAGCCATGAATGAATGGCGGAGCAGACTCGATGGGCCGAATGGCCTAATTCTGCTCCTATGTCTTATGGTCTTATAGTCTAAAAGTCCTCATCCACCGTCAGAAAACTAACTCACCCCTCCCTACCACTCACCAACATCATACCCAAACAACCAAGTAAACCTAAATCAGGTCCCCAAATACCCACACCTCACCAAACCCCAACCATATCCTCTAAGCTCCTACCTAATACACTTCCCAGCATGCGAGCCGTAGATAACCCTTCACTTCCATTGACTAACTAATCTAGCTAGCGGGGTGACCCCCACACAGAGAACCATTCATACCCCCAAAATTCCAAAACACCAAACCAACCACCTGTCCAAAACCAACTTTATAAATTCCAAAAGAGAGCAACATTAACAATAAACAGCACCCATCCCACCAACCCCCACAGAACAATTCGGCATGTAAAGTTACAAAACAGCCCCTTCCACATCCCTGCAACCATTGATCAGAAAAAACAGACAAAAACTCAAGGAACCCGCACCCTCTTCCAAAAAGACATCCCATAACCTGTGCAAAATATAGTTATTTCAACCCCAGTCCATTTCTTTGGACGGATGCTTCAGCATAAGTAGTGGTCCTTATTGCTGTAGGTCATCCAAACGGATGCAGGTTAAACCACGCCTAACCGAACTTTATTATGGTCCAGAGCTGCCTTCTGATTAAAAGCTGTACGCCTTCTAGCCAGCTCCGCTCCAACATCCTGGTAGATGCTCACCTTGTGGCCTTCCCATCTGCACTGTTCATGCTCCGACGCCCAGCATAATACTTTTTCTTTATCCTGGTCGCAGGAGGTGACCCACCAGCACGAGGCCTCAACGACCTGTGGGCTCAATCCAGCTTGGGAGGGGCCACGTTTACCCCTCCCCCACCATTTTGCAGAACAACTGCACCATAAACCTTGTTGGGTTCAGGCCCTCCAGCCCCTCCGGCAACCTGACCACCCTCAGATTCTACCTTCTCAACCAATTCTAAAAGTCATCCACCTTAGCACTCAAACACTTGTTGTCGGCCACCACTTTTGCAATTTCCACCTCCAGAGACGTGATCTGGTCGCTCTGTCGAGGCAGCTCTTGCAGCTCCGCAGCCTGACATTCACCATCTCGTCCACCTTAGTCAGGGCCCTTGAATCAAGTGAACCACTGCCTCGATCGCCTTCTCATGGTTACCAAGCCTTCTCGACGCAGTTTCATAGAATCATGGAATCCCTACAGTGCAGAGGTTGGCCATTCAGCCCATTGAGTCTGCACCGACCTTTAGAAAGAGCACTCTACCTAGGCCCATAATCCCACCCTATCCCCGTAACGCCACACAATCATTTGGACACTAAGAGGTAATTGAGCATGGCCAATCCACCTAACCTGGACATCTTTGGACTGTGGGAGGAAACCGGAGCACCCGGAGGAAACCCACGCAGACACCAGGAGGAAGTGCAAACTCCACACAGAGAGTGACCCGAGGCTGGAATTGAACCCGGGTCCAAGTCACTGTGAGGCAGCAGTGCTAACCACTGTGTCACCGTGCAACTAGTTTCTGCAGTTCCACAGCTAATATTTTAGCATTTAGTGGCTGGCCCATGGCACTGCAATCACCTCAGCCATTTTCTTCTCCAACAGGGCACTCGTAGCCTCCACCTTTGAAGCTGTTTCTTTCTTCATCTGTTGCCTATTGTGAGGATCAAGAATAGTCCAACATGAGTTTGGGAATCAAACAAAACTTAACTTTATTTACACTAATATTTACACAGCGCATGTATTTTGCTACTGGTCTTCTCTCTAGCTGGTACCTAACTGACCAGCTCAAGGTTAACTCAGCCCCACCCTATATCAAGGGAGCTCATATTCCCCAAGAACCAATTGTCCCCACCCAATACTTAGAGCTTGGATTAGTATTTGGAACTATGATGTTGTTGCCGTTACAGAGACCTGGTTGAGGGAAGGACAGGATTGCAGCAAAACGTTCCAGGATTTAGATGTTTCAGGCGGGATAGAGGGGGATGTAAAAGGAGTGGCGCTACTTGTTAGGGAGAATATCACAGCTGTACTGCGGGAGGACACCTCAGAGGGCAGCGAGGCTATATGGAGAGAAATCAGGAATAAGAAGGGTGCGGTCACAATGTTGGGGGTTTACTACAGGCCTCCCAACAGCCAGCGGGAGATAGAGGAGCAGATAGATAGACAGATTTTGAAAAGGAGTAAAAGCAACAGGGTTGTTGTGATGGGAGACTTTAACTTCCCCAATATTGACTGGGACTCACTTAGTGCTAGGGGCTTGGACAGGTCAGAGTTTGTGAGGAGCATCCAGGAGGGCTTCTTAAAACAATATGTAGATAGTCCAACTGGGGAGGGGGCTGTACAGGACCTGGTATTGGGGAATGAGCACGGCCAGGTGGTAGAAGTTTCAGTAGGGGAGCATTTCGGGAACAGTGACCACAATTCGGTAAGTTTTAAAGTGCTGGTGGACAAGGATAAGAGTGGTCCTAGGGTGAATGTGTTAAATTGGGACAAGGCTAATTATCACAATATTAGTGGGAACTGAAGAACCTAGATTGGGGGCGGATGTTCGAGGGTAAATCAACATCTGACATGTGGGAGGCTTTCAAATGTCAGTTGAAAGATATTAAGGACCGGCAAGTTCCTGTGAGGAAGAAGGATAAATATGGAAAATTTCGGGAACCATGGATAACGTGAGATATTGTAGGCCTCGTCAAAAAGAAAAAGGAGGCATTTGTCAGGGCTAGAAGGCTAGAAACAGACAAAGCCAAAGTGGAATATAAAGAAAGAAGGAAGGAACTTAGCAAAGGGTCAGGCGGGCTAAAAGGTGTCACAAATAGTCATTGGCAAATAGGGTTAAGGAAAACCCAAGGCTTTTTACACGTATATAAAAGCAAGAAGGTAGCCAGGGAAAGGGTTGACCCGCTGAAGGACATCTATGTGTGGAGCCAGAGGAAATGGGCAAGGTACTAAATGAGTACTTTGCATCAGTATTCACCAAATGGAAGCAATTGGAGGATGTTTAGTCTGGAGAAGGGTGTGTAGATAGCCTGGGATTGAGATCCAAAAAGACAACGTGTTGGGTGTCTTGAAAAATGTTGAGGTGGATAAGTCCCCGGGGCCTGATGGGATCTATCCCAGAATACTGAAGAAGACTAGAGAGGAAATTGCTGAGGCCTTGACAGAAATCTTTGGATCCTCACTATCTTCAGGTGATGTCCCAGAGGACTAGAGAATAGCCAATGTTGTTCCTTTGTTCAAGAAGGGTAGCAAGGATAATCCAGGGAACTACAGGCCGGTGAGCCTTACATCAGTGGTAGGGAAACTACTGGAGAGAATTCTTCGAGACAGAATCTACTCCCATTTGAAAGCAAGTGGATGTATTAACGAGAGGTTTTGTGAAGGGGAGGTCGTGTTAGTAAGGCCTTTGACAAGATCCCTCATAGCAGACTGGTACAAAAGGTGAAGTCACACGGCATCAGAGGTGAACTGGCAATATGGATACAGAACTGGCTAGGTCATAGAAGGCAGAGAGTAGCAATGGAAGGGTGCTTTTCTGATTGGAGGGTTGTGACTAGTGGTGTTCCGCAGGGATCAGTGCTGGGACCTTTGCAGTTCATAAGTGATTTGGAGGAAAATGTAATTGGTCTGATTAGTAAGTTTACAGGCGACACAAAGGTTGGTGGAATTGCGGATAGCGATGAGGACTGTCAGAGGATACAGCAGGATTTAGATCGTTTTGAGTCTTGGGCGGAGAGATGGCAGATGGAGTTTAATCCGGACAAATGTGACGTAATGCATTTTGGAAGGTCTAATACAGGTAGGGAATATGCAGTGAATGGTAGAACCCTAAAGAGTATTGACAGTCAGAGAGATCTAGGTGTACAGGTCCACAGGTCACTGAAAGGGGCAACACAGGTGGAGAAGGTAGTCAAGAAGGCATAGGGCATGCATGCCTTCATTGGCCGGGGCATTGAGTATAAAAATTGGCAAGTCATGTTGCAGCTGTATAGAACCTTAGTTAGGCCACACTTGGGAGTATAGTGCTCAATTCTGGTCGCCACACTACCAGAAGGATGTGGAGGCTTTGGAGAGGGTGCAGAAGAGATTTACCAGGATGTTGACTGGTATGGAGGGCATTAGCTATGAGGAGAGGTTGAATAAACTTGGTTTGTTCTCACTGGAACGTTGAAGGTTGAGGGGCGACCTGATAGAGGTCTACAAAATTATGAGGGGCATAGACAGAGCGGATGGTCAGAGACTTTTTCCCAGGGTAGAGGGGTCAATTACTAGGGGGCATAGGTTTCAGGTGCGAGGGGTAAGGTTTAGAGGGGATGTACGAGGCAAGTTTTTTACACAGAGGGTAGCCGGTGCCTGGAACTCGCTGCTGGAGAGGGTGGTGGAAGCAGGAACGATAGTGACGTTTAAGGGGCGCCTTGACAAATACATGAATAGGATGGGAATAGAGGGATACAGACCCCAGAAGTGTAGAAGATTTTAGTTTAGACAGGCAGCATGGTCGGCACAGGCTTGGAGAGCCGACGGGCCTATTCCTGTGCTGTACTTTTCTTTGTTCTTTGTTCAATAGCATCTGTTCAGGATACAACAGGTATCAATTCCACATCCCCTTACTGTGGGACATTTAAACCATTGACTGGCCTCCAATTTCCATTGGCAGCCAGGTGAAAAGAGCTTAAACCGCAACCGATCTGTTAAATGCTGCACTTGAAGAGCCTCCTTTAACATTTCTGGTTATATTACCAGTCTCCTTGACCCTGAACCACCAATTAATTTGTAATTTAATCTCTCCTCTCTCCTTCCTTATCACAACCCTTCCTGTTTGTTATTTCTTCCCCCTGTTCCACACCACACTCCCCTCCCCCACCCCCTCACTTGCATACAACCTTTCCATTACATTTGTACTTTGCCCAGTTCTTATGAAAAGTCATCAACCTGAAATGTTGGGTGGAATTTTCCGGTCTTGCCAGTGGCAGGTTTCGTAGCGGGCAGAAGCGGAAACTTCGGTGAGAGGCCACTGTGGGTGCCTCAGGTTTAGGGAAGGTCTGCTCACGATGGGCACCATTATATTGCAGGAGAACAACACTCAAGTGTGTGCTGCGGGTCTCAGACAGGGCTGCACTCTGAAACAGAGACCAGCATTGAGCATTGCAACTTGGGAAGGGTGGGGGTGGGGGCGGTGTTAGGAAAAGGATGACAGACACATGAGGACTATGAGGTATGATGGGGTTGGCAGGGGGGTGGGGGGAGCGATGGCAGGCAGATAGGAGGCTGAGGGTGGGAAAGTAGGAGCCTGACATGGAAGACTAGAACATGGACACAGAAGGGGTGGATGGGAAGCAAACTGTATGAATGGGAGGGTATGGACATAGACTCTGGAATAGGAATGGAGGTCTTGTTAGTGCAGCACAAGAGAGATGGGTTGCACAGAAATCCATGGGGTGGGGGTGTTGTGATCAGTCATGAAGGAATGGGAGTGCCATTGAAAGACAATCATGGTCCTTGGTATGGGGCCGCGTTGAGAGATTGAAGGTAGTCCTGGGGCTTCACAGGCCATGCCATAGGGCTATACATGGTACACGCATCATTCTGCTCCAGGGAGGGGCAAGGTCTGTGTGCTCAATTGAGATAAGGCACATCTTGATGGGCAGAGTGTGTTCACAGTCACTGGGGATGGTCTTGTCTGACTTGGTACTGGGCTGCAGATGGCATGGTCATGGTTAGGGGAGGCATCTGCAGCCTGTAAATGGGAAAAAGGTAATCGAGGAGGGTATTCAAAGTTCTCCTGGGTGGGGTTCTCCTCCATATGTGACCATGCACACAGTCTCAAGATGGGGAGGTGTGAGGTCCACATTGGGTATGGGGACATCAACAGTGATGGGTTCAGATAGGAAGGTTGGAATGTCCATCACGATGACAATGGGATCCTGGGCTACAAGGGGAGGGTGGTGAATAACTGGAGGGAGCTCTACCTGCACACTAGGGTTCCAGAAAGATTGGGGGGACTCCGCACATGGACAGGTACAGCTCCACCATCCTGAAGTCTCAAAGTTATTGCAGTTTAAGATCAAAACTGGAAAATTATTTTTTTTATAGAAGGGGTCTGGAACACTGTGGGAGGAGCCCATGGATGGACTGAAGGGCCCTTTTGTCACAAAATTTTAATAGTGTCAGAGCTGAACGAAAAGAGGAACATTTCCTTAAGAAGATGTAATTTTAAAAAAAGTTTTAATATAAATTTAGAGTACCCAATTCAAATTTTCCAATTAAGGGGCAATGCTAACCACTGCACCACCGTGCTGCCCTTAGAAGTTGTAAATTGACTCATTGCCTTACTTTTTGGAAAATATGTTTATTGGACTTTTAATATTTTATATCAAAACTTTACAATCAGGCTGTACGACCCACATTGAGCAGCGAAATCAGCGGTACGACCCACATTGAGCAGCGAAATAGGCGGTACGACTCACATTGAGCAGCGAATCAGGCGGTACAACCACATTGAGCAGCGAAATCAGGCGGTACGACCCACATTGAGCAGCGAAATCAGGCGGTACGACCCACATTGAGCAGTGAAATCAGGCGGTACGACCCACATTGAGCAGCGAAATCAGGCGGTACGACCCACATTCTGTGGGGTCTTTATCCTTCTTCTGGAGGAGGGAATTGGCAGCAAGAACGCTGCCATTCCCTGCTCGTCCTCTGGTGATTCTGACGTATAAAGCCCAGTTCACCTTTTCTGGGATGGAGACCAACTCATCCCCCCCCAGCCCCCGCACCTGTAAAATCTCCCAAGCAGCTTCCTGTCACCTCAACTGATGAACAAATAGACAACTAGCCTTCTCCCCAAATTCATACCTCACCCACTTTAGAGCCGAATGTTTGAAGGGATGGAGGAAGTGTGTGAGCGGTGTGGGAGAGGCCCAGCCAAACATTTGCATATTCTGATCCTGTCCGAAGTTGGCAAAGTTTTGGGGGTCGTTCTTCAGCACCATGTTGGCGATCTTACATGTGAACTTGGACCCAATCCCATGGGGGCAATATTTGGGGTGTTGGAGTTGCAGAAGGGGTCTGGGGCAGATGTGTTAGCCTTCGCCTCATTGATTGCCCTCAGGCGGGTCCTATTGGGGTGGAGGTCAGCTTCCTCTCCTTCTGCCTCGGCGTGGCGGGGGATTTAATGGAATTCCTGTGTTTGGAAAAGGTGAAATTCACCTTGAGGGGGACGAGTGAAGGGTTCCACAATAGATGGGGTCTGTTTACATTACATTTTGGAGAGCTAGTTGTCGCTCACGGGTAGGGGAGAGGGGGGTGGATTATGGGGTTGCTTTGGTGTTATTTCAGTTGGAAATGTTGTGTTGAGTGATTGCTAAAATGTTAAAATTTGAATAAAAATATTTTCAGGAAAAAGCCTGGGGGAGGGTTTCGTCCTGCTCCTCCTGGCCCACAAGCAGTGCTGGGAAAGGCACTTGCCTCTTGCATTCCTCAATCCCCATCTCCTTTCAGCTAGTCAGTTCCCAACAGCAGAAATCTCAACCAACAGCATCAAATTTACAATGGAGCTACAATATGGCCCTCACAACCTTATTAAAATATTTAAGCGAGTGACCCAACTCTTTGGAGTGGGTTGGTTGTCCAGCCTACAATCTTTAATTAAAACTAAAATAGGGCAGATTGGGTTCAGGTATGAGATTGTTAAAATTTTATACACACCTGTGTTGAAAGTTAAAATTCCCCTCAAAATGTGGAGCACATTTGAGAATTCGATAAATAAAGGCAGTAAAGGTAGTTGTTGCCGCCGCTCAGTTTTTTCACCTGCAAACGGATCTCAGAGATAGCCCAGAATTAAAAGGTTAAAGTCTCCTCTTGTTCCTCTGGCCATCAAAGTCCTTCATATGCTAAACTGTCTCTAAATTTCCAGTCTCATTCAAAGTCACCAGGGATGCCTTGCGTGGCAAATGGAAAATTTTACAATGATGCATTGAGGAGATGGCTCTCTGCATCATGTGACCAGCTACAACAAAGCCCATGGCATCCAGTGTCGCTGAGAACACCGAGGATGATGGTATGTTCCTGGTTTATGTCTCTTTTTCAGCTCCCAGAATTCCCTCATTCTGCTATCTGACATGGTGACCATGCTGCTGATGGTGTTACCATCAACCTCTTGCTCTCCAACCCAACCACTTCCCCATGTGATTTGCTGCGTTCGGACACCCCAGAACTGTCGGCTGCCCAGCCACAGCACACCCAGCAGCAGCAGGAGAAAACCCAACTGGCCCAGCCCCAATGAAGAGGCCCTGCAAGTCTGACACTCACAGCCACATTCTCAGATCGTGACACCTTCGGGGTTTAATATAAAGTTAAATCAGGACATGTTGTGTCTTCGGACATGAAGGGGCAGCAGGCAGGGTGGGGAAAAGGGAGCTTCATATCCCAGCACAGAGGAGGGCGAGGCAGCAGACCGATTCTGCATTTTAGGACGCAGTTGAAGATCTAGAGGGGGTGGGACATGGAGGAGAACTCTGATGAGCATGCACACTGCATTGCTGGGTGCTTCGACCGAGTGACAAGACAGCCTCTGTCACTATCAGAAAAAAATGGAGGGGACTATGTCCAAGTTATTGTGGTGATATGCATCACTGTAAGTACACAAGGGGTTAATGTAAATACACTACAACTAAGTAAACACTAGAGGGAGCAGCGGAGATGTCATGATGTCCAGGCATACAGCTAATGAACGTATAGAATAGGACACGACCAATGGGCAGTCAAGACACCCAGAGGTGACACTACCACAAGGGGACATTACAAAACCCATGTATAGAGGGACAGGGCACTCATGCTCTGTCTCTTTCCACAGGCAACACTTAGAGAGTAGGACAGGGGCACATCAGAAGCATCACACCCAGCACGTGGCTTAGAGCAGACTGGTTAATTAGACTGAGTTACTGTAGCAAGATTAGCAGGAGAGTCGAACTCATAGAGAACTGTGCTAATGGTTCAATAAATCACATTGAATTTACTTCAAAGTCTGGAGTATCTTTGGGTCAAAGCTGCATCGAGTTGCAGCCTGTGTTATCCCAGAGTACATAACACATCAGTTGCCAGGGACCACCACACAGAACTTGCCCTCTCCGCAGCCCTTTCCCCATCCCCTGGTTGTGCTGCTGACCCAGAGGCCCTGCCACTGTTTCAGCCTTTGTGTGAACAGGTCACCTACTTACTTGTTTGTCCTCCCTATGAGGTTGCAGAAACACTCCCTGCTAAATCCAGGAAATCACCACAACTCCTCCAGAAACACTGCACAGTACTTTCAGAGACTGCATGGCCCAAATTATGAAGTCAACACTTGGGCTGTGTGATATCAGGATACTGTTCCTTCAGAGGTTCCTGGTGCATGCGGGGGGCATAGCTAGTGCTACGTGAATCAAATTCACACCCTGACTTTAAGCTGTTACATTTCCTTGTGACGCCAGCAGGTGGTGCTCTATTGGAAGCTGAAATATCAGTTTTAAAACCATTGTTCTGCTTATATAGAGGCACAGGAAGTGTGCAGCACTTGGTAAAAAGGTTTACTCATGCACGCCTAATAATTAAAGTCATGCTGCCTGTAGGAACATTATGGAGCACATAGTCGGTACCCTCAAGCAACACGACTATTGCCTGGACCGCTCTGGAGAAGCCCTGCAGTACTCACCGAATGGGTATTTGCAGTGCATGATGTCTCACTTGCTGTTCAATTCATCCATTCGGAGGGAACAACCTATACACCACCTACCATGAAGATCTGAGGATCAGAAACATGAAGAAGAGATGGAGAAGGAGGTGGAGGCGGTAATGAAATGAAAATGGCTTATTGTCACGAGTAGGCTTCAATGAAGTTACTGTGAAAAGCCCCTAGTCGCCACATTCCGGCGCCTGTTCGGGGAGGCTGGTATTCGGGAATCGAACCGTGCTGCTTGGTCTGCTTTAAAAGCCAGCGATTTAGCCTGTGAGCTAAACAGCAAGAGGAAATGTGACAGGAAGAGTGACTGTAATGTACACATTCCCTTTCTGATAGGACTCTCCATCAGCAAAGAACCGATACCAGTAACCTGAATCACAATTCCCATTAACCATTACCATACTATTACCCGTTGCTGTCTTCGTGTTGCACTTCCTTCCACCACTCCTTTCTCCTCTTCCTGGTGATTCTGCTCCTCGGGTTCTCACCTGCAAGGTGGTATAAGGACTGTTGCCTCTTACCTTTTCCTCCACTACTCACCATCACGTCATCCTCTCCTGAACAATTCAAAAATAAAAACTGATGGTCAATGCACATTTCAATCCAATTTTATAAATTCACTCATGACGTAATTATTATGTAAAAATAACCGAGTCACCCTTGTGCGTCTCCTCCGTGTCTGTTTGCCACTTGCCTTTGTCTCTGCTCGTGCTCCTACAAGATGTTTCCCTTATAGTTGCAGCGTGACTGACGGAAGGTTGCTGATGGCCTTTGAGGACGACCTTGAGCAACCCTGAGCCTAGAAGGCCTAACTTCAGACTGTGAGTCAGTAGAGATTGTAGTGATGTGAGAGAAGTGAAAAAAGGTTAAATATGCAGTTACACAGTGGCTATGCCTTATCGATGCCCTTTCCAATGATGGCCACCATACATTTCCTTCTATAACTATGCCTGGCTGCCTCCTGTTAAGCAGCAACCTCTCACCAGCAAGATAGGGAAGCGTGCCAGTGTGAGTCCTGCAATATATGTGACTCGACCCCATGATGCCTCCTCGTATCAGGTCAAAGAAACCTCCTGCTGATTACCACCTACTTCCCTCATCCCATCCCATCCCACCAACTGAATCCTCCATGTTGAACAGCACTTGGAAGAATCACTGAGGGTAGCAATGTGCTCAGGGGTGAGAGACAATGCCCATCATTAAGAGTAACTTAGTAGCACCAGCTCTGACCAAGCTCACCCAGTTCTGTGGGAATGGGGCAGCACGGTGGCGAACACTACTGCCTCATAATGCCAGGGACCCGGCCTTGGTGACTGACTGTGTGGAGTTTGCACATTCTCCATGTGTTGGCATGGGTTTCCTCCGGGGGCTTTGGTTTCTTCTCACAGACCAAAGATGTGGAGGTTAGGGTGGGGTTACGGGTATAGAGCTGGGGAGTGGGGCTAGGTAGGATGCTCTTTCAGAGGGCTTGTGCAGACTTGATGCGCCAAAGGCCTTCTTCTGCACTGCAGGGATTGTATGGGTTCTATATCTGCCAGATTGGACCCATGGAAGGTGGTGAAAGAATTAAACAAGCCAAAGGCCTACTTGACCTTGTCCTCACTAATGTGACTGTTGCAGATACATCTGTCCACGACAGTATTGATGCGAGTGACTACTGAACATGTCCTGTGGAGATGAAGTCCTGTTTTCATTTCACCGTGTTGTGTAGCACCTTATTGAATTTGGTAGATTCAGAACAAATCTATAATCTCAAAATTGGGTGGTGTGGGCCTTCAACAACAACAGAATTGTATTCAGGCACAGTTTGTAATCTCATGGATCAGCATAAACCAGTGACCCTGGTTTAATGAGAGGTGTAGAAGAAAACACCAGGAGCTCAACTAGTCAGATCTAAAAATGAGGTATCAGCCTGGTGAAGCAACACCACATGACTACATGCATGCTAAACAGCAGAAGCAGCATCTGATGGGCAGAGCTAAAAATCCCGCAGCCAGTGGACCAGAGGAAAACTCTGCAGTCTTCCCCCATTGTGTCATGAATTGTGGTGGACAATTGAACAACTAATAGCAGGAGAGGCTCCACAAACAACCCCCAACCATGTGCAAAAAGCAACACTCCTGGCATATTGTACTTTGTATCACGCTGCCATCTTATCTGCCGCCATCTTACGTGGCATCTTGTGCCCCTTTAAACACCACTGAATGAACATGGACAAGGAAACCCAGGCCAGAGTTTTACCATGGCCCCGCCTCCATCTTAAAATTCAGGGGTGAGCCCACGTCCATTTGCCCAGTTGCCCCAGAGCCATTTATGACTATTGGGCTATTGATTGGCTCAGGGTGATAGTTCTGTCACTTTATGGGAGGAAGGTTCATATCCTGGAGCTGTGGGCCAGTAAATGGCTAGCAGTCTATCGGCCAATGAGCGCCACCAAAAGCGGTGGCTGCTGCTGGGACTGCAGCTAGTCCTCAAAGAAGAGATGCCAAGAACTCAGACCTAAACGCTAGTCCAGCTTCAGTGTTTACCTGTGGACCCTATTTCATGGGTAGTGCCTCAGGTCAGCTGCACTTCTTTGCTGGCCCCCTGACTGCTCTTGTCCCCTCTCCTGTTGAGCTACAGATTTATGATCTACAAATTGCTGCTGAGTGTGTTGCTTCTTACCTAAGGTTGAATTGAAGGCAGCATTAGCAATATTCATCCTCGTGAGGTAGAGTAAACCTGCAAAGTATAGACAGTGAGCTTCCTGCAAAAGTACTGATAACACGCCACTTCCCACTGACAGTTGTGAGGCCTGGGTATTTATTGATAAATAAATTGGCTCCCATCAGCAAACTGCCGCATTACTGACATTTTTCAAAAATGTTCTTTATTCACATCAATAAAAACATTTCAAATTGTCATAACAGGAAAGTGCAATGGTACTCACATTCTCTGCTGAGATCAAGATCAACTCTGAGGTGCTTAAATACAGTAAAGAGTACATTCCAATATTTTTCTCACAAAGAGCACAATGCTGTTCAAATTATAGACATCGGTCATGTTGCATTCCAACATGCTTCAGTGCTGTCACACTTAATATTTATAGTCAGGATTAAGCTTATAGTCAGAGGGTTTGCAGCCTCTCTGTCTAGTTAGGCTGTAAGGCCTTGCACAGTGGCCTTTCTCCATTGCACCTTGGTGGCAGCAGCCCCAAGCTTGAGTGTCCCTCAGCACGTAGTCTTCCACCTTGGAATATGCCAGTCTGCAACACTGGGTCGAGGACAATTTTGCACTGGAAGATCAACAAATTTTGGGCAGACAAAAGAGCATCTTTCACCAAGTTGATGACCCTCCAGCAGTAGTTGATGTTCGTCTCGTGTTTCTGGGAGCAGCCATACAGCACTGAGCCCTACGTCACGGAGTTGTGCTGGATGAACCTCAACAAACACCACTGCATCTCTTTCAAGACATTCCACAAGGAGGTATTCATTCCCCCCCCCCCCCCCCACCCCCCCCCCCCCCCCCCCCCACCACAGAGACTTTGGGCATACATGAAGGATTTGAAAGGGAGTGGTCTTCTCACCACCAGCCAAGCTCAGTCTTGGTGCTTGTTTTTTTTTTGAAATAATTTTTATTGAAAAATTTTGAATTTATACAACAATAACGCACCATAGTAAAATACCAAAAGTAACAATAATATTAGCAATCATAAACATTCACCCCACCTCCATGAACAACACAGCATTTTAACAACAATGCAAATTAACACAATATAAAGTTACAGAATAGAAACTACAATAAGGAACCCCCCCCCCCCCCGCCCCCGGGTTGCTGCTGCTATTGACCAAGATACCTATCTCTGAGCCAGGAAGTCCAGAAAAGGCTGCCATCGTTTATAGAACCCTTGTATTGATCCTCTCAGGGCAAATTTGACCCTTTCCAATTTGATAAATCCCGCCATGTCACTGATCCAGGTCTCCACACTTGGGGTCCTCGCATCCTTCCACTGTAGCAGAATCCTTCGGCAGGCTACAAGGGACGCAAAGGCCAGGACACCGGCTTCTTTTGCCTCCTGCACTCCCGGCTCTACCGCAACTCCAAAAATCGCGAGTCCCCACCCTGGTTTGACCCTGGATCCAACCACCCTCGACACCGTCCCCGCCAACCCTTCCAGAATTCTCCCAGTGCTGGGCATGCCCAGAAAATATGGCCGTGGTTCGCTGGACTCCCCGAACATCTGGTGCACCTGTCCTCACCCCCAAAGAACCTACTCATCCTAGTCCCGGACATGTGGGCCCGGTGCAGCACCTTAAATTGGATGAGACTAAGCCTCGCACATGAGGAGGAAGAGTTGACTCTCTCCAAGGCATCCGCCCAAGTCCCGTCCTCTATCTGCTCCCCGAGTTCCTCCTCCCATTTAGCCTTCAGCTCCTCCACTGACGACTCCTCCACCTCCTGCATTACCTTATAGATGTCAGACACCTTCCCCTCTCCGACCCACACCCCCGAAAGCACTCTGTCCATCGTCCCCCGCGAGGGCAGCAAAGGGAATCCCTCTACCTGTCGCCTAGCAAATGCCTTTACCTGCAAGTATCTGAACATGTTCCCTTGGGGAAGCCCAATTTATCTTCCAGTTCCCCCAGGCCCACAAACCTCCCGCCAATAAACAGGTCCCTCAATTTATTGATGCCCGCCCTTTGCCACTCCCTAAATCCCCCATCCTTGTTCCCCGGGATGAACCGATGATTGGCACCCAGTGGAGCCTCCATTGAGCCCCCTGTTTCCCCCCGATGCCGTCTCCACTGTCCCCAGATGCTTAGGGTCGCTGCCACCACCGGGCTCGTGGTAAACCTCTTAGGGGAGAGCGGCAACGGCGCCGTTACCATGGCACCCAGGCTCGTACCTCTACATGACGCCATCTCCATTCTTTTCCACGCCGCCCCTCCCCCCTCCATCACCCATTTACGCACCATTGACACATTGGCTGCCCAATAGTACCCCAGAAGGTTGGGCAGCGCCAGCCCGCCTCTATCCCTCCCTCGCTCCAGGAACACCCTCTTCACTCTCGGAGTCCCATGTGCCCACACAAAGCTCAAAATACTGCTAGTCACCCTCCTAAAGAAGGCCCTGGGGATAAAGATGGGCAGGCACTGAAAGAGGAATAAGAACCTCGGAAGCACCGTCATTTTGACGGACTGTACCCTCCCCGTCAACGACAATGGCAGCATGTCCCACCTCTTGAACTCCCCCTCCATCTGATCTACAAGTCTGGTGAAATTATGTTTGTGAAGAGTCCCCCAGTCCCTGGCCACCTGCACCCCCAGGTACCTAAAGCTCTCCCCTGCCCGCCTAAGCAGGAGCCTACCAATTCCTTCCTCCTGGTCACCAGGGTGCACCACAAACACCTCACTCTTGCCTAAATTTAATTTATAACCTGAAAAGGTCCCAAACTCAGCTAACAGCTCCATCACCCCCGGCATCCCTCCCACCGGGTCCGCCACATACAGTAACAGGTCATCGCCATACACGACACCCTATGTTCCTCCCCACCTCGCACCAAACCTCTCCACCTCTCTGAATCCCTCAACGCCATCGCCAGCGGCTCGATTGCCAGTGCAAACAACAAGGGGGACAGGGGGCAACCCTGCCTGGTCCCTCGGTAAAGCCGGAAGTACTCCGACCTCCTCCCATTCATGGCCACGCACGCCATCGGGGCCTCATATAGCAGCCTTACCCATCTAATGAACCCTTCACCAAATCCAAACCTCTCCAACACCTCCCATAGGTACCCCCACTCCACTCTATCAAAGGCTTTCTCCGCATCCAGCGCCACTACTATCTCTGCCTCCCCCTCAATCGCCAGCATCATGATGACATTCAACAATTTCCGCACATTCGTGTTCAGCTGCCTTCCCTTCACAAAACCTGTCTGGTCCTCATGCACAACCCCTGGCACACAGTCCTCTATCCTGGTGGCCAGGATTTTTGCCAGCACCTTAGCATCCACGTTGAGGAGAGATATGGGCCTGTATGAACCACACTGCTGGGGGTCCTTGTCCCTCTTTAAAATTAACGAGATCAGCGCCCGCGACATCGTCGGGGGCAAAGTCCCCCCTTCCCACGCTTCGTTGAGTGTCCGCACCAGCAAGGGGCCCACTAGGTCCACAAACTTTTTATAAAATTCCACCGGGAACCCATCCGGCCCCGGTGCCTTCCCTGACTGCATCTGCCCGATCCCCTTAACTAGCTCCTCCAGCTCAATCGGCGCACCCAACCCCTCCACCTGCTCCTCCTGCACCTTCGGGAAAGAAAGCCCGTCGAGGAACCTCTCCATTCCCCTCCTCTCCCCCGTTGGCTCCGACCGGTACAGTTCCCCGTAAAAGTCCTTGAAGACCTCATTCACCTCTACTCCCTTCCGCACCACATTCCCACTCTTGTCTCTCACTCCAGCAATTTCCTTAGCCGCATCCCGCTTGCAGAGCTGATGAGCCAGCATCCTACTCGCCTTTTCACCATGTTCGTACACTGCCCCTTGTGCCTTCCTCCACTGTGCCTCCGCCTTTCATATGGTCAGCAAATCAAATTTAGCCTGCAGGCTGCGCCTCTCCCCCAACAGTCCCTCCTCTGGTGCCTCTGCATACCTCCTGTCCACCTCCAGCATCTTTCCCACCAGTCTATCCCTCTCACTCCTCTCGGTCTTGGTGCTTGTTTGAAAGTTCTGGCGATGAGGTATTCTGCCAAATGACTTTGACAGTCTGCTCAGGGATCCATCAACATGATCCACCATCTCCTTTTCCCTCAGGGTCTCGAGGAGGTTACATGCAGCAGATGACTGCTTGACAGACTTGTGGCTTAATGTGTTTCTCTGAAAAGGTTTTCCACGAGGGATAGGTGATATGGCATGGTCCAACTACTTTGAGCGTTCTATGGCAACTTGGCCAGGCCTATCCTTTGCAACACCGGAGACAGGTAGAACCTGAATAAGCAATGACACTTGGTGTTTGCGTACAGCTTGATGCAGCCGCAATAAAATGGTAGCTATCGGGATGAGGGAAACGCTTGGTATGTTTTTCCCTCCCTTATCTAGAGTTTTGTACATGGTGTCCGTGCAGACACAATTCATCTTTGAACTGTAGATGAAGTTGAAGATAGCTTGGGTGACTGCTGCAGTGCAGGATCAGTGTCTGGGCCAGACCTGCGCCACATAATAATGAAAATCGCTTATTGTCATGAGTAGGCTTCAATGAAGTTACTGTGAAAAGCCCCTAGTCACCACATTCCGGCGCCTCTTCGGGGAGGCAGGTACGGGAACACCGAGAGCACCTCACATCTGAATGGCGCCGCTCCCAGATGCCCAGTTTCTGCCTCACCTTGGCAATACGCTCCTCCCCTCCCAGCTTTTGGCACACTGACCTGGCTTTTCCGAACTATATCCCCAGCAACTTTGTCCCTTGACGGTGAAGGGGACAAAGGATCGGTCAGCCCAACAAGTGGGTTAGGTTAGGATGATCACCTGTTGGGAGTTACATTTGGATAACCCCTGAAATTTGGGTGTGGGGATCAAGGTATGCGATTAAACACATTAAGTTGGCGCTGACTGCTGCTTTAAATGATTGCTGCATGAGGCAAGTGCTGCTTGAGCTGTTCACTGACTGCACTCACCAGCAGGGGGCACAATATTACAAGTGGTGACTGTTGAAGACCGTCCTGCACCTCTCAAAGGAAGCTGCAGCGTGGCGGCAAGAAGCAATGTCAGTTGTGTGAAAAGACAATCCGGGTGATGATAATTTGATGAATGGCTGAACCTATAAAGAGAGCATGCAACCCAAGCTTTCCAACAATGTCCTTGGTGAGAGAGACGGAATACAGGAGAGGCGGCAGGTCAGGTCATTGACCTGAAATGTAAACTCTCTTCCTCTCTCCGCAGATGCTGCCAGAACGTCTGAGTATTTCCAGCATTCTCCGTTCCTGTTGAAAGAGAATGTTGTTTTTAAATTCAGAAAATAATCCAACAACCACAATAGAAATATTGCCAGGCAAAAAGCCATATCAAAAAAATGAATACATACGTAGGCTCAAGGCTATTGTGCTTTAAAGTTTGCTGTCCGAATTAAAATAATATGAAACATGCACTTCAGAGTGCATCCAAAACAGAGACAAATCAACTTAGAAACTTGTGTTCAGTTTCCAGAAAGCTCATTAATACTGCTTGTTTTAAGAATGCTCATAGAACGTAAGATTCAGTGTAACTTACAGCATATAAAGGAGGCCATTTGGCCCATTGGGTAGCTGGATAAAGAGCTATGCAACCTTAAACCACTTTGCAGCTGTTGGCCCATAGCCCTGTAGCTTACAGCACTTCAAGTGTGTATCCAAGTACATTTTAAATGTGTGGGTTTCTGCGTCTATGACCCTGAGCAATGAGTTCTTGGCCCCCACTATTATTGAGGTGAAAATATTTCTTCTTAACTCCCCACTAATCCTTCTACCAACTACTGTAAACCTATGCTCCCTTGTTGTTGACCTGTCTGCTAAGGAAAAGTAGGTCCTTCCAATGCATTAATTCTAGGTTCCTCATAATTGTCAATCCCTCAGCCACCCCTTTTCCAGAGGAAAACAATCCCAGTTGATCCAATATTTCCTCAAAGCTAAAATTCTGCAGCCCAGGTAAGGTCATGTTCTCCCAAATCTGCACTGTACCGTCTCTAGTGAGATCTTGTGAGGTAAAGCGAATGTGTCAAAATAGGGCAGCATGGTGGCACAGTGGTTACCATTGCTGCCTACGGCGCTGAGGACCCGGGTTCGAATCCCGGCTCTGGGTCACTGTCCGTGAAGAGTTGCACATTCTCCCCGTGTCTGCGTGGGTTTCACCCCCACAACCCAAAAGATGTGCAGGATAGGTGGATTGGCCACGCTAAATTGCCCCTTAATTGGAAAAAATAATTGGGTACTCTAAATTTAGGGGAAAAAAAATTGTTCAAATTTTTTAGGGGCAGCAGGGTAGCATGGTGGTTAGCATAAATGCTTCACAGCTCCAGGGTCCCAGGTTCGATTCCCGGCTGGGTCACTGTCTGTGTGGAGTCTGCACGTCCTCCCCCTGTGTGCGTGGGTTTCCTCCGGGTGCTCCGGTTTCCTCCCACAGTCCAAAGATGTGCGGGTTAGGTGGATTGGCCATGCTAAATTGCCCGTAGTGTCCTAATAAAAGTAAGGTTAAGGGGGGGTGGGTTTGTTCGGTTACGGGTATAAGGTGGATTCGTGGGTTTGAGTAGGGTGATCATGGCTCGGCACAACATTGAGGGCCGAAGGGCCTGTTCTGTGCTGTACTGTTCTATGTTCTATGTTCTAAAAGAACACAAGAGAAGCAAAGGGGGAGTATGAAAAGAGGTTGGCAGTCAACATAAAAGGGCATCCCAAAATGTCAATAGGCTGCATGGTAGCACAGTGGTTATCACTGTCGCTTCTCAGCGCCAGGGTCCCAGGTGCGATTCCCGGCTTGGATCACTGTCTATGCGGACTCTGCACGTTCTCCCTGTGTCTGCATGGGTTTCCTCCAGGTGCTCTGGTTTCCTCCCACAAGTCCCAAAAGGTGTGACCTCCAGAGGCGACCATGGTGTGAGTGGTCACACACAGGGCAGCTCCTGCTTCAAGGCACAGAAAAGATCTCTTTTTACCTGATACTGGGTGGAATTTTGATGAAAGACATAAGGTGGAGGTTAGAGGAGTAGTTTCCCCCCGGAGTGGTATGTCTGCTGGTTATCAAATCCGGCAGAAAACAGTGAGAGACCAGGCTAAAGAGTTGAAGGAATCCTGTACTGCAGCAGCCACTGTAAGCATGGAGGCAGGGGAAGGGCTGATGCAAACTGGAAGGCCCCAGCTAGAGCATTTGATGGCTTTGATGAATTCAGCAGCAGAAGAAGGAAATGTGGGAGGATCGGTCGAAGGCCATTGAAGGAGCTGAGGCACCCCTGAAGAGTTCTTTAGAATGGGTGAAATGTTTGGAGGTGCAGTGGTTGCAGATTCGGGAGATTGAAGGAGTGATCTCGGCACACAGCGATCGTGTGGTGACTCTGGAGGCGGAGGTGGGGCTCCTAGGAGACCTCTGTAAAATGCTGAGGTGGAGGAGCAGAAGAATACCTCAAGAAGGCAGAACCTGCGAATAGTGGGCCTGCCTGAGGGAGTGGAAGGTGTGAGTGCCAGAAGGGTGCTGGTGACAGAAGGGGTGCTAGATAATGTGCCTGAAGTGAACCGAACGCATAGGACCCTGAGGCAGAAGTCTAGAGCTGGGGAGCTGCCACGGGTGGTGATCGTGAAACTCCACAAATTTGTGGAGAAAGAGAAAATTCTGCGATATGCCAGGGAGAAGCGTACCAGCGACTGGGAGGGGAATAATGTCCGAATTTATCAGGACATCGAAGCCGAGTTGGCAAAGCGGCGGGCAGGCTTCAACAAGGCCAAGGTGGTGCTGTACCGGCGGCAGATCAGGTTTGGGGTGCTCTACCCGGCAAAATTATGGGTGACGTTCGGAGGCTGGGAGTATTATTTCAAGACCCCAGAAGCAGCCAAAGACTCCATTAAGGAGCATAAACTGGGGAGTACTGAGCGGACAATGCTTGGGAACCGGCGTGCTGGCACTTTTTAATGGTCAGGAGCATGTTTGAAGTGGGGGTAGGGATTGGGGGGGAGGGTTTGCCAAGACGTGGCAGGGGGTGAGAGATGAAATGTTCAGGGGCGGAGAAAGGGGCCATCTGGGATGGTTTAGGTATGGGGTGGAATTAAAGGGGCGGGAATTAAGTGGGGAAGACGATAGACGGTAGAGGGGGTGGGAGGCGTAGGCCTCCGGTGATGCTGGTATCGTTGAATGCCCGGGGACTGAATGGACCATTTAAAAGGTTGCAGCTATTCGTGTACCTCAGGAGCTTGAAAGTGGGGGTGGTCTTTCTGCAGGAGACGCACCTCCGTGTGTAGGACCAGGTTAGGTTAAGGAGTACTACCAGGGACTTTACGAGGCAAATCCGAGGGGAGAGGAGAGGCGAGCTGGAATTTCCCCAGGTGGAGGAATCAAAGAGGCAGGCATTGGAGGAGCCCGTGGGGCTGAGGGAGGTGCTGGATAGTATCAGGGTTATGAAGTCGGGGAAGGCCCCTTGGCCGGATGGGTACCCGGCAGAATTTTATAAGGAATGTGCGGCAGACCTGGCACCACATCTGTTGGGGACGTTTAATGAAGCACTGGAGAAGGGGGAGTTGCCGGAGACGATGACCCAGGCAGTAATCACGCTAATCCCGAAAAAGGGAAGGACCCGGTTGAATGTGGGTCACTATTTTTTCTTTTACTTTATCAGAGTTACAAAGCCAGAGCTCAGAATGTGGACAGGGGCAAACCTCTAATCCAGCTCCTTGCCTGCTCCAACAACCAAATCAAATTGAATCCAATTCAAGGTCCCCACAAGAGAGACATACCAGACCCAGGCATTACACCTGACCTCACGCTTATCTTAGCCAAAAGGCTGAGAAGCAATGGCTCATATCACTATTGAACACGGATGTGAAAGTATTGGCTACCTTGTTGGTGGGGAGGATGGAGGACTGTGTCCCGGGGGTGTTGGCAGAAGATCAAACAGGCTTCGTGAATGGCAGGCAGCTCGCGAGTAATATTAGACGGATGTTGAATGTGGTGATGAATTTGACAGGGGCTCTGGTACCGGAGGTGGTGGTGTCTATGGATGCAGAGAAGGCATTTGATCGGGTGGAGTGGCGGTACTTGTTCCAGGTTTTGGGAAGGTTTGGGTTTGGGCCGAGATCTATGGCATGGGTGCGGTTGCTGTATGTGGCACCAAGGGCGAGGGTGAGGATGAATTATATGAGCTGACGAAGCTTTGACTGACATAGGGATGGGAGGCAGGTGTGCCCTCTGTCACCGTTGCTGTTTGCGCTGGCCATAGAGCCGTTGGCGATGGCTCTTAGAGGGTCGACGGAGTGACAGGGGATTATGAGGGGACAGAGGGAGCATCGGGTGTCGCTCTATGCCGATGATCTCTTGCTGTATGTTTCTGATCCGTTAGAGAGTATGAGAAGGATTATGGGCCTGCTGGGGAGGTTTGGAGGGTTCTCAGGGTACAAGCTGAATGTAGGGAAAAGCGAGGTATTCCCGGTGAATGAGCTGGGACAGCGGGCTATTTAGAGGGGCTGGCATTTATGGTAGCGAGGGATAGGTTTAGGAATTTGGGGATTCAGGTAGCGAGGGAATGGACTCCATAAGTGGAACTTAACAAAGCTGGTGGAGGAGGCCAGGGAGGATCTTAAGAGGTGGGATACACTGCACTTAACGTTGGTAGAGAGGGTCCAAGTGGTGAAAATGAATATTCTGCCAAGGTTCTTGTTTATCTTTCAGGCACTCCCGATCTTTATACCAAAGGCCTATTTTTGGAAATTGGACGCGATCATTTTGGACTTTGCATGGGGGGTAAGGTACCGAGGGTTAGGAGGACCCTGCTACAGAGGCAGAGGCAGCAGGGGGGGTTGGCATTGCCGAACCTGAATCATTATTATCGTGCGGCGAATGTGGACAAGGTGCGGTGTGGTGGGAAGGAGAAGGGGTAGAGTGGGTTAGGGTGGAGGAGGAATCTTGTAAGATGTCCAGTTTGAGGGCTATGGTGATGGCAGCGTTGCCAATGGCTCCGGGTAGGTATTGAGGGAGCCCAGTGGTGCAATCCACTGTTGCTCTGTTTCAGTCTCAACAGCGTCGCCAATACTGTGGGTTTTCTATTTATCTTAGTAACCACAAGCCTTCCCTTATATCGATCAAATGACCACACAACCAGTTAGTTAGTTCAAAAGATGGTTTATTTACATACACAAGAGTTATCTCAACATGCAAACACAATATCTACTACGAGTTAAACTGTATCTATCAGCTACAATAACCTATACTTAGCTTCAGGGTGACCGGCTCTGTGCAAATGGATAAGGCTTTTACCTGGATTTCACTTGGCTGCTTTGAAGAAGTGGCTCTGTCTCTGCTGGGCTCATCCATCAGGTAGCGATCGTTGGTCTTGAACTTGGCTGGCTGTTCCTGCTACAATTGGGTTGGCACAGGCCGGATCCAAAAGAGACAGAACACATGATTGTGCTCTCTTTTATCCCTCTGGGACTTCACGGTCTTTGAGGCGGTGTCGCTCATTGTGTTCTCTCTTTAATTGGCTCTGTTTATAGCGGTTAATATGGTCGCCGTCCTTAATTCTAATTACGTTTGCTCAAGAGTCACCAGGTAACTTTTGATACTGCCACAAGGTTCAAAACCGAATACTGATCAAAGACTCGATACACCAATTAGTAAGTTCGAAATCAATGCTCATTTATTTACACACACAGTCAATTATACTCATGCACAAACTTTACCAACTAAACTATGACTACTACTAAAGCCTATACTTAGCTTCGGGCGCCCACTCAGTCAGAGGAACAATGGCCGTTGTCCGGTTCTGAGGCTGTTGGGATCGAACTTGTATAGAATAGTAGCTCGGAGCGTCTATCTCGTAGCGTGCGTTGACTTTGGACATACTTGTTCTGGTGCAGCTGCTAGGCAAGCCTCTCGTCGCTGAGAGCCAAGGCCAAGAAGAACAATTCTCTCTTAGGGTCTTCTTTTTATACCCAAAGGGGGCTTCGTGCACTTTTGGGCTGTCCTTGAACTTGGTCCCAATTAATTTGACCGTATCTTGATAATCGGTATCGATCTCGACCAATAAAGGGGTGGGTGCCCTGATTGCTGGGCGGGCCCTAGGTGGCCGTTGGCCTGCATTGTTCTAGTCTCCTCTGGCGCCGGGGTGGCTGCTTTAGTATCGTTTACCTAAATGTTTCTCTTTTGTCCCCGGAGATGGCTCATTAGTACGGTAATGGTTTGCAGTATCGGTCTTGTCTGGGAGCTACAGCTCCAATCAACAGACAAACCCTGCACCAGCTTGCTTTCTCAGCATTGTCCATTTTTCCCTTTGCAAAGTGTCCATTTTGTAATCGGGGCATGGCCACCCCAGGTGGCTACAGCGGTCCTTAACCTTGGACCTAATAGTTCGACAGGGCTCTGATCACTGTCTTCGATTTCGGGCAATAAAGGGGCAGATGCCTTGGTGGCTGGTCGGGTCCTTAGGGGTCATTGACCTTGGCAGTTGGGCTTTCTGAGTAAAGGGAGTGGCACCGATCAGTCTGTGGCTGTACCGGTTGCTTGATTGGAGTTCTATTGTCCTGGGAAAATGGGCCATTAAAATGCAAACGAGCGAGGGTTTCGATCAGGTCTGGTTACCTGTGTTTTAGATACACATCGGCTATGTATCTGTCTGAGTCCTGGGTTGGCCATAATTCCCATGGTCCTTTGCAGGTGGCCATCATAGATGGCTCCACCGCGATGAAGATATGGAATCAGTTGAAGAAGCATTTAGAGTGAAAGGGATGTCGGTGTTAACGCCGCTGTGTGAGAATCATGGGTTTGAGCCAGGGAGGATGGATAGTGCATACAGGAGGTGGAGGGAAATGGAGCTGGTCAAGTTGAGGGATCTGTATTTGGAGGAAGGGTTCGCCAGCCTGGAGGAGCTAAGGGAGAGGGTAGAACTGCCGAGGGGGAGTGAGTCCAGGTGTCTGCAGGTTAGGGACTTTGCGCAAAAGGTCTGGAGGGGGCTCCCTAGGTTGCCGGGATACAACCTGCTGGAGTGACTGCTGATTCCGGATGTGGATGGGGAAGGAAGAATTGGGGAAATATACAAGTGGCTGGGGGAGCAGGGAGGCGAGCGGATGGTGAAGATCAAGGAGAAATGGGAAGCGGAGTTGGGAGGGGAGATCAATTGGAGAGTATGGAGCGAGGCACTGCGAAGGGTAAATGGGACCTCCTCTTGTGCAAGGATGAGCCTGATGCAGTTTAAGGTGGTTCACAGGGTGCATATGAATCGGGCGAGAATGAGTGAGTTCTTTTAGGGAGTAGCAGATGAGTGTGAGAGGTGTGGGCGGGGGCTAGCGAATCACATGCACATGTTTTGGGGTTGTGAAAAATTGGGAAGACCCTCGACTGGAATTTTAGCCAGGATAGTGGAGGAGGGAGTGGACCCAGACCCTTTGGTGGTGATATTTGGGGTTTCAGAGAAGCCGTAGCTTATGGAGAGGAGGAAGGCCGATGTCCTGGCCTTCGCCTCTCTGATTGCACGACGACGAATTTTGCTGGAGTGGCGGTCGGCATCGCCACCGGGGGTAGCAGCATGGTTGGGTGACCTGTACGACTTCCTGCGGTTAGAGAAGATAAAGTATGAGTTAAGGGGCTCAGCAGGGGAGTTTGAGAAAAGGTGGAGGATATTTGTGACCGTGTTTGAGGAGAAGTTCATCACGGGGGAGAGGGGAGGTGACAAAGGGAAAAAATCAGTACAGACTGTATAGTTGATTGCTGGGAAGTATGTTTCCCGGGGTGTTTATTTGCTGTAACCTGTTCTGATATATGTTTGTAATAAAATACATTGTTTTAAAAAAGTCCTGAAAGACGTGCTTGTTTGGTAATTTGGACATTCTGAAATCTCCCTCAGTGTATCTGAACAGGCGCCGGAATGTGTCGACTAGGGGATTTTCACAGTAACCTCATTGCAGTGTTAATGTAAGCCTACTCGTGACAATAAAGATAATTTGAAAAAAAATGAATGAATTAGTAAAATGGTGACAAAAGGAGGAGTAGGACCGACCAGGGTCCAAAAAGGGGATTTACACATGGAGACAGGGGCATAACTGAGGTATTAAATTAATACTTTGAAAATGTCTTTATCAAGGAAGGTGTAACCTGGCCCAAGGTGTAAGAGGAAGTAATTCAGATACTAGAAGTGTTTAAAATGGATAAGGAGGAAGTAATGGATAGGCTGTCTGTGCTTAAAAGCAAATAAGATACCAAGGCTGGCTGAGCTGCATCTAAAGGAGAGAAGGGAATGAGAGTGGAAATTGTGGAAGCACTGGCCATAATTGTCCAGTCTTCCTGAGACTCAGGGATGTTGCTAGAAAAAGGGAGAGTTGGAAATATTCCATCTTTGTTCAAAAAAGTGTGCAAAGATAAGTCCAGCAACTACAGGCCAGTCGGTTGAACTTTGGTGGTGGGAAACCAGTCAGTGGGCAAACTGCTAGAAACAATAACAGTCAAGTGCAGATTAATCCAGTCTGGATTTATTAAGGAAAAATCATGTTTAACTAATTTGGAGTTATTTGCAGTGGTAACAGAGAGGGTTGATAGGGGTAATGCTGTTGATATGCTGTAACTGGACTTTCAAAAAACATTTGATACAGTGCCATACAACAGACTTGTGAGCAAAGTTATAGCTCATGAAATAAAAGGGACAGCATGGATACGAAGGGCTGAGCAATAGGAAACAAAGAGGAGTGTTTAATGGATGATTTTCATGTTGGAGGAAAGCTTACAGTGGAGTTTTCCTGGTTTCAGTGTTGAAACTATGATCGTGATAAATGGCGACCAGCACGAAGGGCCAAAAGGCTTCCTTTTGCGCCTATCTTCTATGTATCTATGACCCTTATTTTTCCTGATACATATTCCCTAGAACTTGGTGTACATGGTACCATTTCAAAGTATGCAGATGATATGAAATTTGGAAGCGCAGTGAACTGTGAGGAGGACAGTGCAGAACTTCAAAAGAACATAGACAAGTTGGTGGACTGGGTGGACAGATGGCAGATTAAGTTCATTGGAGAGAATTATGAAGTGATGCATTTTGGTAGGAAGAGCATGGATAGACAATATAAAATAAAGGATACAACTCTAAATGAAATGCAGGAGCAGAAGGAGCTGGGTGTATATGTGCATGTGGACAGGTTGGGAGGGCAGTTAATAATGCAGTATCCTGGGCTTTATAAATAGGGGAATAGAGTACAAGAGCAAGGAACTTTTGTTGAATTTGTATAAGACACTGGTTCTGCCTCAGCTGTTGCATCCAGTTCTGGACACCGCACTTTTAGAAGGATGCACAAGCCTGGGTGAGAGTAGAGAAAGGAGTCACAAGAATGGTTCCAAGCATGCAGAACTTCAGTTATGTAGAGGGATTGGAGAGATTTGGACTGTTTTCCATGGAGAAAAGAAGGCTGAGGAGATATGGTGGAGGTATCCAAAATCATGAGTCCTCTGGACAGAGTAGATAGGAAGACACTCTTTCCATTCCTGAAGGATCAAGAACGAGAGGTCACAGATTTAATGTGATTGGTAAAAGATGCAAAAGTGACGTGAGGGAAAACTTTTTCACATTGAGTGGTCTAGGTTTGGAATGCACTGCCTGAGAGTGTTGTTGAGTCGGTTCAATTGAAGTATTCAAATGAAAATTGGACTGTTATCCAAAAAAGAACATACAGGGTTATGGGGAGAAGGCAGGAGAATGGCGCAAAGTGAATTGCTCATTCGAAGAGCCAGTGCTGACACGATGGGCTGAATGGGCTCTTTCTGTGCTGTAACAATTCTTGTGAGTCAACCACAGTCTATTACACCTCCAAGACCTTCCCAGCCTGTCCTCTTGGAAAGCCAAGAGAGGTAGAGATGTGTATTAGCAATGAAACCTTCCAAAGGAGGCTTGGCACAATGTTGATGATACCAAGCTTGGGTGCTAAAATTGTATAGGCGAAATGGAGGACAACACTTGAACGGCAAAAAAACATAAGAATAGAAGCAGGAGTTTATCATATGGGCCTTCAAGTCTTCTTTGCCAATTCATAAGATCATGAATTAACTTTGACAAATCATGGCTGAATTTTAATATTATACCAAAGAAGGTAATATGGTCAACGATGAAGAACATAGAATGGCAGGTCAAGGCTGGGATACTCCAAAATCCCGGCCAAGTGTTGATGCCGGCGTCAAAACCGGCGCAAGCAACACGGGCATCAACGGCCTCCAGGACCAGTCATTCTCCCCTTCCCAGTGGGCCAGCACGGCGCCAGAGTGCTGTGCGCTGCTCCGGCGCCAAAAGTCGGCCCTACACGGCCGGCGCCGGTCAACAAATACGCGCCACGGCCGACGCAGGTCCACGCATGGGCGCAACGGCCGTCTCCGTGCCAGCTCCCCCGGGCAACATGGTGGAGCCATACAGGGGTCTAGCACGGAGGAACATAGGCACCCCCTGGAATGAGCGCGCCCGCCGATCGGTTGCCCCTGATCGTGGGCCTGGCCACCATGGAGGCCCCCCCAGAGTCAGTTCTCTCTGCTCCCCAACCAGGACGGCCCCCGCAGCCAGAACCCTGAGGTCACGTCAGGTAGGGCCATACGCGAATGATGCCGGCGGAACTCGGCCTGTCGAACGCAGAGATTTGCCGCGGGGGGCGCTTTCAACGGCCGCTGACCGGTGCAGCGGCGTCCGCGCCACCACAATTGCCGTCGTTCTCCAGTGACCAGCGTCATTGTGGCGTGGCGGGATTCGCTCGCCACCCCCCCCCCCCCCCCCCACCCCCACCCCCCCCAGCGATTCCCTGACCTGTGTGGGCTCGGAGAATCCTGCCCCAGATCATCTATGATCTAACTGAACAGCGGGAGAACAAGCTGCCAAATTACAGATTTTGTTTATATTCCAAGTGTAAAAGTTTGCATTCTCCTGTTTCCCCACCCCGCTTTCTTCCCTATGTGTCTCTTGTGCATACAGTGCATTTGACAAACACCAGTGATGGAGAACAGAGAGAGTTAATTCCGTTCTCGGATGAGACCAATCCTGCCTTTCCTGCTTATAAAGCACACTGGGCTAAATCGCTGGCTTTTAAAGCAAACCAAGGCAGGCCAGCAGCACGGTTCAATTCCCGTACCAGCCTCCCCGAACAGCCGCCGGAATGTGGCAATCAGGGGCTTTTCACAGTAACTTCATTGAAGCCTACTTGTGACAATAAACAATTTTCATTTCATTATATTCAATGGTTGCTGCACTTTTGAGACATTTCCACATGACATTGCACCACACAAGTAAGGAACGATTCTACAAAATTGCTCTCTGTCCTCATAGCTGAATTCAAAATATCGGTCCATGAATTTGGGATTAAGAGTAGGCCATTGATCGCAATATTGATTGATAACCTAACCTGACACCACAAGAGCAAGGTAACAAAGGTATTCTTTACAAGGTAAGCAAATGTGGCCACTGATGGGTTATCAATTGTTCACAATTCCCTGCAGGAGAATGCAAATACACTCAACTAGAATGGAAATGTCCAATCATTATTTCTGTAGAATTCCTGAGGGGAATTTGAAATAGTGAATGGAAGTTACGACAGGTGAATAGATTGGGACCTGTTTAGTAGAGGGAGCTTGAAAGACACTTAATAATAGATTGTAGCTCTTGCTGGTACTTGTGCTGGTGTTACATTTTGGATTCACTGATGAGGTTACTCAATTTACCGTATTTTATAACTCAAAATAAAATCTGTCTGATGATGCTTTGCTGGTTTGGCTAAACACCAAACAGAGCCTTCCCTGGTGAAGGTACCCCACTCAGTACTGAGTCATGCAAACTGAGTGCTAGCTTCACTCTTTGGTCCGGATCCAACAAAGCTGATCTCAACAAAACCAGAGGAAGGATGCAACAATTGTTTGTAGCGGGTCGAGGGGAGGCGAGGTGGGGGAGGGATTGAAAAGCAGCCAAGCTCCCTGCTCCTGTGCAAAATTGATGGGCCTCAGTTGCAAACATGCTTTGGTTCAGACATGGCACTCAACATAGAATGGAATCACAGTAAAAATGTGGTTAGGAAAAATGTGAAAAAGTGTCACAATTTGTCACATCTTGAAGTGACTGTAGTGATCTCTGTATGTGCATGTACACAAGGGGTTAATGTGTAATCAGTAGCACCACATGATCACTAGAGGGCCGGACCAACAGGGGTATAAAAAGCAACCACATGTGTCTCCCTCAGTCTCTCCCTCTCTCGGGTGCACTGTGACCAGGACAATATCAGGAGTTATGTGTAGTTATTGTAGTTAGATCTTGTTAACCTTATCACTAGCATCAAAGTTAAAGTAAAGAACTCATGCACTTCTTGTTGTAGTTACTCAATAAATCTTTGTTGTTACTGGACGAGTTCGAGTCTTCTTCATCGAGATTCAGAAGACCTCATCATTAACCACGGATTGAGTAGCACGAGTTACCTACCACACAGGTAACAAAACATGGTATCAGGCATGTTGGCTTTAAAATAACTAGTTAGATAAGGTTAGACAACAAGACAAGAAAATTCAGGCCAGACATTCGACTGTGGAAGACTTCGCAGCAAAATGAGTCCTTGGAGATTACCTGATTTGATGGAAATAGTTGGAGTTCCATGGCAGCTGGAAACAACCGGTAATTTAAGTTTGAACTGGAAAATGTTTAAACAGATGTTCCAAATATGTATCACAGCTAATGAGTTAACCACAGTCTTTGACACAACGAAAATAGCACTACTACTCACAGCAGGAGGGTATGAAGCCTGAAAAATCTATAATTGCTTTAATTACTTAGAAGGTGACGACAACACCAAATTAGAAGTAAAACTCAAACAATTTGATGAACACTGTAACGGTCAGTCTGGTGATATGCTGAAAAAATTTAACTCCTGTCATAAATGCCACAGAAATGGAGGGCCCATCACTGATTTTGTTACAAATCTCACGTCAATACCACAAGGCTGTGATTATGCTAATTTCAGAGACGCTATAATACTGGATCAATTATTTTCTGGAATATCTGATAAAAATTTGAGGAAAGAACTCTCCCAAAAAAGATATTTAACATTAGAAATCGCTATACAAACATGCCTTACTTATGAACAAAAACAAAATCAATACTTTGAGTCTTTACAAAGACAGAATCTTTATCTGGAAAACAAAATCCGCAAAAATGGTGCAAAAACGTACCACGAGGCGAAGGCAGGATCTCACTGGAAGGCAGGATCTCACTCAGCACTTTTTGATTGGCAGCCATCTTGAGCGAGAGCATTCCAGCCAGTATGCACATGTGCACTTCTCAAAAAGAAAAAAAAGGGCAAAATACACTTGCACGCATGCACGAGAAGTCGCGAATGCGCAGATGCGAAAAGAGCGCACAGTAAAGGAAAGTCGGATTGCGCATGCGCACTCGATTCCTACGCTTTACGTCACGAGTGTCATGACGTCAGAAGACGTTAAGAAGGCATATGGTGTGCTAGCCTTTATCAGTAGGGGGATTGAGTTTCGGAACCACAAGGTCATGCTGCAGCTGTACATAACTCTGGTGCGGCCACACCTGGAGTACTGCGTGCAGTTCTGGTCACCACATTATAGGAAGGATGTGGAAGCTTTGGAAAGGGTTCAGAGGAGATTTACTAGGATGTTGCCTGGTATGGAGGGAAGGTCTTACGAGGAAAGGCTCAGGGAATTGAGGTTGTTTTCGTTAGAGAGGAGAAGGCTGAGAGGTGATTTAATAGAGACATATAAGATACTCAGAGGGTTAGATAGGGTGGACAGTGAGAGTCTTTTTCCTCGGATGGTGATGACCAACACGAGGGGACATAGCTTTAAATTGAGGGGTGATAGATATAGGACAGATGTCAGAGGCAGTTTCTTTACTCAGAGAGTAGTAGGGGTGTGGAACGCCCTGCCTGCAACAGTAGTAGACTCGCCAACTTTAAGGGCATTTAAATGGTCACTGGATAGACATATGGATGAAAATGGAATAGTGTAGGTCAGATTGGCTTCAGATGGTTTCACAGGTCGGCGCAACATCGAGGGCCGAAGGGCCCGTACTGCGCTGTAGTGTTCTATGTTCTATGTTCTAAGACCCGGACCACGCCCGTTTAAAAAGGAAATGCACAAAAATTACAAATAAGAATTTTAAAGCGACAAAACACAAATTCTTTTTCCTCGAACGACAGAATGAAGCCCGAGCTTCCACCCACAGTTAAAGATTACCTCTGCAGCACCCTGGAACAAGCAGTTTGCAACACCCAAAGGGGAGAGCACAATGACAAATCCAGAGCAAAAGGTTTGTTTATTGATGATTACTGCTCAGAAGATGAGTTCTTCATTGGACATAGACAGCACAATGACAAATCCGAAAAAAGAGATGATTTGTTCTTTGAAGACTACTGCTCAGACATGGATGAGTTATTCGGTGTTGATGATCATTGCATCAGCAACACGGTTGAAAAACTCAACACGACTCCACTCATGGTAGATGAATCCAATACCATGATGCCATGGCAGATCGTCGATACATTGGATGACAGCAATACCCAAGAAGAAGGTGACGCCACGGGAAGGGGGATTTTTATTTAAAAAAAGAGAAAAGGATCAAGCAGAAGTGAAACGGGAAGTTGGGGAGAGAGATAGGATGTGGACTTTGGTGCGAGGTAATCCGCAGAGTGAACTCAAGGGGGACTGGTGCTCCCAAATTTACTGCATTATTATTGGGCAGCGAATGTCGAAAAGCTGAGGGGGCACTTTAAACTGAGGCACGTCGGTGATTACTCCACTGTGGGGGAATCATAGGTTTGCACTTGGGGGGGGGAGGGTTGGATGGGATGTACAGGAAATATGGGAGCAAGGGTAAGAGCGGGTCAGGTACATGTACGTGGAGGGCAAGTTTATTGGACTAGGGAAACTGTGAGAGAAGTTTGAGCTACCACGGGAGAGTGAGTTCAGATACTGGCAGATGCGGGATTTTGCATTCATTCCCTCAGGTACCGAAATATGGAATTTTGGAGAAAATGTTGCTCTGGGATAAAGGGCAGAATGGTGCGATTAGGCAGTTGGGTGAGCAGGGCATGATCTGAGTGAAAAGGATCAAACAGAGGGCAGCACGGTGGCGCAGTGGTTAGCACTGCTGCCTCACGGCGACAAGGTCCCAGGTTCGAACCCGGCTCGGGATCACTGTCCCCGAATGTGGAGTTTGCACATTCTCCCCATGTTTGCATAGTTTTCGCACCCACAACCCAAAGATGTGGAGGGTAGGTGGATTGGCCACGCTAAATTGCCCCTTAATTGGAAAACATTAATTGGGTACTCTAAATTTTTTATTTAAAAAAAAAAGAAAAGGATCAAGCAGAAGTGGAAGAAGGAGTTGGGGAGGGAGATAGGATGTGGACTTTGGTGCGAGGTAATCCGCAGAGTGAACTCAACCTCCTGCACAAGGATGAGTCTTATACAGTTTAAGGTGGTGCATAGGGTCCACATGACTCGGGCCCAGGTGAGTGGGTTTTTCCTGGAGGTAATGAATCGGTGTGAGAGGTGTGGGAGGGGGCCAGCTAACCATGCCCATATGGTCTGGGGATGCGTGGAGTTGGAGAACATTTGGGAGGTGGTGTTTAGGAACCGATCGAGGATTATAGGGGTTGAGATGAAGCCAGAGCCTAAGGTGTGGTCTTTGGGGTGTCGGAGGTGTCGGAGCTTCTGGAGGGGAAGGGGCTGCCGTGGACTTTGCCTCTGTTGCACGTTTTACTATGGGTGTAATACGCGTTTATTGGAGTGTATTAACACGCCTCCGTTTAAAGGCCGTGTGCTTAACACTACTAGGCTCTATGTATGTATTTTCAGCTCAGGAGTCGCCAGATGCCGTATAGACACCTCACAAATATTCCAAGGTCAGGTTCAAAGTAATAAAACGATACACCGATTAGTAAGTTCCAAACGATCAATATTTATTATACAATTATAATAAATACGCATGCACACGCTAAGGGACTAAGCTATGACTAAACTAAGCGATCAGAATACTTAACTAAACAGGAACAGGCAAGGTCAGGGAGCGAGGCCTTCGTTCCGATCTTGGTCTGCAACCTTCAGAGAGCGTGCTGGTCACTGGGGGTCTAGAGGGCCTGGTTCGCGTAGCGAGCGTCGTATTGGCACTTACGGTTCGGCGGCTGGTGCTCAACGGCTGGAGTCAGGATACAGGTTGGAGTTCTTGGTCAAAGCCGGAGCACGAAACAACAGACAGGACCATGGGTGGGGGTCTATCTTTTATAGGGGTTCCCAATGTCCTTCCCTCTTCCTGGGCGGGCTTTACCTTCAGGTATCGATTGGATCACTCCCAATCGATATCTTTTGAATTCCTCCAATGTGAGGGTCTTTCTTGATGGCGGGGGCGGTTTCTATAGTGGATACTTCTGGTGCCGCTCTGTCTGGACATCCACTTAAAGTATCTTATTCAAACCCAAATGTTGCCATTGTGTGTGCCTAGATCTGGACTGCCTCATTAGTATGTAAAGCGTTTTGCTATTATCACCTTTGGTTTGAGATCTTCCACCTGGCCAGAAACTAGTTTTGCTGCTTGCAAAATGCTAATGAGTCTTTGCAGACTGCTGCCTTGGCTAAACTGCTTTTCCCTGCAGTCTTAGCAATTCTCCATCTTGTTTAGTTCAGTGTCCATTTTAGGTGGCTACAGTGGCTACACCTCTCCGATTGCCCGGCGACAGATACTTTTGAATTGGATGTCGGCTATAATACTGGGGGAATCTATACAAATTTCTCAGGTTGGAGAAAATCTTTATGTTCAATTTCACCCCCCCTCCTTCCCCTCCCTCACCCCCTGCGATGAACAGCTCCTCAAACACGATCACAAACAACCCCCACCTTTTCTCAAACTCCCCAACAGAGCCCCTTAACTCATACTTGCTCCACACGCAGAAAGACATACAGGTCACCCAACCAAGCCGCTACCCCCGGTGGCGATGCCGACCGCCACTCCAGCAAAATTTGCTGCCGTGCAATCAGGGAGGCGAAGGCCACGACATCGGCCTTCCTCCTCTCCATGAGCTCCGGCTTCCCTGAAATCCTAAATATCGCCACCACCTCCTCCACTATCCTGGCTAAGATTGCGAACACTCCCGCCCAGAATCTTCCCACTTTTTCGCAACTCCAAAACATGTGCATGTGATTCGCTGCCCCCCGCCCACACCTCTCACACTCATCTGCTACCCCCTGAAAGAACCCACTCATTCTCGCCCGAGTCATATGCACCCTGTGCACCACCTTAAACTGTATCAGGTTCATTCTTGCACAAGAGTAAGTCCCGTTTACCATAGGCAGTGCCTCACTCCATACTCCCCAAATGATCTCCCATCCCAACTCCGCTTCCCATTTCGCCTTGATCCTCACAACCCGCTCGACTCCCTACTCCCCCAGCCACTTATATATATATCCATAATTCTTCCCTCCCCTTCCACATCCGGAAGCAGCAGTCACTCCAGCAGGGTGTATCCCAGCAACCTAGGCTCAAACCCATGATCTTCCCCAGCAGCATTAGCACCTACATCCCTTCCATCCTAAAATGTCTCCTCAGCTGATTCCATATCTTCACTGGGACTGCACCACTGGACTGCCTGAATACCTACCCGGTGCCATTGGCAACGCTGCCATCACCATCGCCTCAAACTGGACCCCTTACAAGATTCCTCCTCCATCCTAGCCCATTCTACCCCTTCTCCTTCCCACCACCGCCACACCTTGTCCACATTCGCTTGGGAGAGCTTGAAAGATAGCATGAACCTCGGCAGAATATTTATTTTCACCACTTGGACCCTCCCTGCCAACGTTAAGTGCAGTGTATCCCACCTCCTAAGATCCTCCCTGGCCTTGTACACCAGCTTCATTAAGTTCCGCTTATGGAGCCCCGTCCATTCCCTCGCTACCTGAATCCCTAAATACCTAACCCTATACCTTGCTACCATAACTGGCATCCCACCTAAATTAGCCCGCGGTCCCAGCTCATTCACCGGGAATACCTCGCTTTTCCCTACATTCAGTTCGTATCCCGAGAACCCTCCAAACCTCCCCAGCAGGCCCATAATCCTTCCCATACTCTCCAACGGATCCGAAACATACAGCAAGAGATCATCAGCATAGAGCGACACCCGATGCTCCCTCTGTCCCCTCATAATCCCCCGCCACTCTGCCGACCCCCTGAGAGCCATCGCCAATGGCTCTATGGCCAGGGCAAACAGCAACGGCGACATTAGACACCCCTGCCCCGTACGCCTGTGTAAGTCGAAGCTTCGTGAGCTTATATAATTCGTCCTCACCCTCGCCCTTGGTGCCACATACAGCAACTGCACCCATGCCACAAATCTCGGCCCAAACCCAAACCCAAACCCAAACCTTCCCAAAACTTCGAACAAGTACCGCCGCTCCACTCGATCAAATGCCTTCTCCGCATCCATGGACACCACCACCTCCGGCACCACAGCCCCCAATGGATTAATCACCAAATTCAACAGACGTCTTATATTACTCGCGATCTGCCTGCCCATCACAAAGCCTGTCTGATCTTCTGCAACCACCCCTCAGACACAGTCCTCCATCCTCCCCGCCAACAATTTAGCTAATACTTTCACATCCGTGTTCAATAGTGATCGGGGCCGATACAACCCACGTTCCAACGGATCCTTCCCTTTTTTTGGGGATTAGTGTGATTACTGCTTGCGTCATCATCTCCGGCAACTCCACCTTCTCCAGTGCTTCATTAAACGCTCCCAACAGATGTGGGGCCAGGTCCATCGCAAATTTCTTATAAAATTCTGCCGGGTACCGATCCAGCCCAGGGGCCTTCTCCGACTTCATACCCCTGATACTATCCAGCATCTCCCTCAGCCCCAGCGCCTCCTCCAACGCCTGTCTCTTTGCTTCCTCCACCTGGGGAAATTCCAGCTCATCCAGAACCATCCCATGTCCCCCTCTTCTCCCCCCAGGTCCGTCTCATAAAGTCCCTGGTAGTACTCCCTAAATGCTTCATTGTGGTGATAACCACTGTAGATATGCGTACTTGCTTTAGGGGGATGTATGGCTGTACCTGTAATACAGGTTCCTCCGGTAAGCCCCTGCCAGCTAGCTCCGCCCACAGGGAGCTTGTGTATAAATATGCGTGTGAGTCACTGAGATCCTATTCTACAGTTGCAACCGGAGGAATAGCATCACACAGCAATAAAGCCTCGATTGTACATGTCTCTCGTCTTTGTGTGCAATTGTTAACGCCACAATTTATTGCTGGAGAATCGGGCTCTCCACCTTTAACTACAAGATCTTGTATCGCCCCGGCAAGCACAACGAGCCCCCAGACGCACTCTTCCGAGGTACATGTGCCAGCACACAAGTGAACCAGCTCCGTACCTTGCACGAGAGCCTTTGCCATCCGGGGGTCACTTGCTTGTACCATCTAATCAAAGCCCGCAATCTGCCCTACTCTGTCGAGGAAGTACGGACAGTCACCAGAGACTGCCAGATCTGTGCCGAGTGCAAGCCGCACTTCTACCGGCCAGATTGCGCGTGCCTGGTGAAAGCATCCCGCCCCTTTGAACGCCTCAGCATGGACTTCAAAGGGCCCCTACCCTCCACCGACCGCAACACCTACATCCTTAGTGTGGTCGATTAATTTTCTAGGTTCCCCTTCGCCATCCCATGCCCGGATATGACGTCTACCACCGTCATCAAGGCCCTGGATTCCATTTTCGCTCTGTTCGGTTTCCACGACTACATCCACAGTGACAGGGGATCCTCGTTCATGAGTGATGTGCTGCGTCATTTCCTGCTCAGCAGGGGTATTGCCTCCAGCAGGACGACCAGCTACAACCCCCGGGGAAACGGGCAGGTAGAGAGGGAGAACAGGACGGTATGGAGGGCCGTCCAGCTGGCCCTACGGTCCAGGAACCTCCCAGCCGCTCGCTGGCAGCAGGTCCTCCCTGACACGCTCCATTCCATTCGGTCACTACTGTGCACCGCAACTAACAGTACACCCCATTAACGTGTTTTTGCCTTCCCTAGGAAGTCTACATCCGGGGTGTTGCTCCCGACTTGGCTCACGAATCCGGGCCCTGTCCTTCTCCGTAGGCATGTCCGGCACCACAAGGCGGAACCCCTGGTGGACAAAGTACGCCTTCTCCACGCCAACCCTCAGTATGCCTACGTGGAGTTCCCCGACGGCCGCCAGGACACAGTCTCGCTCAGGGACCTGGCTCCCTCAGGTGCCGATCCCATGCCCACGCCCCTTTCCCTCCCCCCCGTGCCACCCTCCTTTTCCCCGGCGCCCCCGTATTCATCCCCACCAGATCCATCCCTCATCCCCCTGCCCACACTGGAGGACACGGAAGATTTTGGCTCGCTCTCAGAGTCATTCCGCCAGCAGCCAGCACCAACATCGCCAGCACCTGCACCATCGTCGCCAACACCGCCTGGGCCGACGTCGCCACCACAGCTACGCCGATCACAGCTGAACGTTCGACCGCCGATTCGGCTCAACCTGTAACCTGCTAACCGGATGGACTCTTGGTTTTCTTTGTTTGAACCCTTTTGTAAATATATCATCCTTTGTATTATAGTTACACGTCACCCCCGCCGCACTCATTTTTTACAGGGGGTGAATGTGGTGATAACCACTGTAGATATGCGTACTTGCATTAGGGGGATGTATGGCTGTACCTGTAATACAGGTTCCTCCGGTAAGCCCCTGCCGGCTAACTCCGCCCACAGGAAGCTTGTGTATAAATATGCGTGTGAGTCACTGAGATCCTATTCTACAGTTGCAGCCGGAGGAATAGCATCACACAGCAATAAAGCCTCGATTGTACATGTCTCTCGTCTTTGTGTGCAATTGTTAGCGCCACACTCATTTATCTTCTCCGAGTCCGACACCACATCCCCAGCCCCAGTCCATATCTTCAATGTTTCCCTAGTGCAGCCTGTTTCCTTAGCTGATGCGCCAGCATGCTGCTCGCCTTCTCCCCATACTCATATTGCACCCCTCTTGCCCTATGCAGTTGGCCTACTGCCCTCCCCGTTGTCAGACTGTCAAACTCCCCCTGCAATTTCTTCCTCCTCGTCAATCCCTCCATCGTGGGCACCCTCAAATATTCCCTGTCCGCCTCCAATAACTCGCTCACTAGATGGTCATGTTTGGCCTTCCTTTTCTTATCCTCACGAGCCATAAACAAAATAATTTCTCCCAGATCATTGCCTTCCGTGCTTCCCAAAAAATGGCCGCCGACATCTCCCCATTCTGATTCAACTCCACATACTCCTCAAACACCCCCCGCACCCCATCACAAAAACCTCCATCCACCAACAACCCCAAATCAGACCTCCACCCCAGCCTCTTCTCTCATCCCGTTCTAAACCGAAGCTCCAGCCAGTGGGGTGGATAGTCCGACATAACTATCCCCGCATACCCTCCCGCCCCAACCAAAATCTCCCGACTCACTATAAAGTAGTCAATCCTCAAATGCACCTTATGGACATGTGAAAAGAAGGAATACTCCCTTCCCCCTGGGTTCGGAAAAACAAGCTTTATTCTATGAATTTAGTTAACATTTGTATAAACACACACAGCAAGAATTTTTTATCAATTATAAACATAAAGACCCCACAGCTACAGTAATCTTTGTATCACCCTTAATGAATCCCCCCTTAACTGTTCCAATTCAATAACAAAATCCAATTAAAACTAGAAACCCCTTTTCAAAGCCTCGTCCCAGAAGACTGTATTCTCACTTGACTAATATTGGTGTTACTGAAACTCTGTTCCACTTTTCAACCAGCAGATTTGAATTCCCTCCAGAAAGCAACTCCAAGGCCACCAAGGTGATTTTTTACTGGAACAGTTTTTAAAAAATAGAAACAGAGAAGGACCATAAGGCATAGAGGCAAAATTGGGCCATTAGGCCACTCGGCCCATCGAGTCTGCTCCGCCATTCAAGCATGGCTGATATTTTTCTTATCCCCATTCCCCTGCCTTCACCCCATAACAGAAAAAACACAAAGAAAATATTTATTTTCTCTTTGAGTGCACAGCAGTCCAAATCAAAAGCGAAAGTAAAACTCACAGCCACAGCTCAGCTCCACCCACAAAAATGACATCACTGAAGCCATGTGATTAGACAAAAACCTTTCTTAAAGGGACACTCCCATGACACTGGGGTCTGTCTTTTGTCCTTTCTCTGGGTTTTCTATTGGCTCCTTTCTGAGGTCTTTGTTGCCTCTTCTTTGAGGTCTTCATTGCCTCCTCTAAATTCTTCCATTGCCTCTTCATTGAAGTCCACATTTCCTCCTCTGAGGTCTTCCGTTATCTCTTCTTTGAGATCTTGCTTATTGGCCTTTTTTGAGAGTTGACCTCTATCTGGGGGTCTGTCTTTTGCCTTCCTTTTGGGGTTCTCTCATTTTCCTGTTCATAGCTATTTGTTCTTTCTTGTGGTTGCCGCTTTCAGTGCACTGCCACTTTAAATGTTTACCTCTTTTAAGGGTATTGCCGCTTTAAGACTGCATCATAATCATTTTACCCCCAGACAGGCTCTAATTGTTCGTATACAGTTGGTTTCCCTTTGCAGGTGTATTTTGCAACAAATGTATCACTGCAGGTACAGTGTGTCTCGGACTGTTTCTTTTTTGTTTACTCTTAAAGCTGCAGCATTGCTTCCCAGTAACAGCTGTTTTTAAGCTTTTGATTTGTTTTTAACTGCAGCAATTCTTTGCCTTTTATCCAAATACCATCTTTTTAAATTTGAAGCCACAGCTCTTCCAGCTGCCAGCTCCTCATGGCCAGCTTCTTGTTATTTTACTCTGTATGTTTCTTTTTTTTAATAAACATTTTATTGAGGTATTTATGGTTTTATAACAGTAACAGAAGAAATAGTGTACATACAATTATAAACATAGTGCAAAAGCCGTCTTCCTCTCTCACAGGTACCACCTATTCTAGCCTCCTACTCTACACTAAACTAACCCCACAGTGCACCCCCCCCCCCCCCCCCTCCATCCCCCCCCGTCTGCTAATGGTTACTTTTCCCCAAAGAAGTTGACGAACGGTTGCCACCTCCGGGCGAACCCTAACAGTGACCCTCTCAAGGCAAACTTGATTTTCTCCAAACAGAGAAAGCTAGCCAGGTCCAATAGCCAGGTCTCCGACTTCGGGGGCTTTGAGTCCCTCCAAGCTAATAGTATCCGTCTCCGGGCTACCAGGGAAGCAAAGGCCAGAATGTCTGCCTCTTTCTCCACCTGGATTCCTGGGTCTTCCGACACCCCGAAAATCACCACCTCTGGACTCGGCGCCACCCTTGGTTTCAACACTTTGGACATGACGTCCGCAAACCCCTGCCAGAATCCACTAAGCTTCGGGCATGTTCAGAACATATGGACATGGTTCGCACACCTTGCGCACCTGTCTTCCACCCCAAAGAACCTGCTCATCCTGGCCACTGTCATGAGAGCCCGGTGAACGACCTTAAAGGCTGAGTCTTGCACACGTTGTGGACGCCTCCGCCCAGAGACCGTCCTCTAACTCTCCTCCTAACTCCTCTTCCCATTTGTGTTTCAGCTCCTCGGTCTGTGTTTCCTCTGACCCCATAAGCTCCTTATAAATGTCCGAAACCCCCCCTTCTCCCACCCACACTCTGGAAACTTCCCTATCCTGTATCCCCCTTGGTGATAGGAGCAGGAAGGTTGCGACCTGCCTGCGGAGGAAGTCCCGCGCCTGCAGGTACCTAAATTAATTCCCTCCTGATAATACCATCAATTCACAGCGAGACAATATGAACAAGTGAATGAAGGCTTTATTACACAAAGAACTAGCCTGCCAGTGGCTTCTGTACAAAACGAGCGCCACCAACTGGGCGCAGGACCATATACCGTCCCCGGGGGGTGGAGCCAGAGGCGGAGCCCTACGGGGTTCCAGCTCAATCCTTAAAGGTTACACAGACACCATATGCCTGGCGAATACATTCACCACATTCACCCCCTGTTTAAAAAAAACACAAAGTCTGGCCGGGGTGACGTGGGTCAAATGTCCAGTCTATCTGGAGGCCGGATCGTTCTTTTAGACCTCCTCAGCTCTGCCAGTGAGGCAGGCAAGGACGTCGTAGATGACGGTGACTCCGAGAGCGTGTTGTTTGGAGCTTCCGCCCGCTGTGTCAGAGATGGTTGCGGGGAAGTGGTCGGCAGGTGGGTGGCGGGTGGCGGCAGTGAAGGAGCGGGGGACAGTGCAAGCGCAGGGGGCAGCATAGGCGCGGGAGGACACAGGAGCCCCAGGGGTGGTGAAAGAGACACGGTTGGTGGCGGGAGGCGGTGCTGGGTGCGGGGGGGGGGCACGTTGGCAGGGGACCAGCGGGCGCCAGGTCCCGTAGGGAGACTGTATCTTGCCGTCCGTCTGGGTGCGCGACCGAAACGTGATGGGGGTTTGCGTGCAGCAGCTGGACCCTCTCGACTAGGGGGTCGGTCTCATGGCTCCTCACATGCCTCCGGAGAAGGACAGGCCCCGGAGTTGTCATCCAGAATGGAAGCGAGACCCTGGAGATGGACCTCCTAGGGAAGACAAACAAGAGGTTGTGAAGGGTCTCATTCGTAGCTGTGCAGAGGAGCAATCTAATGGAGTGGAGCACGTCGGGGAAGACCTCCTGCCAGCGGGGAACCGGGAGACTTCTTGACCAAAGGGCAAGAAGGACGGCCTTCCATACCGTCGCGTTGCCCCTTTCCACCTGCCCGTTGCCCTGCGGGTTGTAGCTGGTAGTCCTGCTCAAGGCAATGCCCTTACCGAGCAGGTACTGACGCAGCTCATCGCTTATAAACGATGTGCCCCGGTCACTGTGGATGTATGCAGAGAAACCAAACAGTGTGAAGATGCTGTGCAAGACCTTTATTACTGTGGCCGAGGTCAGGTCAGGGCAAGGGACAGCGAAATGGAAGCGGGAGTACTCGTCAATGATGGTCAGGAAGTACAGATTGCGGTTGGTGGATGGAAGTGGCCCCTTGAAGTTGATACTGAAGGGGCAGCACGGTGGCACAGTGGTTAGCATTGCTGCCTACGGCGCTGAGGACCCCGGTTCGAATCCCGGCCCTGGGTCACTGTCTGTGTGGAGTTTGCACATTCTCCCCGTGTCTGCGTGGGTTTCACCCCCACAACTCAAAGATGTGCAGGTTAGGTGGATTGGTCACGCTAAATTACCCTTTAATTGGAAAAAAATAATTGGGTACTCTAATTTTTTTTTTTAAAAGAAAAAGAAGTTGATACTGAGGTGCTCAAAGGGCCGGGAGGCCTTTACCAGGTGGGCCTTGTCTGGCCGATAGAAGTGCGGTTTGCACTCCAAGCAGACTTGGCAATCCCTGGTCATGGCTCTGACCTACTCGGTGGAGTAGAACAGGTTGCGGGACTTAATAAAATGGACAAGCCGGGTGACCCCTGGGTGGCAGAGGTCATTGTAGAGAGTCCGCAGTCGGTCCTCCTGTGCGCTGGCGCAAGTACCGCGGGACAGGGCATCTGAGGGCTCGTTGAGTTCCCCAGGACGATACTTAATATCGTAAGTGTAGGTGGAGAGTTTGATCCTCCACCTCAAGATCTTATCATTTTTAATCTTGCACCGCTGTGCATTGTCAAACGTAAAGGCTACCGACCATTAGTCGGTGACGAGGGTGAACCTCCTACCAGCAAAGTAGTGCCTCCAGTGCCGCACAGCTTCCACAATGGCTTGCGCCAACTTCTCGTCAGGGGAGTGTCGAATCTCGGAAGCATCGAGGGCTCTAGAGAAGAAGGCTACAGGCCTGCCCGCCTGGTTGAGGGTAGCAGCCAGGGCAACATCTGACGCATCGCTCTCTACCTGAAAAGGGATGGACTCGTCCACCGCGTGCATGACGGCCTTAGTGATATCGGCCTTGATGTGGCTGAAGACCGAGCGGGCCTCAGCCATCAGGGGAAACGTAGTGGTCTTAATAAGTGGGCAGGCTTTGTCCGCGTAGTTGGGTACGTACTGGGCGTAGTATGAGAAAAGCTCCAGGCACCATTTGAGAGCCTTGAGGCTGTGGGGAAGGGGACGTTCCGTGAGGGGGCACATGCGGTCGGGGGCAGGCCCCAGGACTCCGTTTTCCACAACATAGCCGAGTATGGCTTGCCGGGTTGTGTGGAAAACGCACTTCTCCTTGTTATATGTGAAGTTGAGGGATTGGGAGGTTTGGAGGAACTTCTTACGGTTGGCGTCGTGGTCCTGCTGATCATGGCCACAGATGGTGACATACGGGTATGTAGCCCGTACTGGTCCACCATTCGGTCCATCGTTCTCTGGAAGACCGAGACCCCATTGGTGACGCCGGAAAGGACCCTGAGGAAGTGGAAGAGTCAGCCGGCTGCTTCAAAAGCCATGTCGTGGCGATCTTCCAGGCAGATTGGGAGCTGGTGGTAGGCAGACTTCGGATCCACTGGAGAGAAAACCCGGTATTGCGTTGACCATCTCTGCAATGCGGGGGAGGGGGTCGCATCCAGTTGCGTGAACCGGTTAATGATCTGGCTGTAGTCCACCACCATTGATTCTTTTCCTCAGGCCTGACAACCACCACTTGAGCTCTCCAGGGGCTGTTGCTGGCCTCGATGACCCCCTCTCTCAAGAGTCGCTGGACCTCTGACTTGATGAAAGTCATATCTTGTGCACTGTACCGCCTGCTCCTGGTGGCGGCGGGCTTAAAGTCGGGGGTGAGGTTCGCGAAGGACGAGGGGAGGGCGACCTTAAGGGTCACGAGGCTACATACAGTGAGAGGGGGTTGGGGTCCGCCGAACTTTAGGGTCAGGCTTCGGTGACTGCATTGGAAGTCTAGTTCAAGCAGTAGCGGGGCGCAGAGGTGAGGGAGGACATACAGCTTAAAAAAGGCATACTCTAAGGAAGGGGCAGCACGGTGGCAGAGTGGTTAGCATTGCTGCCTATGGCGCTGAGGACCTGGGTTCGAATCCCGGCCCTGGGTCACTGTCTGTGTGGAGTTTACACATTCTCCCCGTCTCTGAGTGGGTATCACCCCCACAACCCAAAGATGTGCAGGGTAGGCCTGTATCGCCAGGTTTGTGACATAGTACCCCCGGATCCGGACCGAATGGGATCTGGAGGTGAGGGAGATCGTTTGATATGTGGGGTTAGATGCGCAGGGAGCAGCACCTTACCGTTTCAGGGTGTATGAAGCTCTCCGTCTCATGCCCGTTGACCTGGATGACCATCATGGAACTCCTCCGGTGCTTCGACCGCAACTGGTCGAGGGTGACGGCGCCAAGCTGCGGGTAATCAGTGTAGTCGGAGGAATCTGGCTCATAAAATGGCGGCCCCCACAAGTCACACGTGTCGGATTGAGCTGAAGATGGCTGTCCCCACGAGTTGCACGTGGCTGATGACGCATCTGCAGGGGGCGCTTCCGGCAGGCACGCAGCCGCATTACGGGGTCTGTGGGCCTGTGAGTCCATGGGTCGGGTCTGAGGAGCTTTCGGCTTCTGGGCTTTCAATCTGGCCAGACAGACTCTGGCGAAGTAACCTTTTTTGTCGCAGTGGCTGCATGTCGTGGAGCGGGCTGGGCAACGCTGTAGTGGGTGTTGGCCTGGCCGCAGAAGTAGCAAGACGGTCCCCCGGTCTGGCCGGGGAGCCGCGCGGCACAGGCCTGTGCCGTGGCCGGGTCTGACGACATCTGCGTCTGCGGGGCCCACGTGGGGCCCGCTGGGTCCGCGGGGAACGCGCTGAGGCTCTGGTAAGCCACCTCTAACTAAGTAGCTAGTTTTATCGTGTCCTACAGGTCGGTAACCCCGTTTTCCAGCAGTCGCTGCCTGACGAAATTAGAGCGGACCCCAGCCACATAGGCGTCCTGGATCTGCGCTTCATGTGCTCCTCAGCCGTCACGTCATGATAATAACTGTTTCTGGCGAGTAGGGTCAGGTTTTCCAGATATTCGTCCAGAGATTCTCCTGCGTGCTGCCGGCGGGTAGTGAGCAGATGCCGCGCCAACACCTCATTTACAGGCTTGATCAAGCTCTTCTTCAGAATCGCGCCCGCTGCCTCGTACGTGACTGCCTTTTCGATCAAAACTGAAATTCAATGGGTCACCTGGGCGTGAAGGAGGTGCAGCTTGCGAGCTTCGGGGATAGGCACTTCGGAGGAGCTGAGGTAGGCCTCAAAGCAGCGGAGCCAGTGAGAGAAGATCCCCTTGGCTTCTGGGGCACAGGCGTCTATGTCGAGTTTTTCTGGCTTGAGAGCGGCGTCCATAGTGACGTTGTTTGTGCAATAAATTGATATACCATCAATTCACAGCGAGACCATATGAACAAGTGAACGAAGGCTTTATTACACAAAGAACTAGCCTGCCAGTGACTTCTGTACAGAATGAGCGCCACCCACTGGGCGCAGGACTATATACCGTCCCTGGGGGGTCGGAGCCCACCGGGGTTCCAGCTTAATCCTTAAAGGTTAAAGGTTACACAGGCACCACATCTGGTGAATACATTCACCACACCTCCCGTCAGTTCAAATTTCACCTCCAGTTCCCTCAAGCTAGAAAAGCACCCCTCTATAAACATATCGCTATCCTCTCGATCCCTGCTCTCTGCCACCTGCGGAACCTCCATCTAACCTCCCCGGGGCAAATCAGTGATTATTGCAAATTGGGGACCAGACTGATGCTCCCTCTGCTCCCACATGTCTCCTCCATTGCCCCCAGACTCTCAGGGCCGCCACCACCACGGGGCTGGTGGAGTAGAGTGCCGGCGGGAACGGCAAAGGCGCTGTTACTAATGCCCCCAAATGCCCTTCAAAGATGCCGCCTCCATCCGCTCCCTCGCCGACAACCCCCCCCCCCCCCCCCCCCCCCCCCCCACCCCACCCACCACCACTACCACCATCCAATCCCTAATCATGGCTATATTCACCGTCCAGTAATAATTACTAAAGTTCGGGGGTGCCAGCTCGCTCTCCCCCCGGCTGCGCTCCAACATCCCCTTTTTAACTCGCGGGGTCTTACCCACCCATACATTATCACCTTTTCGACTAGTTTAAAAAAGGACCGAGGAATAAAGATGGGGAGACACTGAAACACAAACAGGAATCTTTGGAGAACCGTCATTTTCACTGTCTGTGCCCTCCCAGCCAGTGACAGCGGGAGCACGTCCCACCTCCGAACAAGCTCCTTCATTTGGTCTACTAGTAAGGCCAGATTAAGTTTGTGCAGCCGTTCCCATTCCCGCGCCACCTGGATGCCTAGATACCAAAAGCTTCCCCCTACCACTGTAAACGGCAGCTCCCCCAATCCCCTCTCCTGCCCCCTTGCCTGGATCGCGAATATCTCGCTTTTCTCCATGTTCAATTTGTAGCCTGAAAATTAGCCAAAATCCCCCAGAATCCCCTTAATTTCTTCCATCACTTCCAATGGGTCCGACACATATAAGAGCAGGTCGTCTGCGTATAGAGAGACTCTATGTTCCACCACCCCCCTGACTAGTCCCTTCCAGCCCTTTGAGGCTCTCAACGCAATTGCCAGCGGTTCAATGGCTAGTGCGAACAGCGGGGAGAGGGGGCATCCCTGCCTCATCCCCCAGTGCAGCCTAAAATAGCCTGATGTCATCCTGTTTGAGGACAAGATCTTAGCCAAAAATTTGGCGTCTACAATTAGTAGGGAGATCGGTCTGTAGGACCCGCATAACTCCGGGTCCTTATCCCGCTTCAGGATCAATGAGATAGTGACCTGTGACATTGTCGGGGGCAGCCCCCCTCTCTCCCTTGCCTCATTAAATGTCCTCATCAGCAGTGAACCCAGCATCCCAGAGAACTCTTTGTAAAACTCCACGGGGTACCCAGGGCTTTACCCAATTGCAGGGCCTTCAGCCCATCTGCTTTCTCTTCCAACCCAATCGGGGGCCCCAGCCCTTCCACCAAGTCTTCATCAACCTTCGGGAACTTCAGCCCCCCTAAGAATTGCCTCATCTCCTCCGGCCCAGCTGGGGGTTCCGACTCATACAGCCTGCTGTAGAATTCCTCAAACGCCTTATTGAGCCCAGCTGAATCTCCGACCAGGTTCCTATCTCTGTCCCTTACTTTCCCAATCTCCCTGGCCACCTCCCGCTTTCCAAGCTGCTGCACAAGCTTTCTACTGGCCTTCGCCCCATATTCATAGATCGGCCCCCTCGCCTTCCTCAGCTGCTCCACTGCTTTCCCTGTAGTTAACAAGCCAAACTCCACCTGTCGCCTCCGTTGTTCCCTGAGAAGCCCTGCCTCTGGGGTCTCCGCATACCTCCTGTCGACCTGTAGTATTTCCTTTATCAGTCGGTCTGTCTCTGCTCTGTCTGCCTTCTCCCTGTGGGCCCGTATCGAGATCAGCTCCCCCTAACCACCGCCGCCGAAACTTCCCCCGTGTCATTGACTTCCAGATCATTCTGGATACATTTCGTCAGCCGCCCACACACCTCCTCATCAGCTAAAAGTCCCACATCCGGCCTACAGCGCAGGCGCTGGCTACTCTCTTTGCTCACCTGTAGATCAACCCAGTGTGGGGCATGATCCAAGATCGTGATCACTGAGTACTCAGTGTCCATTACCCACGTCAGTAAAGCCTGTTCAGGATAACAAAAGTCAATTCAGGAGTACATTTTATGCACGTGCGAGTAGAAGGAAAAGTCCTTCACTCTAGGCCGCCCAAATGTCCATGGGCCCACTGCCCCCATCTGCTCCATAAACTCCTTTAGCTCCTTTGCCATTGCCGACACCCTGCCTGTCCTTGAGTTAGATCGGTCTAGCCCTGGGTTAATGACTGTTGAAGTCCCTCCCCATAACCAACTTATGCGAATCCAGGTCCGGGATCTTCCCCAACATTCTCCTTATGAACTCCACATCATCCCAATTCGACGCTTACACATTCACGAGTACCACTGGCATCCCCTCCAGCTTTCCACTGACCATAATTTACCGGCCCCCCACGTCCGCAACTATTCTTCCCACTTCGAATGACACTTGCTTATTAATCAGGATCGCGATCCCCCTAGCATTAGAGTCCAGTCCCGAGTGGAAAACCTGTCCAACCCACTCCTTCCTAAGTCTGACCTGGTCATTTACTCTAAGGTGCATCTCCTACAATATTGCCACGTCTGCCTTCAGTCCCCTCAAATGCGTGAACACACGTGCCCTCTTAACCGGCCCATTTATCCCTCTTCGGCCTGGTTGGGGGGCTTCTCGCCCCAACCCCCTCCCCCCCCCCCCCCTCCCACACACACACCCCCCCCCCCCACACACCCCTCCGCCAATCAGCCATCGCTTTTCTTGAGCCAGGTCCAGCCCACGCCCCACGCATCACAGGCCAGTACCCCCGGCAGCCTCCGTCCCCGACCTCCCTATTGTCCCCACAGCCAAAGTCCCTCCCCCGTCAACAGAACATTTCCCCTCTCCCCTCCCCTAGTAACAGCACTATACACACAGCCCCCTCTAACAAGCATACCATCTGCTCACCCCCACTGCGCTTCCGTGAGCTAGCCCGCCCAGCTAGCTTGGTGGCCCCCACCCATGGTGCCAGACATTTTCCCACCTATTGTTCCTTCCCCCATCTCCGACACACATATGCAAACGTAAACAATCCCAACACAATTGCCCAAAAGAAAAACACAAAGAAAATCAAAAAGAAGATCCAACATCTAACATTCACACCTCCATCCCCCATCAGTGCAAATGCAAATTTTAACTCAAGCAGCTCGTCCACAGATCCCAAATCAATACAAAAGGCATTCCAAGTAACATCCAAAGACAAAAACCTTTCTGTTCTTAAAAAAAAATTACTAAAAAGAAGAGAAAAAAAAACACATGAGCACTGCAGCAAAGTTCAGTCCAAACACCTCAGTCTGCTACCAGCTCTTTCCTTCTCACGAAGTCCGTCGCTTCCTCGGGCGACTCGAAGGAGAAATGTTGCTCTTCGTGCGTAACCCAAAGACTGGCCGGGTCCAAACTTTGCCTTCTTCTTAAAAAGGGTCGATTTTATCTGGTTGAACCCTGCTCTTCTCCTGGCCATGTCCGCGCTCCGAACCTGATATATACTCAGGATGCTGTTCTCCCATTTGCAGCTCCGCGTCTGCCTGTCCCACCGTCGAATGCACTCCTTGTCCAGGTACCTGTGGAATCTCACCACCATTGCTCTCGGGGGGGGGGGGGGCTCACCCACACATGGCTTCCTCGCTAGTGTTCTGTGCGCCCTGTCCACCTCCAAAGCTCGGGAGAATATCCCCTCCCCCAGTAGCTTCTCAAACATAGCCGCTATGTATGCCCCTGCATCCGTTCCTTCGGATCCCTCCGGGATACCCACGATTCTCAAGTTCTGCTGGCGGGACCTATTCTCCAGGTCCTCCACCTTCTCCTGGAGCCTTTTCTGCTGGTCTCTCAGCATCCACACCTCCAACTCCACTGCAGCTTGGTGCTCCTCCTGCTCAGTCAGTGCCTTCTCCACTTTCTGGATCGCCCGACCTTGAGCATCCAGTCTGAGTTCCAGTCTCAAAATCGACTCCTTAATCGGCTCCAAGCATTCCTGTTCCTGCTTGGTGAAGCCCTCCTGTATAAACTGCATCAACTGCTCTGTCGAACGCTGGGTCATAAAGGCAGAACTCCAGTCATCCGCCATGTTTTCTCCCGTTGCCGCCTCAGCCCAAGCCTTCTCCATTCGCCTATTTCTTCCTTTGCAAGCACTCCTGGTTTGCTTCTCCATGCACTGATGTAGGATTCCTCGTCACAGTTGTATCTAACATCAATTTTCCACTTCAGATCCGACAAAAAATCGGGGAAAACGGTCCAAAGTTCCGACCCGAGCGCAATCCACCAAATGTGCGACCTACTCCTTCATAGCGCCACCGGAAGTCTCTACTCTACGTTTGTTTTTAAACCTTTGACTCTGCCGGCCAATTTTACAGGTCTGTTTTTCTATGTTTGTCTTTCAGTTTCTTTACTGCACTGAACATCATCTAACTGTCCATCTTTTCTGATTCTACATTATTCAGGGTCTGGCAATATCTCAAATGAGTCTATTCATCCAAAGATAGGCATTCTAGTGAGTACTTCATTTTTCAGGCTTTGATGAAAACAAGATACTCACAGTTGTTGGACCAGAGGCAGTGCCATCATAAATTTATCCTCATCGCCTAATGTAATGATGCAGTTTCACAGACTTAGAAACACAGCAGGATTTATTATTAAGAAGAATTCTACAGAAGCCTCATGACTGCAACTAAGGTACTCACAGGTGTTGTACCCGAGGCAGTGCCATCATAAATTTATCCTCATTGCCAGATGTAATGATGCACTTTCCCAGGCTTCATGGTTCCTCCTCCATGCCCCCTGCTGAAGAGTGGACTCCACCACCTGGGGTGATTAGGTGACAATTTCTCCTGTGTTGCCCTGAAAGGGACAATCACCACAACAGTGGAAGGGCCTTCAATCATGCTCAACATGGCCTCTGAAAGATCAGGGATCAGACTAGGCTCAGGAAAGGGTTGGGAGTGCAGGTCTTACATTCAGGACTGGATCTGAAGATCAGGGGGGTGGCGGTCTTGATAAATAAACGGGTAGCTTTTGAAGTGGGAAGCATAGTGGGGGCGGATTCTGTGGGGAAGTTTGTTATAGTGAGTGGGAAATTGGAGGGGATGCCGGTGTGTTGGTGAATGTTTATGCCCTGAACTGGGATGATGTAGAGTTTATGAGGCGGATGCTGGGGAAGATCCTGGACCTGGACTCGCATCGGTTGATAATTGTGGTGAATGTATTGCTGTAACAATTCACCAAATGATTATCTGTATTACGCTGTTGCCCATGTGGGCTCCACCTATGGACCATTGTATGGTATTAACTATAATGTAGCATGCTGGGGCCTGTGTGGGCTCCGCCCCTGACTCCACACCTTGAGGGGAGGTATAAAGAGAAGTCGCCCTGTAGGCGGCTCCCACTAACAGACCAGTCGCAGGCAGGCACTGTTCTAGTTGATTAAAGCCACAGTTTACTTCTACTCCTGGTTTTGTGTGAATTGATGGTCACATCAATTTAATCAACTACAACGCCACTATGGAATCGGCCCTCAAACCTGACCGAATGGAACTCGATCCGCAGGCCGCAGAGGCGAAAGAGATTTTTTTGCACTGGCTCTGCTGTTTCAAGGCCTACCTCGTGCCTCCTCCTCACCTTCCGTCACCGACGATCAGAAGCTGAGCCTCCTCCACGCACGGGTGAGCCATCGAATCTCTGTTCAACTCGAGGAAGCCTCACCTACGCAGCCCGCTCGCCATGGGGGGGCTACCCTGTTATTTCTGCAGCCAGTCTCAACACCCCAGGCAACGCTGCCCGGCCCGGAACGTGAACTGCAGTGACTGCGGGAGAAAAGGACATTTTGCTAAAGTTTTCCTCGCCAGGTCCAAAAACTCTAAATCGCAGGCCCGACCCTCTGACCCACAGGCCCGCAGATCCCGCAGTGTGGCAGCATGTCTGTCGGCTCCTCTCCCCCCCCCCCCACCCCCCCGGATGTGTCATTGGCCTCGTGTTGTCCGTGGGGGCAGCCATCTCCAAGCCCGCACAACACGTGCGACTCACGGGGGCCGCCATCTTGGCCATCCTCGCCCATGCGGCCCGCCATGTGCGATTCATGGGGGCCGCCATCTTGGACGCCATCTTCCTCACCGCCTGACACGTGTAACTGACAGGGGCCGCCATCTGCAATGCCGCCCGACACGTGCGACCAATGGGGGCAGCCATCTTGGGACAGCCCCAGCACCTTCGACCACGCCGGCCACCCGCAACTCAGCACAGTCACCCTTGACCAGTCACGACTCAAACACCTCCGGAGCTCTATGATGACCGTCCGGGTAAATGGACACGAAACGCCCTGCCTCTTCGACTCCGTGAGCACAGAGAGCTTCATTCATCGGACATGGTAAGACGCTGCTCGCTCCCAATCTTCCCGGCGCATTAAACCATCTCCCTCGCCTCCGGGTCGCACTTGGTGCAGGTCTGAGGGTGCAGTACCGCAACCCTCGCAATACAGGGCACCGAGTACGCCAATTTTAAATTATATGTACTCCCCGACCTCTGCGCTCCTCTTCTATTGGGACTGGATTTCTAATGTAACCTCAGGAGCCTCACCCTGAAGTTCGGCGGGCCCCTACCCCCACTCACCGCATGTAGCCTCGTGACCCTAAAGGTTAACCCTTCCCCGCTCTTCGCAAACCTCACCGCCGACTGCAAACCAGTCGCCACCAGAAGCAGGCGGTACAGTATCCAGGACAGGACTTTTATCAGGTCCGAGATCCAGCGACACTTGCAGGAGGGAATCATCGAAGCCAGCAATAGCCCCTGGAGAGCACAGGTGGTGGTCTTCAGGAACGGGGAAAAGAACCGGATGCGTACCCCCTTCCCCGGATCGCAGACACGGTTAACCAGATCGCACACTACCGGGTGTTCTCCACGGTGGATCTGAAGTCTGCGTATCACCAGCCTCCCAATCCACCCGGAGGACCGCCACTACACGGCATTCGAGGCCGATGGCCGCCTCTTCCACCTCCTCCGGGTCCCCTTTGGCGTCATGAACGGGGTCTCGGTTTTCCAAAGAATGATGGACCGAATGGTAGACCAATACGGGCTGCGGGCCACATTTCCATACTTGGACAACGTCACCATCTGCGGCCATGATCAGCAGGGCCACGATGCCAACCTCCAAACTGCCCGAACCTCATTTACAAGGAGAAATGCGTTTTCCGCACAACCAGACTAGCCATCCTCGGCTACGTCGTGGAAAACGGGGTCCTAGGACCCGACCCTGACCGTTTGCGGCCCCTCCTGCAACTCCCCCTTCCCCACTGCCCCCAGCCCCTGAAAAGGTGCCTCAGGTTCTTTTCATATTATGCCCAGCAGGTCCCCAACTATGCGGACAAATCCCGCCCACTAATCAAGGCCACCATCTTCCCACTGGCGGCTGAGGCCCGCCAGGCCTTCAGCTGCATCAAGGCAGATATTGCCAAAGCCTGCGATGCACCCGGTGGATGAGTCCGTCCACTTCCAGGTGGAGAGCAACCCATCAGAGGTCGCCCTTGCCGCTACCCTCAATCAGGCAGGCAGGCCCATAGCGTTTTTTTCACAAACCCTCACCACCTCCGAAATTCGACACTCCTCAGTCGAAAAGGTGGCCCAAGCCATCGTGCGGCACTGGAGGTACTACCTCGCTGATAGGAGGTTTACTCTCATCACCGACCAACGATCGGTAGCCTTCATGTTCGACAATACGCAGCGGGGCAAAATCAAGAATGATAAGATCTTTAGGTGGAGGATCGAACTCTCCACCTATAATTACGATATAGTATATCGCCCTGGGAAGTTCAACGAGCCCCCAGATGCCCTGTCCACGTGCGCCAGCGCGCAAGATGACCGACTACGTGCTATCCACGATGACCTCTGCCACCCGGGGGTGACCTGGCTTCTCCACCACATCAAGGCCCGCAACCTGCCCTACTTCACTGAGGTGGTGAGGGCCATGACCAGGGACTGCCCGATCTGCGCGGAGTGCAAACCGCACTTCTATTGACCGGATAAGGCCCACCTGGTAAAGGCATCCCGATCCTTTGAGCGCCTTAGTATCGATTTCAAAGGGCCCCGCCCCTCCAACAAACGCAACGCATATTTCCTCAACATCATCGATGTATTCTCCCGCTTCTCCTTTGCAATCCCTTGCCCCAATATGATCGCGCCCACTGTCATTAAAGCCCTACATAGTGTCTTCACCCTGTTTGGTTTCCCCACATACGTCCACAGTGACCCGGGCTTATCGTTCATGAGCGACGAACTGCGTCAGTACCTGCTCAGCAAAGGCATCACCTTGAGCAGGACTACCAGTTATAACCCCAGGGGAAACGGGCAGGTGGAGAGGGACAACGCAACGGTCTGGAAGGTCGTCCTCCTGGCCCTACGGTCTAGGAATCTCCCGGTCTCCCAATGGCAGGAGGTCCTCCCCGATGCACTCCACTCTATTAGGTCCCTACTTTGCACGGCCACAAACGAGACCCCTCATGACCGCCTATTTGTTTTCCCAAGGAAATCCACCTCAGGGGCATCGCTTCCGCCCTGGCTGAAGTCACCGGGGCCCGTCCTGCTCCACAAGCATGTCAGGAGCCATAAGTCCGACCCCCTGGTCGAGAGGGTCCAGCTCCTACACTCCAACCCCCAGTACGCATACATCGAACACCCCGATGGCTGTCAGGATACGGTCTCCCTCCAGGACCTGACACCCGCAGGGTCCACTACCACCGCCACCCCATCTTACCCCGCCTAACCTACGCTGACCAGCACCCCCTCCCCTACGTGGCACCTGCACCCCCTCCCGCCTGCCATTCCCCCTTCACCGACCCACAGGAATGAAGCACCAGAAGATACGCTCCCGGAGTCCATGTCTGTAACCGCACCGGTGACTTCACTACCGATGCCAGCAGACGAGTTCGACGCCCGGGCCAGCGACGACACCAGAGCTTCGGCGTTCACAGCGCACAATCTGTGCGCCGGACAGGCTGAACTTATGAACCTGTCACCCCCGCCAGACTTCACTTTTTTAACAGGGGGTGAATGTGGTGAATGTATTGCTGTAACAATTCACCATATGATTATCTGTATTACGCTGTTGCCCATTTGGTCTCCACCATTGTATGGTATTACCTATAATGTAGCATGCTGGGCCTGTGTGGGCTCCGTCCCTGACTCCACCCCTTGAGGGGAGGTATAAAGAGCAGTCGCCCTGTAGGCGGCTCCCACTAACAGATCAGTCGCAGGCAGGCACTGTTCTAGTTGATTAAAGCCACAGTTTACTTCTAGTCCTGGTTCCGTGTGAATTGATGGTCGCATCAATAATGTTTTTTTTTAACATGGTGCTGGAGCCAAAATTGGACCGGTTGAGCCTGAGGTTGGGGAGGGTGTCGGCGATGGCAAGGGCACTGAGGGGATTTATGGAGTGCATGTGGAGGTGGACCCGTGGAGATTTGGTAGGCAGAGGGCGAAGGAATTCTCATTTTTCTGCCATGTGCACAGGGTGTACTCCTGAATCGACTATTTTGTGTTGGATAGAAAGTTGTTGGCGGTGGTGGTCGGTTCGGAGTACTTGGTAATTGTGGTTTCGGATCAAGCACCGCATTGGGTGAACTTGAAGGTGAATCGGGGGAGTGGGGGGCGGCGCCTACAGTGGAGGTTAGATGTGGGGCTGTTGGCAGATAAGGAGGTTTGTAAGTGGGTGAGGGCTGCTATTCGGGAATATGTTGAATGACACGGGTGAGGTTTTGACCGCCAGGCTACGGGAGGCACTGTAGGCAGTAGTAAGGGGAAAGTTTAATTTAATACAGGCATACAGAGATAAGGCGTCTCGGGCGGAGATGGCAAGGTTATTGTAAGAGATTTTGCAGGTCGACAGGAGGCATCCGGAGGCCCTGAAGTTGGGGTTGTTGAGGGAGCGACAGAAACCTCAAATGGAATTTGGGCTCATATCCATGGGTAAGGCAGTAGGGCAGTTGAGGAGAGCTAAAGGGGCGGCATATGAGTACGGGGAAAAGGCAAGTAGGATTTTGGGCCATCAATTGAGGAAGCAGGGGGCAGCAAAGGAGCTCAGATAGGTAAAGAATAGGGGGAGGGACACAGTCTTGGATCCGGTGGGGCGGATTGGGTGTTTGGGGATTTTTATAAGAGATTGTGCGAGTCGGAGCCCCCAGCCGGGGTGGAGGAAATGAGGTGTTTTTTGGAGGGGTTGGAGTTCCCTAGGGTGGAGGAGGAGCTGGTGGAAGGATTGGGAGCTCCCATTGGGCTGGTGAAGGTAGTGGAGGATATGGGGGCGATGCGGGTGGGGAAGGGCCAGGCCTGGAAGGGTTCCCGGTGGAATTTTACAAAACGTCTTCGGGGGACTTGGGGGCCCCTTCTGGTCAGTGTGTTTAATGAGGCGAGGGAGTGGGGGGTGCCTCCTCTGAAATTAACGCAGGCCTTGATCTCTTTAATTTTAAACAGGGATAAGGATCCGGAGCAGTGTGGGTCCTATAGGCTAATTTCGCTGTTAAATGTGGACGTCAAGTTGTTGGTCGAGATCTTGGCCACAAGGATTGAGGATTGTGTGCCGGGGGTCATAGGGGAGGACCAGACAGGGTTTGTTTAGAGGAGGCATTCGTCGACCAACATCAGGTGGCTATTGAATGTTAAAATGATACCCCCTGGAGGGACAAAGTGCAGAAGTGGTGGTTGCCATGGATGCGGAGAAGGCCTTCGACCTTGTGGAATGGGACTATCTGTGGGAGGTGCTGGGGCAGTTTGGGTCCGGTTGCTGTACTGGGTGCCGGTAGCGAGTGTATGAACAAATCGGGTGAATTCGGAATATTTCAGGTTGCACCGGGGAACAAGGCAGGGATGTCCGCTCTCCCCATTGCTGTTTGTCTTGGCTATGGAGCCATTGGCAATGGCACTGAGAGCGTCAAGGGACTGGCGGGGGATAGTGCAGTGGGGGTACAGCATAGGGTCTCATGTACACAAATGATCTGCTGCTCTCCATTTCAAATCCTTTGGAAGGCATTGGAGGGATTATGGGTATATTGGAGGAGTTTGGCCGGTTTTCGGGATAGAAACTGATTATGGGGAAAAGCGAGGGGGCAGGAGAAGAGGCTGGGGAATTGCCGTTTAAAGTAGTGGAGGGAAGCTTTCGGTATTTGGGTATTCAGGTGACGCCGGGGTGGGAGCAGCTGCACAAGTTGAATCTGGCGCGGTTGGTGGACAGATGAAGAAGGATTTCAGCTGTTCCCGCTGACACAGGCGGGATGGGTGCAATCGGTGAAGATGACAGTCCTCTCGAGGTTCTTGTGTGTATCAGAATCTCCCGATCTTCATTCCTAAGGCTTTTTTTTAGGAGGATGAATGCACTGATTTGGGGGTTTGTTTGGGCGGGTAATGTCCAGCGGGTGAAGAAGGTGATGCTGAAACGGGTCGGGGGGGGGGGGGGGATGTGTGTGTGTGTGTGTGTGTGTGTGTGTGTGTTTTTTTGATGAATTACTTGGTTAGGTGGATTGGCCATGCTAAATTGCCCGTAGTGTCCTAAAAAAAGTAAGGTTAAGGGGGGGAGTTGTTGGGTTACGGGTATAGGGTGGATACATGAGTTTGAGTGGGGTGATCATTGCTCGGCACAGCATCGAGGGCCGAAGGGCCTGTTCTGTGCTGTACTGTTCTAAATCTAAATCTACTGCTGGGTGGCAAATATATCCATGGTAAGGAAGTGTGTAGTGGGGGAGGGGTAGGTGTGGGAAGGGATGGAGGCAGCCTCTTGTAAAGGCACGAGTTTGGGGGCACTGTTGACGGCACCTTTACCGTTCTTACTGGCCAGGTACACCACGAGCCTGGTGGAGGTGGCGGCCTCGAGGGTGTGGGGACATTGGCGGCTAGAGAGGGCCTCGGTTTGGGCAGTGATTTGCAGGAATCGGTGTCGGAAATATATAAGGAGTTGATGGATTGGGAGTGAGCCCCGATAGGGGTCGTGAAGCGTAAGTGGGAGGAAGAGTTGGGGAGGGAGGTGGAGGCTGGGGTGTGGGAGGGAGCTTTGAGGAGGGTGAACGCGTCCTTGTGCAAGCATTACCCAGTTTAAGGTGTTCCACAGAGCACATATGACTGTGGACAGGATGAACAGTTTTTTTGAAGGGGTGGAGGATAGGTGTGGGCATTGTGCGTATGGGTCTGTGAATCATGTCATGTTCTGTCTGAAGCTTGGGGGATTCTGGCAGGGGTTTGCCGGCATTTTGTTGGAGGTCTTGAAGGTAAAGGCGGTCCCGAGTCTGAAAGTGGTGATCTCTGGAGTGTCAGAAGACCCCGGCGTCCATGGGGCGAGAGAGACCGATGCCTTGGCCTTTGCCTCCCTGGTAGCCCAGACACGGATCTTATTGGAATGGAGGGACCTGCCAAAAACAGGGGTGTGGGTGTTTGACCTGGCAGGGGTGTGGGTGATTGACCTGGCAGAGTTTCTTCGGCTGGAGAAGATAAAGTTCATCGTGAGAGGGTCTGCGGAAGGGTTTGCCCGGAGGTGGCAGCCGTTCATCGCCCTCTTTGAGAACAGTTAAGATATCAGCAGGTTGGGGGGGGGGGGGGGGGGGGGGGGGGGGGGAGAGGGGGAGAGAGAGAGAGGTAGGGGAGTTGGGGAGTGGGAGACGGGATGTTAGGTATTTATCTAGTTTGGTTATTTGCCGCCCTGTTGGCTTGTTTTATTTATTTTATGGTTGCGTTTGATATGTAAATATATATAAATCCTCAATATTTTTTTAAAAACCCGATCTCACCCCCACACCTTCCCACGATGGCTTCCAATTCAAACACCAGCAGGCCTCCAATCTCCACGCCCTCTGATATATTTTAGAAATGATTGGAACATTGTCTTCTTAAATCACAATGACTTGGTTTATAGTGTTCCAGATGATTTGACCGTCAAAATTCTTTCGGTTCGGGATGATGGATTGTTACCCTAACCCGAGCTGGAATATGAAGAGAGGCTTCTGTGCGCAAAGTCTTAGTCAAAGTATATCCAGAGTACTACATTTATTGCAGGAAAATTATATCGACCTTGGTGGGTGTGCAGTGCAGTTTCACCAGAATGATAGCGAGTGTCAATTATGAGGACAGGTTGCATTAGCTTGTCTTGTGCTCCCTTGGATTTCGTAGGTTAAGGGGTTGTCTGCCATGTTTAAAATGATAAAGAAAGCATTTCTTCACACAAATGAGGAGTTTACTTCTTCTAGAAAAGCTAAAGATACTGGGCTGGATTCTCCATTGCTGAGGCTAAGTGTTGACGCCGGCGTAAAATTTGTGGCCTTCCACGACAGCGAGAGCAGGGCAGCACCACGCCACGTGGGACGCAGGAGGGGGTTGTGTGTTGGGGTGGGAATTGGTATCCGGGCCCCTAGCCAGTTACCACCCTCCCCTCTAATCGGTAAACCTCGAGGCGATCAGAGCAACCCGTGCGTGTTGGCCCTGGCACACACATCATGCGGCCTCCCTTGCCCGCCTGTACCTTATGTCTTGCCCAACCCTGCATCCCCCTTGTCGGACGAGGACTGGTGTTCATCCTCCTCCTCCAGCATGTCACCCCTCTGCTGCACAATGCTGTGGAGGACGCAGCAGGCCACCACGATATTGGCGATCCCCTCAGCGCTATACTGGAGGGCGCCTCCAGACAGGTCCAGGCACCTGAACCGTATGTTCAGCACGACTCGATCACACTCTTGGTTGCTGTATGGGCGTCATTGTAGCGGGTTTCTGCTTTGGTCTGAGGCCTCCAGATAGACATAATCAGCCACGACTGCAGTGCATAACCCCTGTCACCCAAGAGCCAGCACCCCAGCCAGGGTTCAGCTCGAACATGTCAGGGATCGAGTATGCCATGATGAAGGTGTCGTACACAGTGCCCAGGTATTGGGCGCAGTAGCGTATGATGCGCACCTGATGGTCACATAACAGCTGCACGTTCGAGTGGAACCCCTTTTGATTTATGTGGAATGGCCCGTCATCTACAGGTGCTTGTAGGGGGACATGTATCGCTTTAATCACCCTTGGACCCGTGGCATCCCATCGATGGTGGCGCACCCCACTGCCCGGGCATCCTGGTGGGCTTGTTCCACATTGAAGTGGATGTATTGTGCTGACTTGGCATATAGGGCCTCCATGTCGGCACGGATGCAGCTGTGCACCGAGCTCTGTGAGATCTGTAGCCACCTGGGGTGGCCATGACCAGATTACAAAATGGACACTTGCAGAGAATGAAGGAAAAAATGGACAATGCTGAGAAAGCAAGCAGGTGCAAGGTTTGTCTGTTGATTGGAGTTTCCAGCTCCCAGACAAGACCGATACTGCAAATCCATTAGCATACTAATGAACCATCTCCGGGGACAAAAGAGAAACATTTAAGCAAACGATACCAAAGCAGAGGCCCCGGTGCCAGAGGAGACTAGAACAAAACAGGTCAACGGCCACCTAGGGCCCGCCCAGCAATCAGGGCAGCCACCCCTTTATTGGAGGAAATCGATACCAATGATCAGGTTATGGTCCAATTAATTGGGACCAAGTTCAAGGACCACTCAACAGCGCGCGAAGCCCCCTTTGGGTATAAGAAGAAGCCCCCAAGAGAGAATTATTCTTCTTGGCCTTGGCTCTCAGCGACGAGAGGCCTGCCTATCAGCTGCACCAGAACAAGCAAGTCCAAAGTCAACGCACGCTAGGAGTTAGATGCTCCTAGCTACTATTCCGTACCAGCTCGACTCCAGCAGCCTCAGAACCGGACAACGGCCATTGTTCCTCTGACTGAGTGGGCACCCGAAGCTAAGTATAGGCTTTAGCAGTAGTGATAGTTTAGTTAGTAGAGTTTGTGCACGAGTATAATTGACTGTGTGTGTAAATAAATGAGTATTGATTTCGAACTTACTAACTGGTGTATCGAGTCTTTGATCAGTATTCAGTTTTGAACCTTGTAGCGGTATCGAAAAGATACCTGTCGACTCTTGAGCAAATGTAATTAGAATTAAGGAAGGCGACCATATTAACCGCCATAAACAGAGCCAATTAAAGAGAGAAAACAACGAGCAACAGATCCCAGACAGGTCCCCTGGAAGGATCCTGTGGCATAAACGTTCAGGGCAACTGCCACAGGAAGCGGGTGTCCTCCCCCATTCCCTGCCGGTGCCAGTTGTTCCATAATTTGGCAGATATGTTGCACTGTCCCACTGCTCAGCCGGAATCTTCGATGGCATGCCCGGTCCAGAAGGTCCTCGAATGGCAGGCGCTGCCAGTACACACAAGGTCTCATGCAGCGCCTCCTTTACACCTCCCCCACGGCCTATTGGGCAGCCAGCTCTCCAATCTGGGAGACTGCTTCCTGCTCCTCTGGGGCACAGCTCACTGCTGCATGCTTCCTCCTCCTCGAGCAGCTCCAGCTCGTACAGCCGCAGGACATCACCCAGGGCTGAGGCAACTAGAAAGAAGGCCCCCATTGCTGGTTGAATTCCAATATCCATTGTCTACAGAGGGTGAAAGGCCAACATGTTAGGATGGTGCATAACCCCGTGCCCAGCCAGGTCCAATGGGCAACATGGTTGGCCCAGTTGGCACTGCTTTGCCCCCACATGTCCCCCCATCTCCATACTCCTTTCCCTGTGTGTGCCCGATACCATGGGGGCCTCTGGCCCTGGCACCCATCCCTGCTACCTGGGTTGTCAGCTGGCGCTGCCCTTGCCAGTGGTATGCTCCATGGCCCCCATCCAGCGCCCAGTAGGGGCTACAGTGGGCATTGCCTTGGGTGGGCCACCTGGTGCCCTGTTGACGGATGGGGGCCTGTTGAGTTGTGGGGGGTATGGTAGAGGACTGGGGAAGGGGGCACCTATATGGCCGGTGTCACTCTGCAGATCCAGGGTCCAAGGTGGATGGTCAGTGGGGTGCGCAGAAAGATGGCTGGCTTGCAGGCCGCGGCAATGGAGGTCCATGGTTGGGCACCACCAGTCCCGTGGGAGGGGGCACCCCAGCCATTTGGCTCATTCCTTTGTCACTCCCACCCCCAGCCCTGGCAGGGCCGCAGCTCCACCCCAGCTAGCCTGACAAATGTCTGGCCCAGCAGCCCAATGCCACTCCTCTCTGTGTCCCACCTCCTCTATCTGCCTCATCAGCCACAACGGCGGTGCCACGATTTTTAAATGCACAAGTGAGCCGTGCCGTAGGGAAATGGCCCATCACAGGCGGAGAATCGCGGAGACCCCGGAGAATACTGGGTCAGGCCTGCTAATGATATACAAACAGTGTTTACGGTATGTTAATTCCAGAATACAATGATGCCAGCGTCAAGGTAACAGAGAATTGCAACTTGGCATCAAATCGGTGCTCGCCATGATTGTGGCATGGGGACCGATTCTCCGCCCAATCACATTTCCCGATTTCGGCTCCAGCCAACAGAGAATCCTGCCCACTATGTCAGGTGAAGCTTCCTAGATCAATCGATCTTTATTAAATAGGGGGATCAAAGGCAGATAAACAGAACTGAGACACAGATCAACCATGATTTTAACTGAATGATGGAACAGGCCCGAGAAGCTGTATGGTCCACTTCTGTCCCTATGTATATATTTCTGTGGTAGTCATCAGAGAGTTTCAAGTTGACACAACCCCCGGAGAACTTTCATTTTTTAAAAAATTCTTTACCCACTCCATCTATTTTTCATAGAATAAATTAGTCACGTTTTGTATTCTGGGAATAAACTGCAGAAACATATGTAAAAAGAAAACATCGAGCAGACACAGCTGCAGAATAAAAGATGGGTTCCATTTTTTTAATGCAATTGCAATGGTATCATTTAAAAGCAATTTTTACAATCCACACATCATCCGAATACCCGAATTATTCCACTGCGGACAAGGAACTCACGACTCCTACACCTTCGGAGACTGGAAACTCATCTCAATCAGCTTCTTTCTTTATCCTTCTGTGTTTTAATAGTTCTATACCAAAACATCATACATTCTAAGCATGGACTGTTTGATCACAGTGAACTGCTGAAGTTCACAGTAACTTCATCGCAGCCTACTTGTGTCATTAATAAAGATTATTAAGATGGATGCAGAAAAGGCTTTTGACTGAGTAGAATGGGATTATCTGTGGGAGGTACTGGGACAGTTCGGATTTGGGTGGGGGCTTTATTGACTGGGTCAGGTTGCTGTATCAGGCTCCTGTGGCAAGTGTACGGACAAAATCGGACTATTTTAGACTGCACCGGGGGACTTGACAGGGATGTCCCCTCTCCCCACTGTTGTTTGCGCTGGCTATAGAACCATTGGCAATTGCTCTGAGAGCCTCATGGAGCTGGTCGAGGGGTGGGAGGGGGGGGGGGGGGGGGGGGGGGGAAGGGAGAGCGAGGGGGGTGTGGAGCAGAGTCTCGTTCTATGCAGACGACCTGCTTCTGTATGTATCGGACCCAATGGAGGGGATGGAAGAAATCATGAGCAAATATGGGGAAAAGTGAAATGTTTGTGGCCCAGGCGAGGGGACAGGAAAGGCGATTGGGAGAGCTGCCGTTTAGATTGGTAGGGGGAAGCTTTAGGTACCTAGGCATTCAAGTGGCGCGGGAATGGGACCGGCTGCATAAATTAATTCTAGCCCAACTAATAGACCAAATGAAGGAAGATTTTCGGAGATAGGACGCGCTTCCGTTGTCACTGGCCGGGAGGGTTGCAGACGGTGAAGGTGATGGTCCTCCCGAGTTCTGTTTGTATTTCAGTGTCTTCCCATCGTTATTACACAGTCCTTTTTAAACAGTTCAACAAAGTGATCACTGGCTTTGTTTGGGAGGGCAAGACCCCTTGGGTAAGGAAGGTAATGCTTGAGCGGATTCGGGGAGAGGGCGGGCTGGCGCTGCCAAATTTTCGTAACTATTACTGGGCGGTGAATATAGCCATGATCAGTAAGTGGGTGGTGGGGGAGGGGTTGGCATGGGAGCGTATGGAGGGCGGCTTTATGCAAGGGCACCAGTCTGGGGGCACTGGTAACTGCACCTCTGCCATTCCTGCCAGCACAGTACTCACCAGACCCCGTGGTGGTGGCGACCCGAGAGTCTGGGGGCAATGGAGGAGACATGTGGGAGCAGAGGGAGCATCGGTCTGGTCCACAATCTGTAATAATCACTGGTTTGCCCCGGGAAGTATGGATGGGGGGGTTCCGGATATGGCGGAGAGCAGGGATTGAGGGGATGAGAGATATGTTTATAGAGGGGAGCTTTCTGAGTATGAGGACGCTGGAAGAGAAGGTTGGGTTGGTGAGGGGCAACAAATTCAGGTTTCTGCAGGTGCGGGACTTTCTACGTGTCAACAGGTGTCAACCTTCCTGCTCCTACCACTAAGGGGGATTCAGGACAGGGTAGTACCCAGAGGATGGGTAGGAGAAGGGAGTGTCTCTGACATTTACAAGGAACTTATGGGGTCAGAGGAGATGCAGACCGAAGAGCTGAAGCGCAGTTGGGAGGAGGAGCTGGGAGGAGAGATAGAGGATGGTCTATGGGCGGACGCGCTGAGTAGAGTCAGCGTGTCCGCAACATGCTCAGCCTGATACAATTCAACGTTGTTCGTTGGGCTCACATGACAGTGGCCTGGATGAGCAGATTCTTTGGGGTGGAAGACAGGCGTGCAAAATGTGCAGGAGGACCAGTGAACCATGTCCACATGTTCTGGACATGTCCGAAGCTTAGGGGATTTTGGCAGGGGTTTGCAGATGTCATGCCCACGGTGTTAAAAACAAGGGTGGCACTGAGTCCAGAGGTGGTGATTTTCGGGGTGTCGGAAGACCCGGGAATCCAGGAGGAGAAAGAGGCAGACATTCTAGCCTTTGCTTCCCTAGTAGCCCGGAGACGGATACTATTAGCTTGGAGGGACTCAAAGCCCCCAATGACGGAGACCTGGCTATCGGACATGGCTACCTTTCTCTGTTTGGAGAAAATCAAGTTCACCTTGAGAGGGTCACTGTTAGGGTTCGCCCGGAGGTGGCATCGACTTCTTCGCGGAAAATTAATCGTCAGCAGAAGTTAGTTTAGCTTAGAGTAGGGGGCTAATAAAGGTGGGACCTGTAAAGAAGGGAGACGGCTTTTGCACTGTGTTTATAGTTTCATGTACATTGTTTATTTTGTTGTTGTTACAATGCCAAAAATACCTCAATAAAATGTTTATTAAAAAAGAGATTATTATTAAGGTGTCAGCAGTCTGAACCCTGGCCACAATTGTAATACGGGCCCAATCTGTGTTACATTTAGATGATGAATATTGAGACAAATGTCAGTCATAATGACAGTACAATTTGCCTTGCCAATGGTTTAGTGTCGACATGTACTACTTATAATGCTTTTCAACAGCATAAACATGACATTGGCCACTCCCACCAAATTATCACAGCTTTACCTCACCTGCGCCAGCATGGCCAATCTTTGACCTCAACGCCACATTCTCATCTGATTCCCATCTCTGTTGATATCCAAAGTGCATTAATCTTGGCCTTGAATATACTCAGTGACTGAGAGTCAACACTTCTCTGAGGTAGAGAATTCGAAGGTCGACAAACCCTCAGTCCTAAATTACCCACTCCTTATCTTGAGAACATTACCCCTTTGTTCTAGACCCTTCAGCAGGAGAAACAGCCGCTCAGCATCTAACCCGGTCATGCCCCTTAAAATAAAAAAATTGTGTTTCACTGAGATTGCCTCATCCCTCTAAACTCTTGAAAACATAGGTCTATTGTACTCAATTTGACATCACAGGCCAACCCTTTCATTCTGGAAATCAATTTAGTGAACTTATGCTGCATCACTTCGAAGACGAGGATGTCCTTCCTTAGCTGTGGGAACCAAATGTGTGTCATAATATCCACCCATGTATATAATGGAGTGCAGACAGGCAGTGATTGACACACAGGATGACCAGTAAGCACACAGCACAGAGCAGCCAATCACCAGACAGGACACTACCACTATAAAGCCAGAGGGCACTAGGTTTCCCGCTCTCTCTGGACTCAGCCACTGAGACAGTCAGAGTCCATGAGCTAGCCAGTGCAAACACCATGCAGTAGCTAGTAAGTCTGGTCAGGCTAGTACCAGGTCTCCAGTAAATTCAGTATAGTGTCAACCCACAGCTGAGCATGTTAGTTAATACGTTGAATAAAATCGTGTTGGATCTTCTCCAGTGTTAGAGGTCTGTCTCTCGCTACACTGTATCAAGTGCAGTCCACGTCGACCCAACCTGCCTAACACATCCAATATGTACACGGTATTCCAGGTGTGGTCACACCAAAGCCCTGTACAATTGCAGCTAACCCTGTAACTCCCTTACTCAATTCTTTGCTGTGGCTGCCAATCCTTGGCTAAATAACCAGTCTCTTAACAAGATCCCACACTGTTCCGTTGGCTCTTTTACTAACCCCCCTAATATCCCGACAGCTCTTTTACCAAGTTCTGCCGATATTCCGATCTGTGCCTTATGAATTACATCTGTTGTTGCTGTGGGGTGATGGGATGGGTACATTTTAATGTTGCATTGGAAAACATGGCACCTGTTTTCAGCCGAGCCACGGCATTTTTCACCAGAACAACAGGCAGACATGGACCTGATTGATCTGAATGTAGAACTTCCTTAGAAAATGCACTGAATCATCAGCCAAATTTCACTTGATATAGACATGGACTGGGCCTTCAACCTTTTGACTAGAAAACGTGCTACGGTCTGAACCAAGCTGCTATCATGTCCATTATGAGGAATAAGAAATGGAAATACAGATTAGGCATAAATGATCCAACTGAGTGCTTTGGTCTCAATAACCTTTATTATTTTGCCACATGACATAAATTACACGATTCAATGATTATTTTAATACAGATCCATTTACAGATTTAAACAGCGCCATTACGCAGCAGCTACTGAACGCAGTGTACAGGGCTTCACTTCAAATAACAGCAATTCACAATATTACACACATCACAGCAGGTTAACTTTGGATCTCAATTAAAACTGCATTTAAACAACCCACTGCTGAGGAAAACATTTCACATTTCCATAGACTTCAGAAAATACTATTTTTTTGAAGCATCCATTTATAAAAAAAAAACTATTTTTCTAAAAAGGGGGAAACACGTGCTGCTCAGAACAATAAGCACAAAAATAAGTCAGCTCCAAATCATTTTGAAACATCAATTATTGTAGGAAGAGTTCTTTCCCACCATTGTGGGAACTGAAACATGGCAAAGCCATGATTTGCAGATCCATTGTTACCTGCATTATTCTGCAATGGTAGGCAGATACCCAAAAATATAATTTTAACTATACCCTTGCGCAGATTGTTCAGCACATATTCCCAGCATTTTTAAAATAAACATTTTTAAATTGCACTCTACTGTTTATCATTTAGGAGCTAGTGTTTAGTAATGTAGGGTTGTTAAATACCTTTAATTAACTTTTCTTCAAATATTATCTATTATTTATTCAACTCTGAAGTAAATCTTCAATCAAAACCGTCAGTGTCAACCATTTTCATAACTCACGACAAATACTTGAAGTTACAGTTGTCAAAAGATTCAGATCCTGAATTATGTCCCAAGATTGTCAAATGCAGTCCTCTCCCAACCAATGTGACTGCTCCCTCTGATTATGTAATTTGTTGACTTAGCCTATTTCTCTGGCGCTTTCTGTGCCATCATCTATCAGAACAGGGCATACTGTTTGCTGCATATTTTAAAGAGGTGTCGGTTCAGGATTGTGCATTTTAAAACAACGGGCCTTGATAATTAATTGTCAAATTTTGAAAGCATGACATTAAATTTCTGAATTCACATTCCATGATGTGATCAATAATTAACTACATTTGAATTTATTCCTTAAAGTTTAAAACCAGAAAATTAATGACAAAATATGGACAATCTTTACATTAGTTCATTTAGCCAACAGCAAGTTTGCTTTCAAACTTTACAGCTCCCTTGTGGGTGATTGCCTCACTCCCAACCTGTTCTTAAGCCTGCACAGAAGCATATTTGGGAATTGCACACACCAACAAAACCTCTATTGGGAGTAATTTTTTGGAAAGTTTATACTGCTGACAGAATCATGGTACAATTTTGATTCAATCAATTCCCTCCTTGAATTTTTTTTTTAAAAAAAGGCCCATTTCTCTTTTTTATTTTCCAATTTGTTTCCAATTAAGGGGCGTGGTCAATCCCAATACCCTGCACATCTTTTGGGTTGTGGGGTTGAGACCCACTCAGATACAGGGAGAATGTGCAAACTCCACACGGACAGGGATTGAACCCAGGTTCTTGGCGCTGTGAGGCAGTGCTAACCACTGCACCACCTACAAAGGCCTATTCCATGCTCCTCAAAGTTCAGACTAAATATTCTGTTTATTTCCAAAATTAAACCATCCCATTTCTATCCACTATCAGCAGTATGATGGAGGACAAGAACCAAACATTATTTTCCTCCCTTTGCATTCATGGCATACTGTCCTTCTCTCAGTAAACAATATGCAAACAAATAGCTGCTTGGCAGTACAGAACTTTAGTATTGCTTAAAAAAAAGTTATGCCGTACAAGCTTTTTGGCTTGCAGTTGTCAGGACAGACACAAGAATACCAAATTTCAAAGGGTACAATCATTTATATTGAAAGAGAAAAGGATGGTGATTGGTTGGCAATGGACTTTGATTATTCGAGGTATTACCTTGGAAAATACACCAGGGAACACTTAGCCCTCGATTAGATCCTAACAAACAGCACGCCCCTTCAGCTGCTTGCAATCGGCAGAGTACTGAGCTTACTCAACCAATCTATGCTTACAAAACTAAGAACATAGTGCCAACTTTAGATGTGATGCCATAGTTGGGCAGCACTTTCTGAACAATCCCAACTGTGCTAAAATATTACACACTAACAACCAATGTAACACTATCAGTTGGGTTTGCAGTGTGGCTCACCTAAACTTGCTGGAAGCTACATATGTTCACAGTCAAGGCCCAGTCTTCTGCAAACAGAAAGAACGTGTTCAGGTATTGCACGTTTTTCAGTTAAACAAAAGCATGGGAGATAATGGAGCATTACCCATGGCAACGTCTCAATTAATCACAGATAACCTACTTTTTTGAATTTAAACAAAAGCTTGGGGATAACTGTTCCCTGGTACATTCAACACCCTGACCATAGAGTCCATTTGCCAGCCAATCAGTACCCTTCTCTCATGTATAAATTGTTTCTCATTTTGAAATTTGGTATTCTTGCATCTATCCTGATGAGTGCAAGGCTAAAAGCTTCGGTAGCATGTATTTTCTTTCAGCAATTTGCAAATAATTCAACAGAGAATGACAGACTTGCATTTATATAGCACCATAGGAAGTCATTAAAACATTACAAAATGCTTCGTGTAATTTAGTACTTTTTGCAGAAAAATGTCTCATTATGCTATTTTTCATCCACCAAGTCACATGGACAATGACATAAACAATCAATGAAATTGTTCCTTTTGGTGGTATTGGTTGAGGGAGGAATGCTTTCCAGAACACCTGGAGAAGTACACGGTCTTCTTCAAATAGTGGCAGGGGACTAAGATCAACTGAATCGTGGGGACAGATTAACAATGCGGGTTGTGGGAGGTGGCAGGTTACAGCTCAGCTCAGCACCCAAAATAAAGTAAAGGTGGCATTCCCACACTATTGCACTGGAGTGTCACCAAGATTATGTGCATGCAAACCCACAAACCTCTCACCCAGTAGGTGAATGTGTTATAGGTGAGTGTGCTATCAGTTGCACCATGCTACAAAACATCATAAAAAAGCACATCTGAAAAAGAAGGACAATAATAAGCTCTTTGTTGATGTAAAACAGGCAGAAGTGTAAATGTAACTAGTGAGGTCAGCATATTTGCCAAAAACGATCTTCCTCAACAACGTACATATATGCCAAAATAAAAATTACGAAGCTCACTTTTCAAACTGCTGCTAGTTCAGTTCAGGGATATTGCACAAATTACACATGTTGCAAAAAAAAAAGGAAATGTCTGATGAAACAAAATCTGCACAGATTTCTAAACTGTAAACTGGAAGAATTACAACACTAATATTTCATGATATTGAAATGATCTGGCATAGAAAGTGCAGATTATTTTGTATGAGAATTAACTGAATGATGGCATAATTTTTAAACAGTTGCAATGGGAAACAAATTTAAGCCAACATTACAAACGTCACCAATCAACAGCATCACGTTCACAAAGTACATTCATTTCTCAGACAACATTACACCTAAAATTGATCCATTTCACCTAAAATTAATCCTTTTCCAGACTTGCCTTGTTTGACCAAATTTACAACATTGTCCTGGTAATAGTCCTATCATGATTCCCACCATTTCTTTCATAATTCCACATACCAGAAACATACCACAGGCACCATGACTCATAATTACCAAATTCTGCACTCTGAGATCAATATTTCCATCCGCTCACCACCCAACATCACGTCTTGTAGAATTTACTGTCCAAAATGATTTGATTTCTGCTTTTGCTCAACAAAAACATTCACGCAGCAATCATTATTAAATTGCATCAATTCAACATGGGGACAAAACTGGTCCAATTTGGATCATGCTCCAAAGTCTCGTCTCCACATAAATGCAGTAACTGACAAGGCAACATTTAACCAAACGTCACAAATGAGAAGTGCAAGTCACTGAATCCAGACCAAGTGTGCATATCGCCTGGTTGTTCATGGGCCAACAGAGAATATATGAAATAAATAAACAACGGACCTGAGAGGAAAACCAATTTTAAAGTTGCATATAATTCAAAAGGCGTTCATTCCACTGGATGCAATAAGTGCACTTGGCATTAAATTGGGCAGGTCTAAATGCACCATGCTGCGCAGCTTTAATTAATTGTGAAGTATTAATTAAATAGATTTGGAATAAAATGGTCACCATGAAACTATAGGATTGTCGTAAAAACAAATTTATTTCTTGTTTATTCATTCTTGGGATGTGGGTGTCGCCAGCTGGGCCAACATTTATTGCCCATCCCTAATTACCCTTGAACTGAGTGTCTTGCTAAGCTATTTCAGGGCATTTAAGAGTCAACCATATTGTTATGGGTCTGGAGTCACATATAGATCAGACCAGGTAAGGACGGCAGATTTCCTTCCCTAAAGGACATTAAAGAACCAGATGGGCGTTTGCAACAATCAACAATGCTTTTATGGTCATCAATAGACTTTTAGTTCCAGATTTTTCAAGATTCAAATGACACCATCTGCCAGGGTGGGATTTGAACCCAGGCCCCTGAACATTATCATGGGACTCTGGATATTATCCCAGTAATAATACCACTATGCCACCACCTCCCTTCACTAACGTCTTTATGAAAGTAAATCTGCTGTCTTTAGCTGGTCCAAACTATTACAGACCCACAGTAATGTGGTTCATTCTTAATGATACAGCTATGAGTTCCATTCAGGAAGGCAGCTCTCAAGGGCAAATTAAGGGCGGGCATTAAAAGCCAAAGTCCACATTCTTTAAATTATTTTTTAAAATATTCATGGGAGGAGTCTCAGAAGCCACTCATGATTCTCTTGTTTCACCAGTAGCTGAGCAGACTTGTTACTCCATCTACCTCTACATGGCAGTTCATTGTCCAATAACGTGATGCAACTGTAACCAGCATTTAGACAACAATGGCAGAAAGACATATGTGACAATTTGCAAGCAACCCTGGTGGCTGCAGGACCAATGAAGTGACAAGTTTGATCATACCGGAAATGAAGTTTTAAAAAATTAGTTCATTCAAGTGATGTGGGCTTTGCTGGCTAGGCCGACGTTCCTTGATCATCCCCAATTGGCTTTGAGAAGATGGTGAGCTACTTTCTTGAATGGTTGCAGACCATGTGGTGTAGGTGCACCCACTAGGCTGCTGGGGGGGGGGGGGGGGGGGGGGGGGGGGGGGGGGGGGGCGGAGAGAATTCCAGGCTTTTGACCCAGCAGTGAAGGAATGGCGACATATTTCCAAGTCAGGATGATGAGCGGCTTGGAGATGGTGGTACTCCCATGTATCTGCTTCTCTTGTCCTTCTAGATGGTAGTGGTCATAGGTGAGTTCCTGCAGTGCATCTTGGAGATGATACATACTGCTGCGCCTGTCCGTCAGTGGTGGAGGGAGTGAATGTTTGTGGAAGGGGTGCCAATCAATTGGGTTGCTTTGTCCTGGATGATATTGAGCTTCTTGAGTGTTGTTGGACCTCCACTCATCCAGGCAAGTGGAGAGTATTCCATCACACTCCTGACCTGACCCTGCAGATTGTGGACAGGCTTTGGGGAGTCAGGAGGTGAGTTCTTGCTGCAGGATTCCTAGTGTCTGACTTTCTCTTGGAGCCACAGTATTTATATAGTTGGACCAGGTGAGTTTCTGTTCAATGACCTTCAAGATGGTGATAGTGGGGTTTCAGCGATGGTAATGCCATTGAATGTCAAGGGGCGTTGGGTTGATTTTCCCTTGTTGGAGATGGTCATTGCCTGGTCCTGATGTGGTGCGAATGTTACTTGCCACTTGTCAGACAAAGTCTTGATATTGTCGAGGTCTTGCTGCGTTTGCGCATAAACTGCTTCACCATCTGAGGAGTCACGAATGGTGCTGAACATTGTGCAATCTTCAGCGAACATTCCCACTTCTGACCTTATGATAGAAGGAAGGTCATTGATGAAGCAGCTGAAGATGGTTGGGTCTAGGACACTACTCTGAGGAATTCCTGCAGTGGTGTACTAGAGCTGAGATCACTGACCTCCAAAAACTGGAACCATCTTCCTTTATGCTATGTATATCTCCAACCAACTGAGAAGTATTCCTTATGATATACCCTTGGCTCCAGTTTTACTGGGGATCCTTGATGCCACACTCTGTCAAATGCAGCTTTGATCATTGTCCAATTTCCCCTTGTTGCAGAAGCAAATTGCTATATCTCGCTGTTTTTAAACAATATCTGTTGTCAGCCAAATGTGAGGGGCACCACTTAGCATTTCCTCATGAGGACACCCCTCAATTATGGATGGTCTGATTCTTTAGCGCTATCCATTGTAGTGGTTTGTTTGAGGTTCTTGAGGTCTTGTTTGCTGCACTTCAGTTGTATTGTAAATTTGGCAGAGTAGAAGTTTATCCCTTCTGCTGTATGTTATCACAAATAACTATGTCAATGAGACGACGGGCTCATTTCTCAACAGCACGTGCTGTCATCTGGCAATGTGTCTGAGGCAAGTGCCAAGCTTCAAACCTTCAGCTTGATGGACATACGCTATGTTCAAAATTGTCTCTGGGGGAGTTTTATTGCACAAGTCTTCCTAAGGTAGGACTCATGAAAACTATAAATAATTTACTGCTTTTTGCTCATTAAGTTCATGGAATTGCTTAATGATAGGTCTGTAAGACGCGAGGCAGCTATTTATTATGATTAACGTAGAGGAAGAGCGCGCAATTGAACTCGAATAGACTAATGATCGATCACAAAATGGTAGGGTGAAGACATGCCGAGCAGAGAATTTTATCCCATTGTGAATATAGCGGGAAACAGGATGGAAGGGCCTTTTAAAACAGAGTGCTCAGTCTTACCATTGGAATATTGACCCTCCTGAAACATTGTTCCCTGCTTGCCTTCAAAGTGGTGCTGGCCTCCACCTGCTCCTTTCTTCCCCAAGTTGGTCAGGCAGTTGATCAATGGTAGGCAGATGAGGCCAGGAATTCCAAGTATCCTGCCAGCCTCAAACTCGGGCAATCAAGTGTGTTTTGCACTTGCCCTGAAATCCACTGGAAGTTATAATCACCCCATTGTGTAAACTGTGAGGTAGTGTAGACAAATTCAGGTTAACACTGCAAATGACAGTGGAAGGGTGTATCTATCATCAGGATAAACTTTGGAGTCTTTAAAATACATAACTTAAACATGATGATTCTCTTAGTAAACAATGACACTGAAGAAAATTATGGGCTGAAAAAATGTCTTGCTCTTTGTGGATAACACAAGTAAACTTATTTCCACTTATGGGTGAATCCAGAACAAAGGGCAATAATATAAATCAGCTATCAACAGACCAAATAAAGAATTTAGGGGAAATTATTTTACTCAAGAGTGGTGAATGTGGAACTCACTGCCATGTAGAGTGTTGAAACGGATTTCAGGGGAGGCTTGATATATCCTGAGATCAAAGGAATCAAAGGATACGGGACAGAGTGACAAGAGGTAATTAAGAATGGGAGGAGGTTTGTGGCGATTTTTAAACACCAGCACTGACCAATTGAGCCAAGTGACTTGTTTCTGTTATGGTATTCAATCTAACTATCACCAATTCCCACAGTATGGATTAGCTGCTCAATAATATATCCAATTATAGGGGGAAATGGATAAGACCAAATTATATCACAGAGACAATGCCAGACAAACTCTGATTTCAGAATTCAAATCCATTTTCCATATGAAATAAGGACAGCGGCAGGCCATTTAGTCTTTCAAGTCTGCTCCACCTTTAAATAGGTCAGTGTTAACCTCAACTTTCTGCACTATACCCAATAAATCTATCCATGTTGGGCTGAATATATTAAAAGTCTAAGCAAGACTGAGCATTTTCTAAGCAAGACTGAACATTTATAGCCCGCTGTGGTAGAAAAATCCAAATAATCACAACCCTTCATGAAGAAATTTCCCAACGCAGTCATAAATAGTCGACCTCTTATTCTGAGACTGTGACCCTCAAGTCAGCAGGAACATCCTTCCAGCATCTATCCTGTTAAGTTCCTTAAGAATTTTTCGTATTTCGAGATCACATCTTATTCTTTGTAAACTCTGAGGAATATCGTCCGAGACTACCCAATAACCCAAACCTCAAGCTTTATTATTTCATGATGTGTTTAAGGCATATATATGCCATATATATGGCTTCATAAAAATATTTTTAAAAAAAGTTTATTCTTTCACTGCCTTCCGGTAGGCGAAACAATGATATTCAAAGCTGCTACTATTTGTAAGCTGAAGGGTGGCATGCTGGTGCAGTGGTTAGCACTAACCCCTAAATTGCCCATTAATTGAAAAAAAAATAATTGGGTACTTCTAAATTTTAAGAAATACATTTGCGAGCTGAAGGATCCTACACTCAGCCTGATTCACTATGCGCAAACAACTATGAGAGAATAAAGTATCACCAAACTGTCTTTAATCCAGAACCAATCCAGTCAATCACTAAAGTAATTCCCACCAACTGTACTGCTTTTCCTTTTAAGTGAAGCGGGAGAAGCAAAAATGTAACTCCAACAGAATTATGCAAAATAACACTTAAACGAAATACTGTATTTTCCAAATAATTTTAGGGGGAATTATTAAGCAGCATAGAATATATTCGAAATAAAATTATAAAAATTAACACTTTATACTTGTGATATTCCAATATGCATTATTAACAGATTAACTAAAATGATAATAGTAAGTAGTTAAAAAAGAAACTGAAAAATTCTATTGTGAAAATAGAACTATGGATTGCTCCCAAGTGATGTTACTTTACAAAACAAGTGTGCAAACACACAAATGAAGTAATAGTTTATTATCTTGCTCACCGTTTGATGCAAGAGCCAGAAATTAACCCTGTATCTCTCAGAAATTAGCATGGTCCCAAGTGACAACAATGATACACGCGATCCAAGCAATATGGGTTGAGGTTGGGGTGGGGGAAAGGCTGTTTTGTACATGCATCATTGATTCAATCTTACTGCTGGTTATCTGAATCTTTCTTGCAGTGATATCAAGTATATGCATAATTTACTAATCTGCCTTTCCAAACAAACGGAAATTAAGGAAGAGGACAGAGTTCAGAATAGCAAATATGTGAACTAAATCAAAAAGTTCTGGGCCTGTGACTGCAATTCCAAAAAAAAATATATATATATATATGATATATAATACCACCAACTATCTTTCACTTCCATTAGTTCCATGGTGAATTAAGCATCATACTGCAAATCCTGAACAACACCGACTTCCACCAAAACAAGCTATCCAACTATTCTGCAGGACCATCCGTAATATCGCAGTGTCCCAGAACAGGATTAAGGCAAGAAGACTGGCTCGAGGAGTACTACAGGATTAGTATGATCTAGGATACTGCACTGGGTGAAATTTGATAAACAATCCATTATGCATACTCAAGTCTTAATCTGGTAACCCTTCAGGGTCTATTGAAGTGTTTCATTATAATGGAGTTTCACTGTAGTGTACAAAAACAGCAAATGCTGAGGATTCTGACAGGTCAACCAGCATCTGATGTAGTTAAACTTCGTTCCTTCCACTGTCTGTTTTTAATTCAGATGTTAAGCATTCAGGTTTTCTTGTCCTTTTTAAGATGAATGAGGTTGGTGGGACACAAAGTACCAGCATCCAGTAATGCCAGTACTTTGCTGTGACAACCCCTGGAAATTGCTCTCTACTAGTAGCACCATTATGAGGTTGCCCCACTTGCCACAGCAGTCAGCCTGTAGTGTATATTGGTGTGATTGGCAATTTAGTGCCAATTACCAGCAATTTGTGAGACTGCCTAAACTCATTTCACATTGGGTCTGTAAAACCATAGATGTGTAAACCAGATTTGAACTCGTGTCCCCAAGGTTTAAGGCGACAGTGTTATGCACTGCATTACCCAGTCCTCCCACAGATTCTTTTTCAAATCTGTATTGCACGTTTATGGGAAAAACCTTTTGAGGTCTCAATACAAAGTGCAAAATGAGCCCTTTAATGGATGGTCCTTACAACTATGCTCAATACTTCCAGACAATCAACACTGACCTCAAATCCCTGTTCAGCCTATATGCATACAATTTAATTGTTAATTAAAACACAAGTATTCAGCACCTCCAAAAAGATGGGGAGTATAATCCTCTTGAGCCATGTGAATCAGAGGTCAAGTAATACTGATAATCTAGGTAGACGTACTTAAAAAAAAAGCAGAACTTTACATTGCAGCATTCCCAAAGGATTGCGTCAGGAATTTAAAAAATATGGTTGTAAAAGGAATTAATGCATAGGGGTTTGAAGAAATGGTCTCCTTTACAAAAATATTACTCTGTTCTTTTAAGAAAAACAAAGCTCTCCCAAGCTAAACCTATGTGTATTGTACCCGTGTCTCCTCTTTCCATTGGATACGAGCAGCATGTATATCCAAAAGCCCCTCTCTAGTTCCAGTCTACAGCAGCGTCTTTTTAAACATATCAGCCCTCAGACATTTATATAAATGTACAGAAGGCTTGGCGGACAGAAGATATCAGATGTATATCAGACGTCGGGGCAGTGGATTACCAGGTAGTAAATCAATCAGAGTTCAGGTAATGTCAAAAACCTTTGCAACAAAGCTTCAGCAGTCTGTCAGCTGCTTAACGCCTGGAATCACTGCCTCAGCTGTGCCCGGATTTTAAAATGAAATGGTGGGTCTCTGAAATTCTTGCACGATATCCACTTGAACTGTGTGAATTAAGGTTGCACTGGAGAAAATATTTTGAACTATATCACCCATGAATGACCTACTAGTGCCTACTGGTCAGACACTGTTGCTGGTAGGTACTGGGAGCAATTTGATTACATTAAGTATGAGTCTTAATGAAGGTTAAAGCATATTGGCTTCTCTGCAATTTTGAAAATATTTTTGTAACCATATGTTAATTAATTCCAACGGCATACAGCTGCCGAGAACCCCGAGGCAGTTAGCCTGTGTTTCATGTATAGATTTTGTTAATATTGAATTGATGGTGGCTGCTTGTTCTTACACCTCAAGCAAGTCTTTTTTTTTTAAGTAATTAAAACAAAAATACATTTAGAGTATCCAAAATTTCTTCCAATTAAGGGGCAATTTAACATGGCCAATCCACCTAACCTGCACATCTTTTGGGTTATGGAGGTGAGACCCACGCAGACATGGACAGAATGTGCAAACTCCACACTGACAGTGGCCTGGGGCCGGGAACAAACCTGGGACCTCGGTGCCGTGAGACAGCAGTGCTAACCACTGTGCCACGGTGCCGCCCTACACCGCAAGCAAGTTAAAGTGACCAAATGAGACTGATCCTTTCATGCCATGCAACAGCAGTCCCTATGATATTGGATTATTTTTGAAATTGAAACACAAGGGAAATGACCAGTTGTTCAAACGAGAGCACAAGGGCATCAAAGATGGCCTTTGGAAGCCAACGATGAAGAGATTGGCTCAAAGTGTGTCAGTGCATTTTTGCAGGAAACCCCATCAACTCCCCATGCCGGTTCAGGACAGGTAGCCTGCATTTTCAGTCAACATAATTCGGGAGCCACTTAAGTAAAATGTTGTGCTTCCAATAGTTAATATAAGCTCAAAAGCAATCAAGGTATTTCAAATTAATCATTGTTTGGCCTGCCTGTCTGCACCATCTCAGGTGTCTCAATTTCCTGTTCCAGCTTTGGCAACCAGGAAGCTCATACAAACCGGATGCTCGTCCCCAGCCACCAACTACTGACTATTCTGATCTCCACATTATTTTGCACAGATGCAAATTTTGCAATGCCCAATTTCACTTCAAATTTGCTTTGTTTCAAGTTACATTTTCAGAAGGAGAGATAGCCAGGTACTTGGTGAGGTGGGCGAAGGGTGGGGGTTGAAATTCTCCTTGGGTAAGGGACACAAAGCAGATGGCATTATCAGCTGGCTGTTAAATGCCCCGTCCATATTCAATTATATCGACATCAAAATAACAGGAGGAAAGTCATCCAAGAGGATGTCAATGCAATAACACTCATTTGTCTGCCTCCCAAATTAAATTTCACCCCCAAGATGTAAGAAGACTAAATTAACTGTTATTCCAACAATACTATGTTCAAGGCAGCACCATAAAGGATACACTCCACATTGCATTTCTTTTTTAAAAACAAAGTCATGCAGCACCTGGACGCAGAACTCCAACCAAATCCGAGCATTAACAAGCCAGTTAATCAATATTCTGCTGTTGGAACTCCACTCAAGCCCTGCATTGTTCCTTCAATATCCTACATAGGAATGACTAGATGAGAGGACCTTCTGTTTTCTGCGAACGTGATCCCTTTAAAACATTTCTGTTGTACTGATCAACTTAAAGAGTTACAGAATTACAATAATTCTTATAATATCTGGTGCACGTTGTCTGACCCCAGACACATTTTCAGCCTAGTGTTAACAATTTAAATAAAAACAAAACAAAAAAAATACTGATGGTCTTTAGGAATGATTGGGAGAAGCAGAATAAATTTCTGTTTCCGTGATGAAGGTGGGGTAGGGACAGGAAGCAGAAGGACGGTGGTTTGAGTTTGTCTCCAAAAACTGTGCTCTTCAAACGACATACTTAATCCTGTGGAACCAGGCTGGATGTCTTGCAAAGGTGCTCCATGGGCTAATATTGTCTGCTCGGAAGCATCTCAAACATGGTCTCTGCTATTCCCAGGAAGTAAACTACTTGTGCAATGCCAAAGAGAGGGGCGATAACCAGGGCTCTGCAGTATGCCTCCCTTCAGGAAAGCATCTACTCCTTCGTTCCTCCAGATTTTCCTATAATGGGCAAACGCACAACAGGAAATAAGAACTGTCCCAAGATTACAAACATCAATATGATTGTTGACAAGCTCTGCTCCTCGTTGAAACCAGGGCGCACATGCACAAAATTACCATATTGGCCAAGTGATAGAGGAACAGTGCACTCCCAACAAGAGACCTTCAAGGCTAGCGATTTTCCAATCTCAGACAGGTCTCCGAGCAGAGTCACTGCCAGCACAGTAGGACACGTGGTTAGCACTGTGGCTTCACAGAGCCAGGGCCCCAGGTTCGATTCCGGGCTTTGGGTACTGTCTGTGCAGTCTACACGTTCTCCCACTCTCCTGCAATGGATTTCATTGGGCCTCTCGGTTTCCCTCCCACAAGTCCCCGAAAGGCGTGCTGTTAGGTAATTTGGACATTCTGAATTCTCCCTCGGTATACCCGAACAGGCGCCGGATTGTGGCGACTAGGGGCTTTTCATAATTACATCATTGCAGTGTTTATGTATGCCTACTTGTGACAATAAAAAAAATATTATTATTATATTATTAACCTGAGGCCGGGTGCTTCCTGACAAAGACAGGGAGTAATAGGAGAGTCACATGCAACACAACTTATGCTCCACCTAAAGTTTGCTTTTACAGGAACAATGGTGATGCACTCGGAGATTATCTATGTCCACCCTTTTCCCCCTTCTTGTGTGTTGTTTTTTCTTGGGGGGTGGGGGGGAGGGGCAGATCCATGAGTGCTGAATACAGTATTTCACCCAAGGAGCCTTTGTAAGATTACATCACGTCAGTAAACTATTTGGCCATGGACGCATCAGAGCAAAGCCTGATCCAGTCCTCTCCTCTGCAGATAGACTTTCTAGGCCAGCTGTTGGATAGCAGTCAAAAGGAGAAAACCCTTGCAACTATTTTCTCTGATTAACTCAAAATGCTGAAGCTAGTTACTTTGAAAAAGCCCATTAATAATATTTATAACCTCTCTTGTCGAACCATTTATACCAAGGTGGACTCTAAATCAAAGCAAACACTTTACTAAACTCTTTTTAATATATTGGAAGCTATCGAATAGGGTACGGTAATATAGTGGTAATATTTATGGACTGGTAATGATCTGAAGAGATGAGTTTAAATCCTACCATGACAACTGGGAAATTCAAATCCGGATAATTAAATACCTCTGGAATAAAAAGCTGGTATTAACATGAGTCACTATATTGCTCTAAAATCCCATTATGTCCTTGAGGAAGAAAATCCATAATGTTAACCCAGTCTGGCCTGTGTGTGTCTCCAGAACACGGTCAGCAATGTGATTGATTTCTTCAACTGTCTTCTGAAATGTTGCATCAAAGATGATCATGATCAGCAGATGCATGGGAACACTTCATTGCCTGCAAGTTACATGCCATGCTGACTTGGAAATATTCCTTCATCATCACTGGGTCAAAATGTTGGAACTCTCAAACAGTACTGTGGATGTACCAACACCACATGAACAGCAGCCATTCAAAGCAATGGCTCACCACCACCTTTCCAAGGGCAATTAGGGATGGGAAATAAAATATATGATTACCTTGCTAGCAGTGTCCACATCCACGAAAAAGTAATAAACATAGAACATACAATGCAGAAGGAGGCCATTCAGCCCGTCGAGTCTGCACCAACCCACTTAAGCCCTCACTTCCACCCTATCCCCGTAACCCAATAACCCCTCCTAACCTTTTTGATCACCAAGGGCAATTTAGCATGGCCAATCCACCTAACCTGCACGTCTTTTGACTGTGGGTGGAAACCGGAGCACTCGGAGGAAACCCACGCAGACATGGGGAGAACGTGCAGACTCTGCACGGACAGTGACCCAGCAGGAAATCGAATCTGGGGCCCTGGTGCTGTGAAGCCACAGTGCTATCCACTTGTGCTACTGTGCTGCCCAAACCTAATAAACAATAAAGCTATAAAACAGCAGCACAAAAGTAGCCACCCAGCAGCAGAGTGCAACTGCGATTGGACCGTGAGTCTGAACCAAACGGGATAACATGTTTGTCGATGTGGTCATCCCAAATTTTCAGGGTATGCAGGTAGAGAGGAAATGAGTGACCACTAGACAGTCAAGGCAGATGAGGCAGGTAGTGCAGGGTCTCCTGCATTCAGTTCTGAGTACTGGTAAATGATGGTTCCATTGGGAAGTATAGCCAGAGCCAGGTCCACTGTACCATGGCTGGCTCAGCTATACAGGGGGAGAGCGAGGAGCAGGATTGAGAGAGCAATAGTGAAAGGGATGCTATAAGCCAGGGAAACAGACATTTTTGTGGCCACAGTTATGAATCTAGGATAGTGTGATACTCCTTGGCACTAGGCTCAAAGAAGTCACTAAGCAGCTGACAAGCATCCCGAGGGGAAAGGTGAATAAATCAAAGGTCTCAACCATTAACAGTACCAAAGACATAGGTAAAAAGAGGTTTGAGATAGTGAAGGCCAATTATAAGGAACGAGCAGAACTTTAAAAACATTTAAAAAAATAAATTTAGAGTATCCAATTCATTTTTTCCAATTAAGGAGCAATTTAGCGCGGCCAATCCACCCAAGCTGCACATTTTTGGGTTGTGGGGGTGAAACCCCACAAACACGGGGAGAATGTGCAAACTCCACACGGACAGTGACCCAGAGCCGGGATTGAACCCGGGACCTCGGCGCTGTGAGGTAGCAATGCTAACCACTGCGCCACCGTGCCAGCAAGCAGAACTTTAAAGGTTCCCCCTGGTGTATTTATAGAATCATAGAATCCCTACAGTGCAGAAGGAGGCCATTGAGCCCGAGTCTGCACCAACCCTTGGAAAGAGCACCCTACTTAAGACCACATCTCCACCCTATCCCCGCAACCGTACCTAACCTTTTGGACACTAAGGGTCAATTTAGTATGGCCAATGCACCTAACCTGCACATCTTTGGACTGTGGAAGAAAACCGGAGCATCCAGAAGAAACAGACACCAGGAGAAAGTGCAAACTCCACACAGTGACTCACACGCAGACTCACTTGCTAGTGAGTACGGAAATTGGAGGCTAGAGCAGATGAACATCTAGCTGGAGATGCTGGAGGAGGGAGGGCTTTAGATTCCTGGGACAATGCAACCAATTCTGGGTACGATGAAACATTACAGGCTGCACACGTTACACCTGAACAGAGTTAGGACCAATATACTTGTGAGACAGTTTGCTAATGCCACTGGTGAGAATTTAACATAATTTGGCAAGAGAGTGGGAACCAAGGGTAAAATTAGATCAAATAAAGTGCACCAGGAAGGGGGAGAGATAGATAGCACCAAAGTCAGGAATAAGATGATATTTTTATGATCACAGTAAAAGAAAATGCAATTATGTCTAAATTAAGTTTACTGTGCACGTATATGAACGCACAAAGTGTGCTAAATAAAGTTGGTGAACGGTAAGCATAGTCAGCGACATCATGCTGTGGCGATACAGGAGACTTGGCTCAAGAAAGGGCAGATTGGTACTAAATATTTCTGTGCACAAGATGTTCAGGAAAGATTGAGAAGGAAAGAAAAGAGCAAGGGCAGCACTATTGATGAAGGAGAATATTACACTGCTGAAAAGAGAGGATATCCAGAGAGATTAAGGACAGAATCTACTTAGTTAGGGCTGAGAAGCAACAGAAATGCCATTATACTACTGGGTGTGTTCTATAGACCATCAGGTAGTGGGAAACATCATGGAAAGCCATTTTTAAAATGCATTCATTCACGGGATGTGGGCGTCACTTGCTAGGCCAATACTTATTTCATTCAGTTGAGAATTTGAAACCTTCAGACTGGTGAGACCACTCCTGTAATATTGTGTGCAGTTTTGGTCTTCTTATCCGAGGAAGGATGTTCTTGCAATAGAGGGAGGTGCAGAGAACGTTTACTAGACTGATTCCCGGAATGGCGGAACTGACGTATGAAGAGAAATTGAGATTGTTAGGATTGTATTCGCTGAAGTTAAGAATGAGGGGGATCTCAAAAAAACCTATAAAATTCCACAGGACTAGACAGGGTAGATTCAGGAAAGGTGTTTCTGATGGTGGTGCCCACAACCAGGGTTTGCAGTCTGAGGATAAGGGTTAAACTATTTAGGACTGAGATGAGGAGAAAGTTATTCACCCAGAGAGTGATGAGCCTATGGAATTCTCTACCACAGAAAGTAGTTGAGGCCAAAACATTCTATGTTTTCACGAAGGAGTTAGATATGGAACTTGGGGCAAAAGGGATCAAAGGCTATAGGGGGAGGTGAGAACAGGTGACTGAGCTGGATGATCAGCCATGATCAGATTGTAAGAAGTCTTACAACACCAGGTTAAAGTCCAACAGGTTTGATTCAAACACGAGCTTTCGGAGCGCGGCCCCTTCCTCAGGTGAATGGCGAGGTATGTACCTCGCCATTCACCTGAGGAAGGAGCCGCGCTCCGAAATCTCGTGTTTGAATCAAACCTGTTGGACTTTAACCTGGTGTTGTAAGACTTCTTACTGTGCTCACCCCAGTCCAACACCGGCATCTCCACATCATGATCAGATTGAATGGTGGAGCAGGCTCAAAGGACTGAATGATCCACTCCTGCTCCGATTTTCTACGATTGCGTCGACGATCTTCTTGCTGGCCTCCAAACTCCATAAACTTCAGTTCATCTAAATCCCCGCAGCATCACATTCTATCTCGCACCATGTTGTACTTGGTCATCATCTCTCTCGTCACTGACCTTCACTCCATTCCCACAACACCATAAATTTGCAATTCTGTTTAAATTCTTCCTTGGTCTCAATCCCTCCTCATTTATTATTTTTTACAGTTCCAAAGGCTCCCACCCAATCTCCATTTATATTATTTTTTTAAATAAGTATTTTTATTCAAATTTTTAACATTTGAAAAACATTACAATACAAAATAAAACCCAACACAAACCCCACCCGGACACCACCCCCCCCCCCCCAAAATCCTCCCAACAATTAACGGTGGCCAGTTCTCAAAAATGCAAAATAAACAAACCCTTGTGGAACCCCTCACTCGCCCACCTTACAGCAAATGTCACCTTTTCTAAATGCAGGAACTCCATTAGGCCACACAGCCAACCGAGGCACAGGGTGGAGGAGCTAACCTTCACCCCAACAAAACCCTCTGCAAGCGTTCAGCGAGTCAAGACTATTCTGATACCCTGAAAATGGCCCCTAGGGGACCCGGCTCCAAGTCCACATGCAAGATCGCAGACATGGTGCTGAAAAACCTCCAAAGTTTCTCCAACTTCGAGCAGGACCAGAACATATGCACAAGATTAGCTGTGCCCCTCCCACACCGTTCACAAATATCCTCTACACCCTCAAACAGCCGGCCAATCCTCAATTTTGTCAGGCGCGCTCAGTGTACCACCTGTAGCTATATCAATCCCAGCCTCGCACGTGAGATTGAGGCATTTACCCTCCGCAACACCTCGCAGCACAATCTAGTGCCATCCCCAGATCCTCCTCCCGCTTGACCTTAACCCTCACCAGAGACATCTTATCCGCCTTCAAAATCATCCTATAAATCACTAAGACGATCCCGCCCTCCAAGCTAATCATGGACAACAGCTCCTCCAGCAATGAGTAGGAAGATGCTACTGGAAACGGCGGAAAGTCCTTCTTCGCAAAGTTCCGCACCTGCATATATCTAAACCTCCCCAACACGGGAAACCAAACATTACCTCAGACTCCCCCAAACTTGCAAACCACCCTTCCAAAATCAAGTCCTTCATCTCCATCACCCCTCTTTCCTCTCATCCCCGAAACCTTGCATCCATCCTCCTAGGCTCAAACCCATTGTTCCCTCAGATCGGCATCAACCTCTACCCCGTCCCAACCTAAAGTGCTGATGAAATTGCCTCCATATTTTCAGCATGGCCACCACACAGGACTTTCCGAATACCTACCTGGGGTAAACGGGGGTGGCACCATTGCCATCATCCGCACCCCCAACCCACTACAAGATCCTGCCTCCATCCTCACCCACAAAACCTCCGTCTCCCAACTCCAACCTCGCACCTTCTCCACATTTGTTGCCCAGTGATAGTACAAGTTTGGAAGGTCCAACCTTTCCGCCCTCTCTGAAGTACTATCTTTCTAATCCTAGCTACCTTACCTGCCCAGACAAATGACAAAACCAACCTATCCACCCCCTTAAAGAACAATTCCGGCAAAAAGACCAGCAGGTCTGAAATAAAAATAAAAATCACGGTAAAATATTCATCTTCACTGCCTGCACCTGACCAGCCAACGACACAGGAAAACTATCCCACCTCAGTAGATCCGTCTCAAGCCTACACACCAGACTCAAAGTTCAACTTATGAAGCCTGGCCCAATCTCAGGCCACCAACACTCCCAAATACCTGAAGTGGGTCCTTGCCACCCGAAATGGGGACCCCCCCCCCCCCCCCCCTCCCCCTGCTGCTCCGACTATTGGAGAAGACACCACAAAACACTCACTTTTACCCAAGATCAGCTTCTGGCCTGAAAATGCTCTAAATCTTCTAAGCAGACCCGTTATGCCCCCCACATAAGAGCTTGGGTCCGAAATATACAACAGATCATCAACATACAGGGACATCCTATGCTCCACACCCCTCCCTTCCTCACTATCCCCCTCCATTTATCCAAGCACCTTCAATGCTAGGGCCAAAGGCTCTACTGCCAGCGCAAAGAGGAGGACATGAGGCACCTCTGCCTCATTTGCCTGTGCAATGGAAAGTAACCCTGAATTAATTTCATTTGTTCGCACACACGCCATTGGATCCTTAGACAGCAATTTCACCCATGCCACAAACTTAGGCCAATCCCAAACCTCTCCAAACACTGCAAACTGATAGCTCCACTCACCCAATCAAAAGCCTTCTCCGCATCCAGCACCACCACCTCCCTCCCTTCTGCCAGAGAAAGCACCACATTCAACAGCTGCCGCAGATATGATGATAACTGCTTGCCCTTTACGAACCCTGTCTGACCCTCCCCAATCACCTTCTAAGGTACTCCTCTAACCTTAGCGCCAGCACCTTCGCCAATATCTTGGCATCCACAGTCAACAAGAGATATGGGCCTGTACAACCCACACTCCACCGGATCCTTGTCCTTTTTAAGCAGCAATGAAATGGATGCCTGACCCATCATCTCTGGCAATGCCCCCCTGCCCATCATGTCCTCAAACATTTCCACCAACAGCGGTGCCAACTTATCTTTAAAAGTTTTATAAAATTCCACTGAGAAACCATCCAGCCCCGGTGCCTTGCCCATCTGCATTCTCCCTTTCACCACCTGCACTTCTTCCAGCCCCACTGGCTCCTCCAATCCTGCCCTCTCCAACTTCAGGACACTCCAAACGCTCCAACTGTCTCTCATATGTGACTCATCCTCCAGAGGTTCTGACTTACACAAATCCCTGTCGAACTCTTCAAAAACTTCGTTCACTTCCTCCAGTGCCACCACCAGTTCTCTCGTCCAATTCCTGACTCGAACAATCACTCTCGCAGCAGCCTGCCAGCGGAAATGGCCAGTCAACAAGTGGTTGGCCTTCGCCTCAAACTTGTACAGAACTCCCCTGGCCCGTCTCAGTTGCCGAACCACCTTTCTAGTGGACAGAAGATCAAACCTCACCTTCAGCTCCTTACTCCTCACCAGAAATCCCGGTGTTGGATCCTCTGTGTACCTTCCATCTAACACCAACATTTCCTTTATCAGCCACTGTCTTTCCTCCCTTGCCTCCCTATCCCCATTTTTATAATTCCAACATCTTAGGCATTCCTCTTAGCAGCTCTGCCTTCAGCAATCTCGGCCTCAGTCTAAGTTCCCTCTCTAAACCCCTCTCCTCCTTAATATCCACCACTGAGCAAGCTCTTCTTCATCCATCCTAAAATATCTCCTTCGCCCTGGCATCAGTTATTTCCCCCTCATATCCCTGTGTCATGCTATGGGTCTTATTCTATGTTAAACACATATAAATGCAAGATGTGATCAAGAAGACGCACATCTTTAATATTACCTGGTGCAGTCTACTATTCCTGAGTATGAGTCTTCATTAATTCCCCTTTGAAGAGATTGAAGTCTTGTCTTTATTACTGATGAGGAAGAAAAAAGGAATTTTTTAAAATTCTAAGTAGCAAAAGAAATAATTTAATATGCCAAAGTAGTTTCAGCCCCTACAATCAGTGAAATCCAGACTGCCCTTAACAGCACCTCAAAAGTAGTTTCAGCCCCTACAATCAGTGAAATCCAGACTGCCCTTAACAGCACCTCATCCAAGTGGTCACCCTAGATGTGTGAATCCTGACACAAAATGGTGGAATGTTTATGATCACATCTGAGTCGCATCATGTACTCATTCAATATTGACACACACTCCTCCCAATGCAAACAAACAATAGTGATCTTGACAAAGGATCCTTAATGATTTTCTATTATTTAGCCTTGATGTATTGTGGTCACCTGTAATATCTCTCATGCTAAACTGTGTTGGGGTCAGCTCACTGGTGTGCAGTTCCTGAATTGAAGCATTGCAATTTCATTGATTTCTACCAGGCATTTTGTCACTGTTTGGCCTTACTGTTGACTTCAACAATGTCAGACTTAGCCCACAATGGTCATCTTCTCTCTCTCAGATAGGATATAATAGGATGGGCCACCTCTGGGCAGGGCGGAAGGAATGGATGGCTGGTTAAATTTGCAATCCCTCTTCCATCGGTATACTGCCGATACGGTGGTCTGCAGCCATGTTGGCCTGCGAACGATTCATACATTCTCCGGGTCTTGTAAACATGTTTTATTCCTGTGTTTTTCCCTTATTGTGGCTCCTTTTGTCTTACACTATTATCACGTCTGCAAGCTAAGCATCTCCTTTTCTGTATTAATTCTTGTACAACTCATTCTCTCTTTTGCATGGTTTTTCTCCTGCTCCCTGTGACGATTGGAAGAAGTTAGGAAAATTGGATAATAAATGTATTGAGTAATTTAAGGGTTACAATCCTGGGGTTGTGTTTGCTTAAAAATAATTATTTTGCAGAGCCTGAGTGGTTTTAGCAGCCAGCAAGTGAAATTGACGTGGTCTGATTGATTGCACATGAGGTGGCTCCTCATGTCCACTGTTGGTTTTGGTCCATGAGGGGGTATGTCTGAGTGATTTGGCAGAGTTCCTGCATTTAGAAAAAATTAAGCTCGTCAATCGAGAGGTTCACCTGTAGCCGGGAGCTGTTTAACGACTTCTTCAAGGTATATTCAGTCGTCAGCTTATTGTTTAGGGGGTGGAGGGCGAGGGCGCTGAGTTGGAAAAGGGAGGCGGGTACTGGGGTGGCATCGGATGTAAGGGACTTTTGCACCGTCTGTATTTTTTGGAGAAATGTGTGTTTTGCATACTTTTTGTGCCTTTTGTACTTTGCATACAGTTTATGATCAGTTATGTTTCCACATATATGGGATCTTGGGATAATTGATAATTTTGTGTATGGGGGTGTCTGTAGTGTGATTTTTAGTACTATCATGAGTACGTGACATACAGCGAGGAAAATGGGGGTGGGTTGTGGAGGGGACATGGCGGTGCAAACGGAACTGGGGCAATTGGGTAGGTTGGAAGGCATAGGTGCAAACCCTTAGTCAGGGCCTCCACGTGGGAGCCGCCATGCTAGTAGGAGTTGTTAGTGAATGGAATTAGAGTGGGGGTAGGGGCTGCGATGGTTAGCCTGATTTTTGAGGGGGGAGGGGGAGAGGAAGGGGTCAGGGGGATGCGTTGGCGACGCAGTTGGTACGCTGGCTGAGGATGTGGGGGGACCATCTTGGGTGGGCCCACTTTCATGAGGGGATGGAGGTTTGGGTGGGGTATGAGCTGAGCGGGGATGGCAGGTCTTGGTGGGAGAAAAGCCCCTAGAGAGGGTTGTAACGTTGAATGTGCTTGAAAGGTAAAATGTCCCGGATGCTCGGGAAACTTAAGAGTTTGAAGGGAGGAGAGTTAGAGCTTGCTGGAATGCATTATAGATATGAATTGAATGTGCTTGACCACCCTGACTAGGGAGTTGTTGGTGGAAAGGAAGAAGCTGGAGGGGCAGTTTGATCTGTTGACAACAGGGAAGGCGGTGGGTCAGCTACACCGACTACAGGGGGCGCAGTATGAGTACAGTAAGGTGAGTCCACTGCTTGCCCACCAGTTGCGACGACAAGGGGAATTGTGCAAATGAGAGCGGGGGGACGGGGCGGTGACGGAGCTAGAGAAAATAAATGAAGTGTTTTGAGGCATTTTATCGTGAGTTGTACAGGGCTGAGCTTAGGGGGCAGATATGAGTCGGTTTTTGGATGGGTTGGTGTTCCCGGAAGTGGAGGAGGGGAAGCAGCAGGCATTGGAGAAGCTACTAGGGGGTTGCAGGAAGTAGTGGAGTGTGTTGGTATGATGCAGTCGGGGAAGGTGCCGAGGCCAGATGGCTTTTTAGAGGGATTTTATAAACAGTTCTTGGTGGAGTTGGCCCCTCACCTTTTGAGTATGTTTAATGAGACAGTGAAGAGGTGGGAGCTGCCGGACACACTGGTGCAGGCATCTATTTCGCTGAGTGCAAAAAAGGACAAGGACCTGATGGAGTGTGGGTCTGATAGGCATCTCATTCTTGAATACCGACATGAAAGTATTGACTAAGTTATTGTCGAGGATGTTGGAGGGGTTTATGCTGGATGTGGTCTGAGAAGATCAGACGGGGTTTGTGAAGGGGCAGCAACCCTCTGGTAATATTAGGAGGCTATTGAATGTGATTATGACCTCTTCGGTGGGGGACTGCCTGAGGTGATTGTATCTATGGATGCAGAGAAGGCCTTTGACCGAGTGGAGTGACAGTACTTGTTTGAGGTCCTTGGGAGGTTCTGGTTTGTGTTGATATTTGTGTCCTGGGTACGACTATTGTACGCATTCCCTGTGGCGAGTGGGAGAACAAACGGGATAAATTCAGGATATTTCGGACAGTATGGGAGGGCAAGGTAGGGATGCCCATTGTCACCATTGTTGTTTGTGTTGGCTCCAAGCTTTGAATGAGTGGCAGGGGATTGTGAGGAGAGTGCAGAGAGCACAGGGTACCTTTGTATGCCGATGATTCATTGTTGTATGTGACAAATCCACTGGAAAGTATGGGGAGCATTATGCACTTATTGGGGAGGTTTGGGGCCTGCTCTGGGTATAAATTGAATGTCAGGAAAAGTAAGATCTTCCTGGTGAATGCTCTGTGTCGGAATGCGAACTTGGGGGCCCTGCCATTTGGGGGTGGCTAGGGTTAAGATTCCGGTATTTAGGTGGCTCATGGCTGGGCAACGATGCACAAGTGCAACTTGACGAGTTTGATAGGGAGGATTAGGGGGATTTTAAAAGATGGGAGGCCTTCATTTGATATTTGCGGGGAGGGTTCAGGTGGTAAAGATGAATATATTGCCAAAGTTCTTGTTTATTTTTCAATCCCTCCAAAATTAACTTCCCAAGGCCTTCTTTTGAAAGGTGGACAAACTGATTTTGGAGTTGTTTGGTCAGGCAAGACGCAGAGGGTTAGTAGAATGCTACTGCAAAGAAGGAGGCGGGAGGAGGGGTCTGGCGCTCCCTAACCTGCTGCACTATCATTGGAGGGTGCATGCTGAGACAATGAGATGCTGGTGGTGGTGGGGCGAGAGGGGGGCACTGGATCCGGCTGGAGGAGTAGGAGTTTGAGGGCTCTGGCCACAGCCTCGTTACCGTTTTCCCCAGGGAAGCATATGAGCAGCCCAGTGGTGGAATGTTCAGTTAGGATCTGGAATCAGTCGAGACATTTTAAATTGGGGCACATGTCGGCATTAACTCCACTGTGTGGAAACCATAAGTTTGTACCGGGTAAGGTGGATGGGATGTATGGGACATGGCGGGAGGAAGGAAGATAGAGCGGCTGAGGGACCTGTTTTTTGAGGATAAGTTTGCGGTGTTGGAGGAAGTGCAAGAGAGCTTCGAGTTGCCCGATGGGGGAGCAAATTTAGATATTGGCAGGTGCAGGATTTTGCATGGAAAGAACTGCCCTTATTTATCGGCTGCCGGACTATACTTTGGTCTGAGAAGCCGTTGGTCCCAGATGAGTGGTGGAAAGGGAGGATTAGGGATATTTATGGGTGGTTGGGAGAAGGGGGCCGGGCCCTAGTGGGAAGGGAGCAAGCTGAAGTGGGAGGAAGAGTTGGGGATCGTAGATGGGGTGGGGAATTTGGAGCGAGTTAATGCACCAAAACAACTCGACCTCCTCCTGTGTGAGAATGAGCCATATACAGTTTAAAGGTGGTAAATAGGGTTCAAATGACTCGGACACGGATGAGTGGGTTATTCCCGGGAGTAGAGGTTGTATACAAAAGGTGTGGGAGGGAGCCGGTGAACCACGTTGACACGTTTTCAGGGTGTGAAAAGTTGGGTAGTTTTTGGGAGGTGTGGGAGGGAGCCGGTGAACCACGTTGACACGTTTTCAGGGTGTGCAAAGTTGGGTAGTTTTTGGGAGGGGGTGTTTGAGAGTTTGTCTGGGGTTGTGGGGGCCCAGATGATGCCAGGCCCTATGGTGGCGATCTTTGGGGTGTCGGAGGCACCGAGGTTACAGGAGGGAAAGGGGGTCAATGTTGTGGCATGCGTCTCTCTGGATTGCCCAGCTACGGATACTCCTGAACTGGAGATCAGCAGTGTTACTGGGGGTCCTGGCTTGGTTGGGGGATTTGTTTGTCTGCATTTCTTAGACTGGAGAAGATAACATTCCCCCTTAGGGGTCGGAGGAGGGGTTTTACACACATCGGAGGCTGTTTCTGACCACGTTTTAAGAATTGTTCATCGCACGGGGGTGGGGGGAAAGAGAGAATTGAATAAACTGTATGCATTTAGTTTATTTTGTGTTATGTTAAGATGTTCACATGATTGAAATAAAATATATATTTTTTAGAAATACCAAAGTCATATTTTTGTCATGCAATTACTCCTGGAGGTTCCAGTAAGGGTCTTTATAGGAGTAAGGAAAACTCAAGCAAAAATACAAAAATATTTTTATTGGCCTGGACTACATATCACAAATGTCAGGTAATGGAGAAACCAGCACCTTCAATACCCTTTCCAGCATTTGATGAACCTTTTACCAGAGTCCTAATTAATTGTGTGGGATTCCTGCCTAAAACCAAAAGTGGAAATCAGTATTTACTGACCATAATGGATGTGACTACTAGATTTCCGGAAGCAATTCCATTAAGACACATTACATCTAAGAGGGTTGTAAAGGAGTTAACCAATTTTTTTTTTTTACTAGATATGGGCTACCAAAATAATAATAATCGCTTATTGTCACAAGTAGGCTTCAATGAAGTTAAAAAATTCAATCAGATCAGGGATCCAATTTTATGCTGAAATTATTCAAGAAAGTTATGGATCACCTTAGGAATAAAGCAGTTTAACTCAATGTTGTATCATCTGGAATTACAAGGGCATTTGAAAGATGGCATCAAACTCTAAAGGTCATGTTTAGGGCCTATAAATCAGATATATCCCAGAAGATTGGGATAAAGGAATTCCATTTGTACTATTTGCAAATAGGGATGCACTTAATGGATCAACAGGTTCAGTCTGTTTGAATTGATTTTTGGTCGTGGGGTGAGAACCATTTAAATTGATCAAAGAGAAATTGGTGAGTCAGCGGTCGGTTGATTAATGGAAATTTGTATCGCCGTGTTGAGGGGTAATTGTAAGCTGTTCTTTTCAGGTGTGAAGTCAAAAGTTTAATACTGTATTCATAATAAAGTTTTGTTTTAGAAATACCAAAGCCCTAATGTTTTTCCTGGAGCGAATCATTCTTTCGGCACAGTGTTCAAATAAACTAAAATATTGAAGTTTCAGTTCAGTATCCTTCACTGTTGGGGTTTGGTCTGGGATTGTAATATCCCTCAATCTGTTGTCTTTTATAGCATCTCATTTGCAACATCTTCATATTCTGGTTAAGGGCTACCTCTGAAAGGAAAACTCCCATTGTCCAATAAAACAGGAAATGTAAAAGTTTAGCTCGAATATAAATCACAATTTGCACTGGCTGCCGTTCACACTGTCCGTAGCATTCTAAACCTCTTTGCATCACCCATCAAAAGCTTGAACTTATTCTGTGTTTGGGGCTTACTGTAACATCCTTATACTATAGGGACACACAATACATCAGGCTGCATTTTCTCTGGTTATCAAGCAAGCTAATCTAATGGAGCTGAGATTCAAAATCCCATGCTCTCAGATTGGAGGCAGGGCGCTGGCTTCAACTCTGATGTTTCCGTTGCCATCATAAGTTATGGAATGCAGTGAATTTCACTCTTTTCAAATTGGGTTTCTGGGAGGAAAGTGTCCAGAAGAGAAAAAAAGATTATTTACTTAGGAAACAAAATGATTAATCCAATGAGGGAGGGAACAACTAAATGAACATCTTCAAAAACCTCAAAGTCTGATAAAAGCTGAAAGTTCAAATACTAATACACTTCCTGCTCATGGTAGAAGATAATTTAACATGGTAGGTTACAACTTCAATACATATGATAAATTCTATCCAGGAACCATAATTGGATCTGCAGTAACTGTGTCCAAAAACATCTTTTAATGCCATGAGATTTTTTTTGTTTAAATATTGAAATGCCATGTACAATTTTTGGTTGGCAATGGTTAATTCTGCCTTCAAGGTAAAGAATGACAATTAAGACTATGGGATAAATGACTCTCGATCCTCAGAAGCAGCACTCTCTGGCAGACCAGACACAGTCGCAAGATCACTTAACAACCAAGTCAAAACTGCATAATGCATTAGAAGACCAGGGGTGCGATTCTCCTACCCCCACGCTGGGTGGGAGATTCGCGGGAGTGCTGGGCGATTCACAGCCACGCCGCCCTGGCACCTGCACGCGATTCTCTCACCTCCCCCAAAACGGCGTGCCTAATCCGACCACTTCACGCCGGCACCAACCACACCTGGTCGCTGTTGGCGTGAATAGCGCACGACCGCTGCGTGTGGGGCCTGTGGGGGGCGGAGGGAGGATCGAGCACCAGGGGGGTGCTCAGGAGGGGTCTAGCCCGCGATCGGTGCCCACCGATCGTCGGGCCGGCGTCTCTGAAAGACGCACTCACTCTTTTCCCTCCGGCACCCCGCAAGATCAATGCTCCAGATCTTGCGGGGCGCCCGCGGGGAGGACGGCAACCGCGCATGCGCGGGTGACGTCATTTAAGCGCCGCCGGTCGCGTCATTCAGGCAGCGCCGCTTTGACACAAGCGTCAAGGCCTGGCGCGCGAGAATGACGTGCCACCGCTCCTAGCCCCCTGGCGGTGGGAGAATAGGGGGCGAGAAGCGGCCTCCGACGTCGGAGTGAAACACTCCGGTTTTCACTCCGGCGTCGGCACTTTGTCTCCCTTTGGGAGAATTGCGCCCCAGGGCTTTTGTTGGGTATAAGCAGTGTTGGGCAGGGGTTGGGGTGTTATGGTGGGTTAGCACTCTGCTCTGGACCTCTTAAACACAGGTTCAATGCAGTCCAGATCAATGAGACAAGAATTAGTATTCTTGAAGTATTGGCACACAAGTCAAAACCAGTCCTTAGTTATCATTTCATAGGGTAGACATGGAAAGATCAAACAGACAGACTCCATGAATATATTTGAGATTTCCAAGCTGATCACTAGACTTTCGTTAGCAAAAAGTGCAGAGGATACCAGAAGTCTGCAGAGGGATTTGGATAGGTTAAGTGAATGGGCTAGGGTCAGGCAGATGGAATACAATGTTGACAAATGTGAGGTTATTCATTTTGGTAGGAGTAACAGCAAAAGGGATTAATATAAATGATAAAATATTAAAATATTAAAACATGCTGATGTGCAGAGAGACCTGGGTGTGCTAGTGCACGAGTCGCAAAAAGTTGGTTTACAGGTGATTAAGGCGGCGAATGGAATTTTGTCCTTCATTGCTAGAGGGATGGAGTTTAAGATTAGGGAGGTTATGCTGCAATTGTATCAGGTGTTAGTGAGGCCACACCTGGAGTATTGTGTTCAGTTTTGGTCTCCTTACCTGAGCAAGGACGTACTGGCGCTGGAGGGTGTGCAGAGGAGATTCACTAGGTTAATCCCAGATCTAAAGGGGTTGGAATATGAGGAGAGGTTGAGTAGACTGGGACTGTACTCGTTGGCATTTAGAAGGATGAGGGGAATCTTATAGAAACATATGAAATTATGAAGGGAATAGATAGGATAGATACGGGCAGGTTGTTTCTACTGATGGGTGAAAGCAGAACTAGGGGGCATAGCCTCAAAATAAGGGGAAGTAGATTTAGGACTGAGTTTAGGAGGAACTTCTTCACCCAAAGGGTTGTGAATCTATGGAATTCCTTGCCCAGTGAAGCAGTTGAGGCTCCTTCATTAAATGTTTTTAAGATAAATATAGATAGTTTTTTGAAGAATAAAGGGATTAAGGGTTATGGTGTTCGGGCCGGAAAGTGGAGTTGAGTCCACAAAAGATCAGCCATGATCTCATTGAATGGCGGAGCAGGCTCGAGGGGCCAGATGGCCTACTCCTGCTCCTAGTTCTTATGTTAGGTAAGAGCGTCAAAGGATATGGTGCAAAATTGGGTAAACAGAATTAAGGTGCAGATCAACCCTGATCTACCGAACTGAATAGTGGAGTATACTGGAAGGGCTGAATGTTCTACTCTAGTTCCTTTGTACGAGATGAAAAGAGAGATTAATGGACAGAGACAGACGGTCAGACCAATGGAGAACAATGAGGCAGTTAGACATGAAAAGAAGGTAGGTTTTCCTGCAACTTTTTACGAGAAAGATGAAAAAGTGCCTTACCATCACAAGGATTCACTAATACAGCAGCTGTGCTGCCTGCAATACAGCCACTGATGAAGGATACGTAAAATGGAGCTCTCTCATCTGAACTCTTCTGCCCCAGCTTGTTAAGGTTAGCAAACAATGGGAAATAGACGATGGAGAAAGGAACATCCCTTTAAATAAACAGAACAACATTAACCAGAGTATGCTACGCACATCAACACTTCCACCTTCTCTTTTATCTCAATGTATTCCTTAACTTTCGGCTTGTTTAAGTAATTTAGAAACAGATAAATACAAGCACTTAATCTAATTAAAACTGAACACTGGTGAGTTTATGGAAGTATTTTGAACCAATTTAAAATTTGCAGATAAAACTATCAACTCAGTTGTGACAATAGAAGACATGACAGCATAGTTAACACACAGTTAACATTGAAAAGGTCTGGAAGGATGGAGCAACTATTCACACCTGATGGATTGGGAGCTGTAAATAACCTCTAAAATCTAATATAGTAATTCTGAATTAATGTAAAAGACCATTGATCAATAGCAATAACTTCTATTCTAATAGCGCTTTTAACGTTAGAAAACATCCCAAAGCATTTTACAGAAGTTATGAAAGCTCAAAAATATGACATCAAGCCACATTGAGAGACATTAGAGCAGTTGGCCAAATACATAGGACATCATGGAATGCTTTAAGGATTATCTTAAAGGAGAAAGTAGGGTAGACAGCTGGAGAAACGTAGGGAGTGATCAAGTCTAGAGTAGCAAATGCATGATTTAGGGTTTCAATAGTAGATGGGCTGAGGCAGAGGACGAATCAGAGGATGTAAGGAGGTGTAAATAGGTGATCTTAGTGACAAAAAAGATACATGATCGGAGATTCATCTTGGGGTTAATTATGACACCATGATTGTGAAATGGTTCAGTCTCAGACTGTTGCCAGAAAGTGGGACAGAATTAGTAGCGAAGGGAAAGAGTTTGGAGTGGACACCACTCCAGAGAATAATGAACAATAGCCCAGTGTCTGTGTGGGTTTCCTCCGGGTGCTCCGGTTTCCTCCCATAGTCCAAAGATATGCAGGTTAGGTGGATTGGCCATGATAAATTGCCCCTTAGTGTCCAAAAGGTTAGGTCGGGTTACGGGGATAGGGTGGAAGCCTGAGCTTGGGTAGGGTGCGCTTTCCAGGGGCCGGTGCAGGCTCGATGGGCCGAATGGCCTCTTTCTGCACTGTAAATTCTGTGATTCTAGGATGATGGCTTCAATTTTCCTCGTATTTAATTAGAGGAAATTTCTGTTGATCCATGTCCTGAATGCTGGATAAGCAGCCTGATTGTTTTTCAACCTTGGAGGAGCTGAGAGAGATGATGGTGCTGATTTAGAGTTGGATCTATCCACGTGCTTTAGGCTGATTCCATCAAGGGGCAGCATGTCGATGAGGAATAAGAGTACAACGATGGGTTCTTGGGGGACACCAGAGGTAACAGTATGGAAGCAGGAAGAGAAGCCATTGTAAGTGATTCACAGGCTACGATCTAGTTAAAATTAGAACCAGGCAAGATGAGTTTCACCCAGCTGGATGACAGTGAAGAAGCATTGGATGGTGTCAACTTGTGTCAAAAAGGTTGCAGACAGATCAAGGAGGATGAGAAAGGTCAGTTTATCTTTGTCACAGTCATGTAAGATTTTTGACTTTCAGAAGAGTTGTCTTGCACTGTGGCAGGGACTGAAACCTGATGGGGTTCAAACATGGAACTCTAGGAAAGACCAATGCCAAAATGCAAGGATCCTGTAGAGCAGGGGTGGGCAAACTACGGCCCGCCAAAGGTATTTCTGCGGCCCACCAAGTCATTAAAAAAAAAAAAAAAATTTTTTTTTTTTTTTTGTAATTTTTTTTTAAGGTTAATGCGGGGTGGCTGTTGGGTTACTTACTGGTATAGGGTGGATACGTTGACTTGAGTAGGGTGATCATTGCTCGGCACAACGTCGAGGGCCGAAGGGCCTGTTCTGTGCTGTTCTATGTTCTATATGAGGCGCCCAGAATCATAACCAGGTGAAGTAATTATTTTACTTAATATACTATGCGGCCCTTTGTGAATTGTGAATTTCTGAATGTGGCCCTTGCATGGAAAAGTTTGCCCACCCCTGCTGTAGAGGAAAGGAAGGTTGTAGGCGAGAAGACAAGGGGAGGGGTATGTGTGGAGGGAGATGCCAAGGGCTGCCTTTTAATCAGACTGTTGATGATGACAGATTTAACAGGGAGAGTTGACACCTGCAGAGAGAGGATAATGAACAATATCAGCTAACATGGAGAGAGATGGGGAAGTTGGATGGTCAACAGTTTCATGGGAATAGGGCTGTGGCAGCAGGAGAGTGGTCGAGAGGACATGAGGAAAGAATACAGGAGCGAAATTAGAGAAATATACAAGCTCAGGGAGAGGGCAGGGTGAGAATTTAAAGGTTTGGCTAGTGGGGGGGGGGGAAGGAGAAGAGTAGTGGTCAAAACAGCTGATCAGATGGTCCTAAACTTGATAAAAAGTCCATGAGCTCCTCATATGTGTTGTTGGAGATAAGCTGGAGTAGACAGTGGATAGGGGTTTACGGTGGCAGTTTGCAATAGAGAAAAGAAGCCAAGCATTATCTTTGCCTTCCAGATTGATCCTGGAACAGGTTGAGCAGTTTTGGCAGATGAGAGTAGAAACCCAACAGTACTTTCTGAGGTCCAGCCAGGTGAACAATTAAACTAGTTGTCCACCATTTCCTTTTATGTCTGTGCAATTTAAGTTTAGAATGAGGATGAGGACTGTACCAGGGTAGGAGAAAGAAATTGTTTTATTGGAGACTAGGGCATCGAAGATGAATCAGTGTCAAGGATTGGTTCTAATGACATTTATAAGAGTTAAACAGCTCAATACATTTATTCTACTCCCAAATCTCTCTTCAGATGATGCTTTCCACTGTAATCAAAGGCTGCAAGCTGAGAAGTATCATGGGTAACTCCACAATTTTGCATAGTGCATAGCTATCTACAATTGGATGGGGGGGGGGGGGGGTGCAATATTCCTCCTATAACGTTTCCTCCTCCCTACATTCAGTAGCTCAACCATTGTGCTCATTCACATAAAGCCTAAATATGTAACCGATGGACTCCTCGACGACAAGTGAATTGAACCAGTAACAAAGTAGCTTTGTAATCACCGAACTATAAGGGAATGGCACCCTTGGTCACATACTGCATTAAAGATATTTTATTTACTTCCCTCTTGACTAAGAGCTTGCTCCCAAACCTCCAACATCATTCTGCAGACAGGCATCAGTAGTTTGGTGGCATTTGTCCAGAAACTAAGCCACTCCTGAGAAAAAGGGCAGCACAGCACTTAGCACTATTGCTTCACAGCGCCAGGGTCCCAGGTTTGATTCCCGGTCACTGTCTGTGTGGAGTCTGAACGTTCTCCCTGTTTCTCTGTGGGTTTCCTCCGGGTGCTCCGGTTTCCTCCCACAAGTCCTGAACGACGTGCTGTTAGGTAATTTGGACATTCGGAATTCTGCCTCTGTGTACCCGAACAGGTGCCTGAATGTGGCGTCTAGGGGCTTTTCACAGTAACTTTATTGCAGTGTTATGTAAGCCGACTTATGACAAGAAAGATTTTTTTTTAAAAAGCACCATTGTTTCCATTTAGTGGATACCCACTGTCCTGCTGGGCAGCTGAGATTGGGAGCTGTTTGTGAGTGTAAGTGACCCACCCCAAGTATTTTGAACGGGTGGCAGTGGGTGAAGTCTGAGAGACTTCCTCTGAGCTTGTCGTGTTGGCTACTGACTAGTACTTTCAAGTAACAGTTCAACAAAGCGTGCACATATTAACTACATCAGTTATTGCGTGTGTTTTACCCCCACAATCGAAACATGTGCAGGTTAGGTGGATTGGCCATGCTAAATTGCCCCTTAATTGGAATAAAAATAATCGGGTACTCTAAATAAAAAAAAAAACCACAGCAGTTATCTTGAATATGACAACACTGATAGCACACTGCACTACCAAAATTATATTTCGATAATGATTTATTTTGTTAAATCAAGCATGGTGTAATTGTCAATGATTCACGACAAACAGTTTAGCACTTTAAGAAATCCAGTTCTCTGCCTGACTTGTGGGAAATACAGCAGTCATATACATTGGAAAGATCCGGTTTGATTACCAGTCTGTGCTCAATTTATTGTGTGCAGCCAGGAACTAAAGAATGGAAAAACTGGCAAAAGTTCCTACTCCTGAAGAAAAAGGAGTGAACTCTTAGTCTAAAAGAGCACTCGTCTGGTATTCCCACCTCTGGGCCAGAAGGTGCAAGGTTCAAATACTGGGTTGTCCATTTCCTCATGATGTAGGTTGCAGGACACCATAAAACCCTCCTGCTGTGTAGGCCTAACCGCCCTATTGACTGGTATAAAGAGCATTCATGTTAATCAGTCTGAAAATTCTTCCACTATCTCACACAACTCTGTAAGGAAACAAGCAAATGGTCAGGATCTGCTGTGATGTTTCATATAGTCAAATAGCCAACACTCTTGCCAAGGCTCATTTATCAAAAATGATTACTTGAGCAGTTGGTATCCATGGAAATTATTCTAACAAGGCATCGATGCCAACAAGGAATCAGTGCTGCTTGGAGACTAGGGCATCGAAGATGAATCAGTGTCAAGGATTGGTTCTAATGACATTTATAAGAGTTAAACAACTCAATACATTTATTCTACTCCCAAATCTCTCTTCAGATGATGCCTTCCATTGTAATCAAAGGCAGCAAGCTGAGAAGTATCATGGGTAACTCCACAGGAAAATCAAGGAGAAAATAGTGGAGAAAAACAAGAAAAAAAAAATCTCCATAGTCACTTGCTGTTTTAAAAATGAAGCAACTTCAAACCCTCCGATACACTTCTATTTCTGCTGATATTTGCACAATACTTTTGGTTTAAACAGCAACTATTGATTAACATTGCTGGATGAGGGGAGATTGTCTTGGGAAGCTTAATATTATTAAGTGCAAATGCAAGGATGTCTCATGTTTGAAAAGTAACAGCTACATTGTTACTCCTGTGAATTCACCTTGCCCTCAACAATCCCATCAGTAGGCCAGTCAAGCGGGGTAAGTAAAAAGATAGTGGTAGCTGTAGGGGATTCTATAATTAGGTGGATAGATGGCACCCTTTGTAAGCAGGATCGAGAGTCATGGCAAAAGAACTTGGCCTTTTTATGGAGCAGATGGGGGCGGTGGACCCATGGCGATTCATCCACCCAGGGGAGAAGGAGTTCTCCTTCTTCTCCCAAGTGCATAATCTATATTCAAGGATCGACTTCTTTGTAGTGGGGAAATCGGTGCTTCCAGGGCTGGTTAGGGCGGAATACTCCTCAATCGTAATCTCCTACCATGCTCCACATTATATGGATGTCAAGTTGGAGACAGACAGTGCCCAACAAAGAGGTTGAACACTGCCGTACTGGCACAAGCCTCAATCTCGCTGAGATGGACAGCACAGTAGCACATTAGTTGGCACTGTTGCTTCACAACGCCAGGATCCAGGTTCGATTCCTTCCTGGCTTGGGTCACTGTCTGTGCGGAGTCTGCACGTTGTCCCCATGTCTGTGTGCGTTTCCTCCGGGTGCTCCAGTTTCTTCCCACAAGTTCCGAAAAACGTGCTGTTGGGTAATATGTACATTCTGAATTCTCCCTCTGTGTACCCGAACAGGTGCCGGAATGTGGCGACTAGGGGCTTGTCACAGTAACTTCATTGCAATGTTAATGTAAGCCTACTTGTGACGAAAAAGATTATTATTACCTAAAAAAGACAAAGACCCAACAGAATAAGATTCCGATAGACTCATCTCGCCACTAAACGTAGATGCAAAAATACTGACCAAGATCCTAGGCAAAAGGCTGCGTACCACAGGTGGTCGCAGAAGACCAAACGGGCTTTGTCAAAGGTAGACAGCTAACATTGAACATCAGGCTCCTGCTGAACGTGATCATGACCCCATCCAGGGAGAGAACACCTGAGGCAATCGTCTTCCTGGACGCAGAAAAGATCTTCAACAGAGTCGAATGGAAGTACCTCAGAGGTACTGGAGCGGTTTGGGCTCGGAACAGGATTCACCGCCTGGCTGAAGCTCCTGTTAAATGCCCCCACGGTGAGTATTTGGATAAACACCACCAGCTCTAAGTACTTCCAGCTGCACAGGGGCACAAGGCAGGGATACCCGCTAACCCCGCTGCTGTTCGCATTAGCGATCACGCTCAGAACAGCAAAGAACTGGAAGGGGATCCGAAGAGGAGGCAGAGAGCATAGAGTCTCGCTCTACGCGGATGACCTGCTCCTCGACATCTCGGACCCACAAAGCAGCATGGAAGGAATCATGGCTCTCTTGAAAGAGTTTCCCAACTTCCGGTGGTGGACATGGAATAGGAGGTTGCACATTTGGTAGCTCCCGCTTGTGACGGACCTTTTGGCCTGACTTTTTTTGAGTTTTCGTTTGAAAAATCGGGAGTTGATGGGACAGCGAGGAGGAATCCCACACCAGTATACAGCATCAGAAGTGGTCTGATAAGAAGGAAAAATCGTTTTGAAAAGGCACGTGTAAAACCCACAGTACAGAAAAAAATGGCGGAGGTGCAGGGCACTGGATCAGCGGCCCAGTGGTCAATGGAGCAGCTGGTGAAATTTATTTGCCAAGCAAAAGGAGGATGGTCGAGACCCGATCAAGGCATCGATCGACCGGATGGAGCAGGGGCTGGAAGCCAAAGGTCAGGCGATCCAGAAGGTTGCAGAGAAGGTGGTCGAGCATGAGGAACACCTAACTGCACTGGAGTTACACGTGGGACTGATGAGGGATCAGCAGAAAAGGCTGCAGGAGAAGATGGAGGACCTGGAGAACAGGTCCTGCCGACAGAACTTGAGGATCGGCGGCTTGCCTGAGGGCTGCGAGCGAACAGATCCAAGGGCATATGTGCCAAATATGCTCGAGAAGCTAATGAGTGATGGGGCGCTTGCCCCTCCCGTGGAAGTGGATAGAGCGCACAGAACGCTTGCGAGGAGGCCGCGCGTGAACAAGCCGCCCAGGGCGATGGTGGTGCGATTGCACTGTTTCCTGGACATAGACATAGATGTAACTAGCAGAGTTGACCAGGGAAAACTGGTGAATGTGGTTTATTTAGACTTCCAGAAGGCTTTTGTGGTGGGCCAAGCAGACACGGAGCTGCAAGTGGGAGAACAGCATGCTGCATATCTACCAGGACCTGGGTGCGGATCTGGCCAAGAGAAGAGCGGGATTCAATAGAGTAAAATCGGCCCTTTTCAAGAAGAATGTGAAGTTTGGACTGCTTTATCCAGCTCGTTTATGGGTCTCCTACGAAGAGTAGCAACTTTATTTTGAGACGCCAGTTGAGGCGATGGACTTTGTAAAAGTGCAGGGCTGGCAAGTGACTGAGATCACTGAACTCTTGAGACGGGTAATGCTGTACTGATTTTGTTAATGTTATTCATGCTTTTGCACTGTTTGTGAAATGTTTTAAAAAAAAATATTGATTCCTGTGCTGTTGCTCAGTTTGTAAGTTAACTTGGTGCTGGGTGGGGTAGGTGGATGGATCTTCTTTGTCTTTACTTTGTGCTTGGTTGGAACTGTGCTTTTTTTTGAATATGTAGTGCTCTGTGTAACAAGGGGCTGTTTCTGTTTCTAAAGTTAACTTTGTTCTATTGGGAGTTGGATGGAGGGACTTTTCTCTTTCTACTGTTTGTTTACTGGGGACTGTGATGTTTTGAATATATATGTCCAAGCTGGGGGGGGGGGAAGGACAATGGAGAGATAAGGGGCGGAATTCTCCGACTCTTCTCCCCCCAGGGTCGGGGAATCGCCCGGTGCCGGCGTGAATCCCGCCCCCGCCATGGCCGGAATTCTCTGCCACCCGGGAATCAGCGGGAGCGGGAATCGCACCCCGCTGATCGGCATGCCCCCTATGCCGATTCTCCAGCCCGCAATGGGCCGAAGTACCGCTGCTGTCAGGCCTCTCCCGCCGGCGTGGTTTACACCACCTGTGCCGGCAGGATTGGTGGCGCAAGCGGGCCCCCCCCGGGGAGGGGGGGGGGGGCTGGCCCGCGATCAGGGCCCACCGATCGGCGGGCAGGCCAGTGCCGTGGGGGTACTCTTTTTCTTTCGCCGCCGCCACGGCCTCCACCATGGCGGAGGCGGAAGAGACCCCCTCCACCACGCAAGAGCCGGTGGTGATGTCAGTGGCCGCTGACGCTCCGGCGCATGTGCGGACTCACGCCGACCAGCGAATGCCTTTTGGCCAGCCCCGATGCGGGGCGGCATAGCACCAAATGCTGTTGGCACCAGTTTTGGCGCCATTGACGGAGCGGGAGCCACTCCGGCGCAGGCCTAGCCCCTAAAGGTGCGCTTTCTCCGCACCTTTGTGGAGGCCCGACGCCGGAGTGGTTGGCGCCACTCCGCAATGCCGGGACCTCCCACCCCGCCGGGTAGGGGAGAATTTCGCCCAAGATGTCTGGTGCCATGGGCGGGAGCTACCAGGTCAGCTGGCTCACGGAAGCACAGTGGGGGGCGAGTAGGCGATAAGTTTGATGCGGGGGGTCTGGAGGGATTGAAAGCGGACGTGGCAATGCTACAAGAGACACACCTAAAGGTTACAGATCAGACCAGATTGTGGAAGGGGTGGGTTGGCCAGGTATTCCATTCAGGGCTGGACTCTAAGACCAGAGGGGTTGCGATCCTGATTAACAAATGGGTGGCATTTGAGGCAGGGAGAATCGTGTCAGGCGGGGGGGGGGCAGGTACATAATGGTGAGTGGGAAGCTGGAGAGGATGCGAGTGGCACTTGTGAATGTCTATACACCAAACTGGGATGAGGTGGAATTTATGAGGCGGGTGTTAGGTACGATCCCACACCTAAAGTCACATAATCTGATCATGGGGAAGATTTCAACACAGTCATTGATCCAGTATTGGACCGGTCAAAATCTCAGACAGGGAGGGTGCCAGCGAGGGAATTGAAGGGATTTATGGGGGGAGTGGACCCATAGAGGTTTGGATGGCCAAGAGCGAAGGAGTTTCTTTTTCCACCCATGTCCACAAGGTATATTCTCAGATCATAGAACAGAGAACATAGAACAGTACAGCACAGAACAGGCCCTTCGGCCCTCGATGTTGTGCCGAGCCATGATCACCCTACTCAAACCCACGTATCCACCCTATACCCGTAACCCAACAACTCCCCCTTAACCTTACTTTTTAGGACACTACGGGCAATTTAGCATGGCCAATCCACCTAACCCGCACATCTTTGGACTGTGGGAGGAAACCGGAGCACCCGGAGGAAACCCACGCACAGGGAGGACGTGCAGACTCCGCACAGACAGTGACCCAGCCGGGAATCGAACCTGGGACCACTTTCCCAGATCAACTTTTTTATTCAGATCAACTTTTTTATTCTGAGCAGGCTCTACTGCTTGGGGCGGTGGATACAGAGTACTTGGCAATCGCAGTGTCGGATCATGCCCCACATTCGATTGATCTACGGATTGGTATAGAGAGAGGGCAGCGCCCGTTATGGAGGCTGGGTGTGGGGCTATTAGCAGATGAGGCAGTCTGTGGGCGGGTAAGTCCATCCAGAACTATCTGGAAATAAATGATACGGGGAAGCTCTGAAGTGGTCAGAGGGGAATTAATTTCGATACGGGCCTAGAGAGAAAAGGTGGAATAAGCAGAGAGGGCTACGTTGGTAGGGGAGATACCCCAGGTGGATGGGAGATATTCAGAAGCCCCGGACGTGGGGTTACTGAAGGAGCGGCGGATAAAGGTGGAGTTTGGGCTGTTATCTCCAGGAAAGGCGGTGGAACAGCTGAGAAAGGCAAGGGGAGCAGTGTACGAGTACGGGGAAAATGCAAGCAGAACGTTAGCGCACCAGCTGAGGAAAAGTTGATTCAGAAATACACCGGATAGAGGATTCCGGGGATGGCAGAGAGCAGGGATTGAGAGGATGGGAGATCTATTTATGGATGGGAGCTTCCCTAGCTTGAAGGATTTGGAGGAGAAATTTGAATTGCCAGCAGGGAATGGGTTTAGATATCTGCAGGTACGGGATTTTTTGAGAAGCCAGGTTCTGACCTTCCCGTTCCTGCCACCACGGGAGATATAGGACAGGGTAGTTTCCAGAACATGGGTGGGAGATGGGAAGGTATCAGATATCTGTCAAGATCTTATGGAGTCGGAGGAAACTCCGATAGAGGAACTAAAGGGCAAGTGGGAAGATGAGCTAGAGGGAGAGATAGAGGCAGGTCTGTGGGCGGATGCTTTAAGGAGGGTTTTTAAAAAAAATGTTTTTATTAAAGCTTTTTTCAACCAGAATATTTACATAACAGAAAAAGAAACGACAAATATTTAACAAAACCAGGTGGCTGTTATCATTATACAAAACTCAAATATACATTAAATAGACAATTCCCCCAACTGAACTCCCCCCCCCCCCCCCCCCCCCCCCCCCCCCCCAGTTGCTGCTGCTGACATTTTACCGCTCCCCTAGAAAGTCAAGGAAAGGTTGTCCCTGCCTGGAGAACCCCAGCAAGGACCCTCTCAAGGCAACCTTTATTCGCTCCAGGCTGAGGAACCCAGCCATATCACTAACCCAGGTCTCTACGCTCGGGGGTTTCGAGTCCCTCCACGTTAACAAGATCCGTCTCCAGGCTACCAGGGAGGCAAAGGCCAAAACCTCGACCTCTTTCGCTTCCTGCACACCCGCATTCTCCGACACCCCAAATATCGCTATTGTTGGACTCGGCTTCACCCGTGTGCCCAAAATCCTGGACATAGCCCTCGCAAAGCCGTGCCTGAATTCTTTAAGTGCCGGGCATTCCCAAAACATATGGACATGGTCCGTCAGACTCCCTGCACATCTCGCGCACTTGTCCTCCACCCTAAAGAACTTGCTTATTCTCGCCATGTGAGCCCGGTGCACTACCTTAAACTGAATTAAACTGAGCCTGGCACATGATGCGGACGAATTCACCCTGCCCAGGGCATCAGCCCACAGGCCCTCATCTAGCACCTCGCCTAGCTGCTCCTCCCACTTGCCCTCCAACTCCTCCACTAAGACTTCCTCCGCCTTCTGGAGCTCCTGGTATCTGTCCGACACCTTCCCCTCTCCTACCCAGATGCCAGCCACTACCCTGTCCTGTATCCTTCGAGGGGGTTGCCGCGAAAATGTCCCCACCTGTTTTTTGAGAAAGTCCCGGACCTGGAGGTAACTGAAAGCATTTCCCGGGGGCAGGCTGAACTTCTCCTCCAGCGTCTTCAAGCTAGGGAAAGTCCCAATTATAAACAGGTCTCCCATCCTTCTAATGCCAGCCCTATCCCAGCCTTGGAACCCCCCGTCTATCTTGCCTGGAGCAAATCTATGGTTGTTCCGCATCGGGGTCCAAACTGAAGCCCCCTCCTCCTTCCTGTGCCTCCTCCACTGACCCCAGACCCTCAGTGTCGCCCTCACCACTGGGCTTGTGGTGTATCGTGCCGGCGAGAATGGCAGTGGTGTCGTTACTAGTGCCCCTATGCTGGTGCCCTTGCATGACGCCGCCTCTAGCCGCCCCCTCCTCCATTACCCATTTCCTAATCATGGCCACATTAGCCACCCAATAATAGCTAGTTCAAAGTTCAGCAGTGCCAGTCCTCTCCCCCCCCACCTCACCAACTGCGCTCCAAGAACAGTCTTTTGACCCGTGGGGTCTTGTTTGCACACACAAATCCCGTGATAATCCTGTTCACCCGCTTGAAGAAGGATTTGGGGATGAAAATGGGGAGGCACTGAAAAACGAACAGGAATCTGGGAAGAACCGTCATCTTTACAGTCTGCACTCTTCCCGCCAGTGAAAGTGGGAGCATGTCCCACCTTTTAAAGTCTCCCTCCATCTGCTCTACAAGCCGAGATAAGTTGAGCCTGTGTAGGGCATCCCAGTTCCTAGCCGCATGTGTACCTAAATAACGAAAGCTCCTCTCCACCATCTTGAGCGGGAGCTCCCCCAGTCTCTTCTCCTGATCCCTAGCGTGGATTACACTTTTCCCCACGTTCAACTTGTACCCCAAGAAGCTCCCAAAGTCCCCCAGGATCAGCATGACCTCCCCTATCCCCTCTAGTGGGTCCGATATATACGATAGCAGGTCATCCGTGTAGAGGGAGATCCGGTGCTCCCCCCCGGACCAGCCCCCTCCAGTTCCTCAAAGTTCTTAGCGCTATGGCCAAGGGCTCAATTGCCAGGGCAAATAGTAGCGGGGATAGGGGGCACCCCTGCCTTGAACCTCGGTTGAGCCGGTTCGTGGACACACTCACTACGGGGGCCTGATACAGTAGTTTGACCCACCCTATGAATCCCTCCCCGAATCCAAACCTACCTAACACTTCCCACAGGTACTCCCATTCCACCCTGTCAAAGGCTTTCTCTGCATCCATTGCAGCCACTACTTCTGCATCCCCTCCCTCCGAGGGCATTATAATAATATTCAGGAGCCTCCTCACATTCGTGTTCAATTGCCTGCCCTTGACGAAACCCGTCTGGTCCTCCTCGATCACTCCCGGGACGCAGTTCTCTATTCTGGTAGCCAGAATTTTTGCCAACAATTTGGCATCCACATTCAGGAGCGATATCGGCCTGTAGGACCCACATTGAAGCAGATCCTTCTCCCTCTTCAAAATGAGCGAGATCCATGCCTGTGACATCGTCGGGGGGAGGGTTCCTCTCTCCTTTGCCTCGTTAAAGGCTCTCAGCAGGAGCGGGCTCAGCAGCTCCGAGAACTTCTTAGAAAATTCTACAGGGAAGCCGTCCGGACCAGGGGCCTTGCCCAACTGCATACTTTCTAGGCCCTTAACTATCTCCTCCAACTCAATTGGGGCCCCCGTCCCTCCACCCGATCCTCGTCGACCCTTGGGAACCTCAATCGATCCATTAATTGCCTCATCCCTTCACCTCCCTTTGGGATGTTCTGACTCGTACAGTTTACAATAAAACTCCTTGAAGACTTCATTGATCCTCTCTGGGCTCAACACCGTATTATCCTCCTTATCCCTCACTCCCCCGATCTCCCTAGCCACCTCTCTTCTGTGAAGTTGGAGCGCCAGCATCCTACTTGCTTTCTCCCCATACTCGTAGACTGCCCCTTTCACTTTCCTCAACTGCGCCTCCGCCTTCCCAATGTCAGCAAATCAAACTCCGCCTGTAATCTCCGGCGCTCCTTTAGCAGCCCCCCTTCGGGGGCCTTCGCGTACTTCCTGTCTACCCTAAGCATCTCTCCCACCAGCCTCTCCCTCTCCGCCTTCTCCCTCTTCTCTCTGTGGGACCGAATAGAGATTAACTCCCCTCTAATAACCGCCTTCATAGCCTCCCAAACCGCTGCCGCTGTTACCTCCCCCGTGTCATTCGTTATCACATAGTTCTGAATGCCCACACTAGCAATCCCACATCTAGTCTCCAGAGAGGGCGCTACCCCGATCCGCCCCCAGTCGCAGGTCCACCCAGTGCGGGGCATGGTCTGAGACCACAATGACCGAATACGCAACCCCCTCCACCCTCGGGGTTAACGCCCTGCTCAACACATAAAAGTCAATCCGTGAGTAGAATCCGTGAGAGAAACAGGAGAACTCCTTCGCCCTTGGCCGCGCGAATCTCCACGGGTACACACCCGCAACCCCCGCCCCCATCTGATCCATGAACTCCCACAGGGCCCTGGCCACTGTCGGTCTCTTTCCCGACCTGGACTTAGACCGGTCTAGCGCCAGATCCGAGACCGTATTAAAGTCAGCATTGTAGTCACATACGTGCTCGCATCCGCCCCCTCCATACCTTCAGGGAGGCCCAGGATCCGCAGGTTGTGACTCCGAGACCTATATTCGAGGTCATCCAGTCTCTCCTGCAATCTCTTGTGTAAGGCCTTGTGCGCCTCCACCCTGACCGCCAGGCCCAGGATCTCGTCCTCATTCTCGGATACCTTCCTCTCCACCTCTCTGATCGCCTTCTCCTGTACCTTCTGAACCTCCACCATCTTTTCCATGGAGGCCGTCATAGGGGCCAGCATCTCCGTCTTCAGCTCTGCGAAGCAGCTCCTCAGAAACTCTTGCTGCTCTCCCGACAACTGGGCCCACGCTTCATGGTCCGCGCCAGCCGCCATTTTGTCCTCCCGGACCCACTCCCTTCCCCGCAATCGCTCGTTTAACGGCCCTGCTCCTGGTTCCCTCCATACAGCAGAGAGGGGAACCTCTCCAGCGTCCTTTCCCATGCCGGTATTCGCCTTTTAAGTGCCGATGCCGCCCCATTTAAAGGCCCGAAACCCTGATCTCGGCGGGAGCTGCCGTGTATGCGACCTAATCCTTTAAGTAGGTTTAACACATCCTCGTCATGTGCCAGGCTTAGCCTGATACAATTCAAGGTAGTCCACTGGGCACACATGATGGTGGCCCAGATGAGTAAGTTTTTTGGGGTAGAGGATAGGTGTGCGAGGTGCGCGGGAGGTCCAGCAAATCATACCCACATGAGGAATCTGGTAGGGTTTTGCTAAGGCTATGTCCACGGTACTTAAAACATGGGTTGTGCCGAGTCTGGAGGTGGCGATTTTTGGAATGTCGGAAGAGTCGGGAGTCCAGGGGGCGAGAGAGGCTGACGTTTTTGCCTTTGCCTCCCTGGTAGCCCAGAGACGGATACTGTTAATGTGGAGGGACTCGAAGACCCGAGTGTAGAGACCTGGGTTAGTGACAAGGCTGGGTTTTTCAGTCTTGAGAAAATAAAGTTCGCCGTAAGAGGGTCAATGTTAGGGTTTGTCTGGAGGTAGCAGCCGTTCGTTGACTTTCTCAGAGAAAATTAAAATGTCAACAGAGGCAGAAATCTAGGGAAAGGGTGGGGGGGGGGGGGGGGGGCTAGGCTATTATCTTACTGTTAGGGGTGCGAAGAACGGGATATGGATGATTGCTTTATGTACCATGTTTATGTTGCTGTTATCGTTATTATTCTAAAAACTACAAATACCCTAATAAAATGTTTTTAAAACAAAAACTACAAATACTCTAATAAAATGTTTTTAAAACAAAAGAAAGAGTTTGGTGCCTTCTCGAGCTACAAACGTAACATGAGCAAAAGGGAGGTGTTCCCGGTGAACCTGCAAAGCTGGAGGGGCTGGCACAAATTCCACTTCCTGGGAGATCCAAATCACCCACAACTTGATAAGGGGTCCACAAATGGAACCGAACCAGTGTGACGGAAGAAGTTAAAAAGGATCTGCAGAGATGGAACACACTCCCAGTCTCGCTGGTAGGGAGGGTGCAGACGATCAAAATGAACGTGCTGCCCAGGTACCTCTTCCTACTAAGATCTATCCCGATCTATATCCCCAAGACCTTTTCCAACTCACTGGACAAACTAATTATGGCGCTTATGGAGGGCGGGGGGGGGGGGGGACGACGACAAAATCCATGGGGGGACTAGCCCTCCCAAACATGCAGTACTACCACTGGGCAGTGGCAGCAGAAAGAATAAAGGGGTGGATAAAGGAGCTGGAAGCCGAGTGGATACTCATGGAGGAGGATTCCTGTAAGGGGACCTCCCTCCGGGCCCTAGCCACAGTGGCACTCCCATCCCCACCCAAGAAGCACTCTACCAGCCCAGTGGTGGTGGCAGCACTCTAGTCATGGAATCAACGGTGCCAACATTTCGGCCCAGCCAAAATGACTGAAAAAGCCCCCATCTGCAACAACCATAGGTTTGCTTCTGCACTCACAGATGCCCCTTTCAAAAGGCGGAGGCAGGACGGTGGCGGGGGGACACGCTGACAGTTAAGGATTTGTGCACTGATGGTAGGGTAACAACGCTGGACAAGCTATCAGAAAGATTCCAACTTACAGGTGGCAACGAATTCAGGTACCTGCAGCTTAAAAGCATTCTAGGAAAAGAAACAAGGACATACCCACGACCGCCACTACTAGTGGAATTGCTGGACGCAGACATTTTAGGCAAAGGGGACTGAAGCGCCATGTACGGACGACTGATAGGGGGGGCTGACACCCAGCTGGACGAGACAAGGGAGAAATGGGAGAAAGACTTGGGGTTCAAAATAGGGTGGGGATTCTGGAGCGAAGCACTGCACAGGGTCAACTCCACCTCCACATATGCAAGGCTTAGCCTAACACAACTAAAAGTGGTACATAGAGCCCACTTGACCAGAACCCGAATGAGCAGGTTCTTCCCGGAGGTGGAGGACAGGTGTGAACAGTGCCAAGGAGGTCCGGCCAACCACGTCCACATGTTCTGGTCTTGTCCCAGACTTGCTGGGTACTGGACAGCCTTCTTCGAGGCAACGTCCAAAGTAGTGGGGATGAGTGTGGAGCCATGCCCGAGAGTGGCAGCCTTTGGGGTATCAGAACAGCCAGATCTCTTCAACGGGAGGAGGGCTGATGCCCTTGTCTTTGCCAGCCTGATCGCCCGCCAAAAAATCCTGCTCAGCTGGCGGACAGCAGCACTGCCTAAAGCTACAGACTGACTGCCTGACCTGTCGAATTTCTCCAAATGGGGAAAATCAAATAAGCCACGCGTGCATCGGAAGAGGGCGTCCACAAAACATGGGAGCCATTCGCTCGGTTGTCCCAAGACTTATTTGTGGCCATTAACTAGGTAGCCAAAAGGGAGAGTTGCCACAACACAGAAGGGAAGAAAGAGGGGGTCTGGGGAAATAGGAAAGTACAACCAAACCCAACAGGAGAACCAGGGGCCACAGGAAAAGGGGTGGGGAGGACAGGAGCAACAACAACGGGAACCAGAGGGCAGGAAAAAAAGAGGGGAAAACAGGTGTGGAGTGATACACAGGGGACCATAACAGCCATAGCAAATGCTGCGACGAAAGGACAAAAGAAAGGAAAAAAGAAACGGTGAAAAATCCATGTAAATAGTTAAAACCGATCTCGATGTAAATAACTGCCTCGGTGCTCCCTTGCAAAATTCTCACTGTTCTGTTCATATTTACATTTGTTATGTATACCAAAAAACCCAATAAAAACATTTTTTAAAAAAAGATTAGAAAACAGCAAATGTGACGCCACTGTTTAAAAAAGGAGGTAGCCGAAAAGCGGATAAGTATAGGCCGGTATATAGGCTATATATAACTATAGGCTAACTATAGAAGCTTAACTTCTGTAGTGGAGAAAATGATTAAATCTGTCGTTAAGGAAGAAATAGTGAGACATCTGGATAGAAATTGTCTCATTGGGCAGATGCAGCATGGGTTCATGAAAGGCAGGTCATGTTTGACGAATTTAGTAGAATTCTTTGAGGTCAGTACAAGCGTGGTGAACAACAGGGAACCGGTGGATATGATGTATCTGGATTTGCAGAAGGCATTCAACAAGGTTCTGCAGAAAAGACTGATAAATAAGGTAAAGGCGCATGGCATTACAGGTAATGTATTAGCATAGATAGAAGATTGGTTAACAGACAGAAAGGAGTGGAGATAAATGGGTGTTTTTCTGGTTGACGATCAGTGGCTCGTGGTGTGCCTCAGGGATCAGTATTGGGTCCGCAATTGTTCACAATTTACAGAGATGATCTGGAGTTGGGGACCAAGTGTAATGTGTCAAAGTTCGCAAAAGGCACTAAGATGAGTGGTAGAGCCAAGTATGCAGAGGACACAAAGTCTGCAGAGGGATATAGATATAGTGTAAGTGAGCGGCCAAGGGTCTGGTAGATGGAGTTCAACGGCGATAAATGTGAGGTCATCCATTTTGGTAGGAATAACAGCAAAATGGGCTATTATTTAAATGATAAAAAATTACAGCATGCTGCTGTGCAGAGGAACCTGGGTGTCCTTTTGCATGAATTGCAAAAAGTTGGTTTGTAGGTGCAGCAAGTAATTAAGAAGGCAAATGGAATTTTGTCCTTCATTGGTAGAGGGATGGAGTTTAAAAGCAGGGAGGTTATGTTGCAGCTGCATAGGTGCTGGTGAAGCCACACTTGGAGTACTATGTACAGTTTTGGTCTCTTTATTTGAGAAAGGATGCACTGGCACTGGAGGGTGTGGAGAGGAGATTCACGAGGCTGATTCCAGAGCTGAGAGGATTAGCTTATGAGCAGGGACTAAGTAGACTGGGACAATACTCATTGGAATTTAGAAGAATGGGAGGGGATCTTATAGAAACATTAAATTATGATGGGAATAGATAGGACAGAAGCAGGGAAGTTGTTTCCACTGGTGGGTGAAACTGGAACTAGGGGGCATAGTCTCAAAATAAGGGGAGCATATTGAGGACTGAGGAACTTCGTCGCCCAAAGGGTTGTGAATCTGTGGAATTCCCTGCCCAGTGAAGCAGTTGAGGCTACCTTGTTAAATGTTTTTAAAGCAAAGGTAGGTAGATTTCTGAACAGTAAAGGAATAAAAGGTTACGGTAAGTGAAGCTGAGTCCACAAAAAGATCAGCCATGATCTTATTGAATGGCGGAGCAGGCTCGAGGGGCCAAATGGCCCACTCCTGCTCCTAGTTCTTATGTTCTTATTGACAATTCATTGAAAGATATTTCGGATACACAGATTAGAATCGGTTCAAATAATCAGATTTCACTGCTGATTACATCTAAATCCTGGCGTGTATAACTCGGCCTTTTCATCAACTCTTTATTGAAGGTATTTACTCGTGGCACTGGTATCCAATGGCTGAGAAGTATTTGAACTGTTAAGTTGATCTTCAGCGTGACTACATTTTATGAATCACTCAGAGAAGTATTTTGATGACAGTCTTTGAACAACAGCCATTTGGTGTACTGTTTACCGGCTACAGCTGCCAGGTTTTCATTGGCACAGCCAGGCTTTTGAAATTGCCAGCTGACTTACTGACCTGCACTGTTGTCTCAAACTTAACATTCTTATCCTTGTGTTTAAACCCCTTCACTATTTTTGTAACCTCCTCCAGTCCTATAATAATTTACCCCCACTGTTATAACCCTGCATGGGACGATTGGGCTGAGAGTTAACCAGCACTAGCGTAGCAGGTCAGCTTCTGTAGCAGCTGACAGAAAGGAGTGAGGAATGTGAGATGTGTAACTGGGTCCTGTGTAAATGCTGCTGTTAGGCTGAATAAATGTGTTTCGTATGAACTCTTCCGACTCCTCTTTGCCATTTACTTCATTGGTGACGAGAATGAATTTGAGCTGTTGGCTGCCTTCCCTGAAAATTTGTTTTAAGAGTGTAGAGTGAGGTATGGACTTTTGTTGCTGCAAGGCCTTTTTTTTTTTAGAACCTGTATTGAAATGGCAGATGAACGCCGGGCTGAGGATTGATGCCGGCCTGTGGAGCACATTTGCTGAGAGAGTTCCGGGGTCTGCTGTATCCCGCAGTACTGGAAGCGACGTCAACGGGGTGGCTTCTGGTGTCGGTCGCACAATCTTTTCGTCCGTTTTCCATTTGTGGCCTTTTTCAATGCCGGCTTGTTGTGGCAGAATGGTTTACTGGGGAGTCCTTATTAGAGTTGGCTGTTGCCCTTTTGGGCTGTCATTAGGGTTTGTGAGTATGGTGTTGATTTGGAAAGACTGTTCCATGACGGTTGGGACTAGGAGATGGACTAAAGTGGTATTTTACATGGCTACTGATGATGCTGTATGGCTACACATTTTGTGTACGGGCACAGTTGTGGTGTGTGGACCCCATATTTCTTCTGTGTGTGATATGCCTGATTGCATCGGTACTATATAAATTCTGGGGTAACAGCTCCCTGGGTGTTCGGTGGATGCAGTTAATTCCTTTTTTCCTGTATGCTGAGGTGAGTGTTTTTAAGAGTATGGGGTGTAGCTTTGAGCGTTGTCTGACGATTCCACCCCCCCCAAACCTTGTCCCCTTGTGGTGGTGCTGGTCAGGCCTCGAGTTGATGGGTCAGATGCTATGGTGTGCATCGTCCCCAGGTTCAGCTGTTAGCGGCTTCGCCCTTTGTGTGGTTAGTGGGGGTGTTGGGCAGGATATAACGTTTGGTGGGGTGTACGCCGGGCTGTCCTGTTCCCCTGTTTTGTGGCGCCTTGGTGGGCCCGAAATGCTTTGTTTTTGTTGTTGTTGTCTGGCCTTTATGGTTTTGTTGCCCTCTTTGTTCTTCTCAATTTTTTTGTTTGCCTCTCTTCAATGGTTGTTTTTGGACTGGGACTCATCCAGCTGCGGAAGATTGTTCCCTAGTGCTGATTGGGCAGATAGTTAACCAGCAATAATGTAACAGGTCAGCTGCAGTAGCAGCTGACAGAAAGGAGCGAGGACCCTGCGATGTGTAACTGGGTCCTGTGTAAATACTGCAGTTATGCTGAATAAACACCTTTCTTATGAAGTTTTTGGATTCCCCTTCGCCGTTTAGTTCACCAACCATCCTGAATTCTGTTCTTTTGACCCTAACTGACACTCTCTTCGCCCCCCCACAGGCTGCAGGCTCTAGAATTTCCTCCTTCAACTGTCTCTCTTACTTTTAGACTCTCCTTAAAGCCCACAACCATGACTACGCTTTTGGTCACCTATCCCGAACAACTCTTCTTTCCACTCAGCCTACGTTTCTTTGATTACACATATATGTATACCTTGCAGCCTTCTTCTACATTAAAGGTACCACATGAATGCATTGTTGTGTGACTCCTTACCAACCCAGTTGCTTTTGTCAACTGTGATTAGTTGAGCTAAAATCTTGTGGTGGAAAGGCGTCATAGGCTTTTAACTGCAGTGATAGTGGATGTCATTTTATTGTATGTCGCAGCGATTACTATGCGTTATGTAAACACAATGCCACATGTTGCTACCTTAGCAATGTTGCACCTAAGCCTTTGTAAAGACCAGCAATTCCTTTGCTCCTCAGCAGCTCTTTGGTGATCTGTATAGCAGTCTGTTTGGATTTGTTCGTAGAGGTAGTGTGACTTGTGCTGGAGATGGGGCTCCCCATGGGGGAACTCGACACTGCCTCGGCTGCCATCAGCTTCCGTTGGGCTGCTGCATATAATCAGATACAGAAAGTAGGTCAGTTACAGCAAACAGATTAAACAAGCCATGCAGAACAGGAGAATCGGTCAGTGTCAATGAAACATGCCGCATTATTTGACCCTCCAATTTTCTTTGCTCCCCTCCTATCCAGGCCAAAAGGTGCAGGCTCACACTGGGGTACAAATCTCAGATACCAGGTTAAGTGGCCTGCAGTGTTAATAAGATATTCAGAAGTTTCTCTCATCATAGGTAATGCTGAGACTGTTCTATCCAAGACCGGTGTGGTCACACCTCTCAGATATGGGGTGTTCAAAGTATAAAAGATTTCTAGCAATTAATTATGTCCAGAAGAGGTAACATTAAGATATCTGAGAAACAACTACCCAATGGGGAAGCATTAAATGCTAAAGCCCCAATACTTGTTAATCATTTTGGTAGATTTCATTTTGGCAATGTAAAAACATTGAGATAATTCTGCACACCCAATATTCATATGCAACGTTCCATGATTAAAAGTCATTGTCAGTTTGGCTCAGCAGTAATTAGATGCACAGCAGGGACGTTCCTGGGGAAGTGCAAGGTTCAAGGAGTTAGTCACAGTTGTTACTATCTTGGCAGTCTGCCATTATAAAATACATCATTCGTTCACTCTTTGCCCATCCACAATAAAAACTTGAATTCAGCCCCCTTCCACACCACCCCTGGTGGCACAGATGGCAAAGATTCCAGCTTCCATCGCCAGTCAGTAATGAGTTCATTATCTCAGTCAGGATAATAGTAGGGTGGTAGAGAGAAGAGCTACGGTTGGCCAACCCCCTCAAACCAGAGTACCACTTGCAATACAATAAACCATTGGAAATGCACAAGACTAGACATCAGGTTGGGCAGGTTTGGGGTTAACTACAATGCCTCTTGCAGTTGAATAGTCCAATGACTAAATTCACACAAGAAGAATGGTCATTTGGGTAAGATAGTAAAGGGTGGTGCTGCTTATCCCTTGGAATCAATAACCCAAGTGAAAGTCAGCGGCTTCAGTCGTGAACAAGGAGATTTCAGCAAGTTAATTGTTGGTTTGGCCACAAAATGGGCCGAGCAAAAAATGGCTTTGAAACATCCTTCAGCAATCGACATTAATGTCTTGCTAATAAGTAGTTAACTCTGGTCATAATTATACTGAAAGGTTTCTTCACTTGACACCTTGCTTTAAACTGTCCCACTTAGTCAACAATAATAATCTTTATTAGTGTCACAAGTTGGCTTACATTAACACGGCAATGAAGTTTCTGTGAAAACAGCCTTTCTTTCCATCTCTGATATTTTTATTGCCAATAAACAAAGTGTTTAAAGAAAAAAAAATTAAGTATTTTCACACATATAATTTTTATCCCCAGTTTCTTACAGAAGTATCCAAGAGGCTAATCCGCAGAATCCAAGAGACTAATCTTGAGACTCGGTGACAACCTTTGGAAGACTGAGACCCTAGCACTGTGCAGGCTATCTGTTTTACTGCTACATACCAAGACGTCCTGCATCCTGCAGCTGAATCTTCAGCATCTCCATAGGGGTGGTTACAATAACTTGACATGTCCCAGCACCACAACCTGCCAGCATCTCCTTGATCAAGGTCAGCTTCTTCCTATGAAAGGAAGCAAACAAAAAGGTAACAGCGAATCAGGTATTAAGTACTGAAAATTGAGCCCCTCATGCCACATCAATAGCTTTAAAGGATCAGGGAAAATCTAGCTCTTAATCTGCTCTGCCTAAGATATTTTTGACAGAGGGAACCGGATCATTTGTGCATTTCTATTTTTGTACTCAAGAGCACTGATATCAGATTCCACTTTGCTTACCCAGTATTAACTTCAAGCACAGATGCAGGAAGGGTTAAAATACTGCATGTAAAGCTGTCCTGGACCAACTCCTCAAGCACTCTCAATTCATTGCCAACCAATGCTGCATTTTGCACTGCAGACTCATGCTTTATGATGTTTGGTACTGTTAAAAATGGTCACCTTATAATGCATCAGTCAGAGCTGGAATTTGTGCTAGGTTTCCGACCTGGCCGGACAGGATCCCAAGCCATTCAACCAGCCATGCAACTTCTAGAAATTCAATAAAAACACAGTATCTCCTTTGGCAGCTTACATTTTGAAACACTGCTTTGTGTACACTAAACACATCCTTACCAGAGCAATATCAAACATGAAACTATAAGAAGTGACTTTAGATTGGTTAAAGGCAGCAAGTCATTTACGTCTGATGGGACATATAAATCTAAGGTCACTCAATGGTCAACAATAAAGCAGAAATATTCAAACCATCCACAGTAAAGGCAGAAACTATTGCATATCTACTGTGGAACAGCCCAACTACTTATTTTCTTTAAATGGCGAAATCCACAGCGGTAGGAGAGCTTCTATTTTGCCTTAAATGTTGTTCTTCAATTTAAAGACAGTGGTTCAGTCCATGGTGGATGGGAATAAGATTTAAAAGGTAGAAGGTGCACAAGAGGAAGAAATGTTTATCAAAACAGATGTGAAGAATTGAGACCAAACTCTTTTAAAAAAAAATTTTCCAATTAAGGAGCAATTTAGTGTTACCAATCCATGTACCCTGCACATCTTTGGTTTGAAGGGGTGAGACCCACACGGACATGAGGAGAATGTGCAAACCCCACATGGAAGTGACTCGGGCCAGGATCGAACGTGGGTCCTCGGCGCCATGAGGCAGCAGTGCTAACAATTGTGCCAGCCAGAGACCAATCTCGCAGAGTGTTATTGCTCTTTTGATGCTGGTTCCTTTGTTCAGAAACGTAAAATCTTACATCATTTCTTGTGAGAATTTATAGCGGGTATTGGGTCACAACTGGGCTGGAGCTCAACGTACTTCAATATATAGTTCTCCAACATGTTGCTTCACAGCATTTCCTCGTCACTGATATCTAATACATATCTTGTACGCCAGTGATGTATTTCCTTTACAAGTTAACAAATTTATCCTGCCCTGCCGCCTGACCATCTAATATTCATGCAGAACTTTGTTCTGTGGTCTACATTTTGTAGTACAGTTTGATTGATACTGACATGGTACCCCACATAAGCATCCATGCTGCTGGTAGGAGCCTGGGTAAGTCCTCAGCCTATTTGACAATGGAAGATTATAACTCTTAAACCCGATCCTGCCTTCACTATTACTCAGACACATACAATTTCCAGAGGGGTCACTGGAAAGCAGTCGGGGCAGGAATGTTGGTTTTTGTTCCCATTCCTGACCCAGGCATATGAAGGCAAATTTTAGCATTCCATTGGAGATCAAATAACTGAACAAACACTGAAATTTGAAGATGGATTAGTTTCACATTAGACGTTGAATTTCTCACACACACATCGAGTTGAAAGTTCTGGTTATTCGGTTGCAGCCAATTCATAGGTTTTGGATAACCAAACATGAAGATCGTCACCTTTATTAATTGCTGCTCAATGATAAGTGGTGGGATCAGTGGAATGGCTGAGATATCAGACATGAAGCTTACTATCAGAAGAGAGATTTTGTGATTGTTCCTATGTAAATAACTTAATCTGTTGCTTAGGTAAATGTGGTGTCTTGGACCTGAACCACTTCATTCATCTGAACACAGAGTGAATACGACCATTTACCTAATTGCCCCAAAAGGTAATATTAGTAACCTACTTATATCTGAATGAAAATTGAATGTAGGGCCCACCCAAAAGTCTTGAATTAGCACTGTCAGAACCAAAAAGCTGGGGTCATGACCCATTTGTCTTCACCTTGAGAATCCCATTTAGATACCATAAGACATAGGAGTAGAATTAGGCCATTCAGCCCACTGAGTCTGCTATGTCAATTAATCATGGCTGATATGTTTCTCATCCCCATTCTCCTGCCTTCTCCCCATAACCTCTGATCCCCTTATTGATCAAAAACCTATCTATCTCTGTCTTAAAGACACTCGAGGTGATTTGGCCTCCACAGCCTTCTGCGGCAAAGTGTTCCACAGATCACCACCCTCTGGCTGAAGAAATTCCTCCTCATCTCTATTTTAAAAGATCGTCCCTTTAGTCTGAGATTGTGTCCTCGGGTTCTAGTTTTTCCTACAAGTGGAAACATCCTCTCCACGTCCACTCTATCCAGGCCATGCAGTATCCTGTAAGTTTCAATAAGATTCCCCCTCATCCTTCTAAACTTCCAACGAATACAGACCCAGAGTCCTCAACCGTTCCTCTTACAACAAGCTCTTCATTCCAGGCATCATTCTTGTGTACCTCCTCTGGACCCTTTCCAAAGCCAACACATCCTTCCTTAGATAAGGGGCCCAAAACTGCTCACAATACTCCAAATGGGGTGTGACCAGAGCCTTATGTAGCCTCAGAAGTACATCCCTGGTCTTGTATTCTAACTCGCTCGACATGAATACTAACATCATTTCCTTTGCCTTCCTAACTGCTCACAGAACCTGCACATTAACCTTAAGAGAATCGTGAACAAGGACTCCCAAGTCCCTTTGTGCTTCTGATTTCCTAAGCATCTTCCCATTTAGAAAATAGTCTATGCCTACATTTCACCTTCCAAAGTGCATAACCTCACATTTTTCCACATGGTATTCCATCTGCCACTTCTTTGCCACTCTCCTAGCCTGTCCAAGTCCTTCTGCAGCCCGCCTGCTTCCTTAATACTACCTCCCCCTCTACAGATCTTTGTATCATCTGCAAACTTAGCAACAGTGCACTTAAAAAGAACTCGTATGAGTAGGTTCTTCCCAGAGGATAGATGTGAACGGTGCCAAGCAGGCCCAGCCAACCACGCCCATATGTTCTGGTCTTGTCCCAGACTTGCGAGGTACTGGACAGCCTTCTTCGAGGCAATGTCCAAAGTGGTGGGGATGAAGGTGGAGCCATGCCCGAAAGTGGCGGTCCTCGGGGTATCAGACCAGCCAGATCTAATCCTGGGGAGGAGGACGGACGCCCTTGCCTTTGCCTCCCTGATCGCCCGCCGTAGAATCCTATTTGGCTGGCGGTCAGCGGCACCATCCAAAGCTGCTGATTGGCTGTCCGACCTCTCAGTATCTCTCCAAATGGAGAAAATCAAATTCGCCATCCAAAGGTCAGACGGCAGCTTCCACAGAACGTGGGAGCCATTCTCCCAATTGTTCCGGGACCCGTTTGTGGCGAACGAACAAGCAGAAGAATAGCCAGGTAGTCAAGAATCAGGAGAAAGGAGGGATAGACTGGGGGGGAATAGCAGCTAAACCGAAGAGAAAAGAAAGGCGAATCACAGGAAGGGGGGGGGGGGGGGGAAGAGGAGGAGAGCGAGGAGACAGGGAACAATAGAGGGGAACCAGTGAGGTGGGGGGGGGGGGGGGAGGAGAGCGAGGAGACAGGGAACAATAGAGGGGAACCAGTGAGGTTGGGGGGGGGGGGGGGGGGGGGGGGGGGAGAGCGAGCGAGGAGACAGGGAACAATAGAGGGGAACCAGTGAGGTGGGGGGGGAGGAGAGCGAGGAGACAGGGAACAATAGAGGGGAACCAGTGAGGTGGGGGGGGGGGGGGGAGGAGAGCGAGGAGACAGGGAACAATAGAGGGGAACCAGTGAGGTGGGGGGGGGGGCGCGGAGGCAAGGGAATGACAGCCGGAAGGAGGGCACAGGAAACGATAACAAACTTGGCATCTACAGGAGCAGAGAATAATCCGGGCGTTAGACAGGACGAACGGCTGAAGCGGAGGTGATCACGAGACGACAACGGCAGCGAAAACCGTCCGGGAGAAGCAAGCGACAACACCAACACCAGATCCATTCGTGTATTTCCCTCTGTAATTGTTTCCCCGGCGCCCAAATGTACCCTCCAGTTCCTCTCCCCCCCCCCCCTCCCCCCCACAAACAGATGCCTACTTATGTGCTAAAAACAACATTGCGAATTGTACAGAGCTGTTGTTGTTGAGCTAGCACATAATACCTGACCAGTGTCATGTGAGAGTGCCTTTAAGAATTGGATGTTTAAGAAATGTACCTTTAAGAAATGAAGCTGATCATATTACTGAAGTGATGTCACCGGGAAGGGGGGGGGGGAAGAGGGGGGAAGCTGAGCTCACTTCTGCTTTTCGGGGGTTTTGGTTTCAGTTTGAAGAAAGCTTGGGTGTGGCTGTGAGCTGCATTGCTGGTGATCTCTGCCATGAAGGACTATCTCTTAATCCTTTGGTGAAATCGGAATTGTAAAAAGGTCTCAGTATTGAAAATAAATCTAATGTGCTTCTGTTTGAAGGATTTGTTCAGTCTTTTGGATGTGTAAAGAAACAGTTTGCAGGATTGGGTAGTGTTGTATTATTTTCAGGGTTATCTTTGAAGTAAGGAGTGTTAAGAGATCCAATGTTTATTTGAAAGGTTAATTTGAGTTCATGGAATAAACATTGTTTTGTGTTAAAAACCACGTGTCCATAATTGTAATACTACACCTAGGGAACAAGCCGTGTGCTTCAAAAGTTACTATCCATTAAAGGTGGGGGTGGGTTGAACTCCATGATACATTTTGGGGTTCTGAAAACACCTCTCCCATAACACCAGTTATTTTATTCTAACTTTTTTTTGTTGTTGTTTGTGTTGATTCTTGCACGTGTTCCCACCTCTTCTATTTTGTGTACATACGGTAAATATACTTTGCTCAAAAACCCAATAAAAAACATATTTTTAAAATCTTAGCAACAGTGCCTTCAGTTCCTTCCTCCAGATCATTAATGTATATTGTGAAAAGTTGTGGTCCCAGCACCGACCCCCGAGGTACACCACTAGTCTGCCATCATGAAAAAGACCCCTTTATCCCCACTCTCTGCGTTCTGCCAGTCAGCCAATTCTCTATCCAAGCCAGGATCTTACCCTTAACACCATGGGCTCTTAACTTATTTAACAGTCTCTTATGCGGCGCCTTGTCAAAAGAATTCTGGAAATCTAAATAAATCACGTCCACTGGTTCTCCTTTGTCAAACTTCCTTGTTACCTCCCCAAAGAACTCGAACAGATTTGTCAGACATGACCTCCCCTTGACGAAACCGTGCTGACTCAGTCCTATTTTATCATGCACTTCCAAGTACTCTGCAATCTCATCTTTAATAATGGACTCTAAAATCTTACCAATGACCAAAGTCAGGCTAACTGGCCGATAATTTCCCGTCTTCTGCCTCCCTCCCTTCTTAAACAGGGGTGCTACATTTGCCACTTTCAAGTCCTCTGGGACCCGTCCGACCTCCAGTGATTCCTGAAAGATCATCAACAGTGCCTCCACAATCTCCTGAGCTATCTCTTTTAGAACCCTGGGGTGTAGTCCATCTGGTCCAGGTGATTTATCCACCTTCAGACATTTCAGTTTCCCCAGAACCTTCTCCTTAGTAATGGTCACTGCACTCACCTCTGCCTCCTGGGGCTCTGGCATCCCAATGGTGTCTTCCACCCTGAAGACTGATGCAAAGTAATTATTCAGTTCCTCCGTCATTTCTTTGTTTCCTATTATTACTTTTCCAGCCACATTTTCCAGTGGTCCAATGTCTATTTTTACCTCTCTTTCATATATTGAAAAAAACTCTTCCCATCTTCCTTTATATTACTAGCTAGCTTGCACTCATACTTCATCTTCTCCCCGCTTATTGCTTTTTCAGTTGTCCTCTGCTCGCTTTTAAAGGCTTCCCAATCGCCTGGCTTCCCACTAATCCTCACCACTTTGTATGCTTTTTCTTAAGCTTTATGCTGTTCTTGACTTCCCTCGTCAACCATGGATGCCTTGCCCCCCCCCCCCCCCCCCACCCCTTAGCATGTTTCCTCCTCCTTGGGATGAATTTCTGTTGTGCCTCCCGAATAACTCCCAAAAACTCCTGCCATTGCTGTTCCACTGTCTTCCCTACTCGGTTCCTTTTCCAATCAACTCTGGTAGCTCCTCCCTCATGTCTTTGTAGTTACCCTTATTTAATTGTAATACCGTTACATCTGATTCCACCTTCTCCCTCTCAAACTGTTTATTCACTATTTCAGAAAGGGGCAGCATGGTAGCATAGTGGTTAGCACAATTGCTTCACAGCTCCAGGGTCCCAGGTTCGATTCCCGGCTTGGGTCACTGTCTGTGCGGAGTCTGCATGTTCTCCCCGTGTGTGCGTGGGTTTCCTCCGGGTGCGTGGGTTTCCTCCCACAGTCCAAAGATGTGCAGGTTAGGTGGATTGGCCATGTTAAATTATCCTTAGTGTTCAAAATTGCCCTTAGTGTTGGGTGGGGTAACTAGGTTATGGGGATAGGGAGGAGATGTGGGCTTGGGTAGGGTGCTCTTTCCAAGAGCCGGTGCAGACTCGATGAGCCAAATGGCCTCCTTCTGCACTGTAAATTCTATGAAACTGCAGGGTAAATTCTACCATATTGTGGTCACTGCTCCCTAAGGGTTCCTTCACCTTAAGTTCCCTAATCAAGACTGCCTCATTACACATCACCAAATCCAGAATTGCCTGTTCCCTAATAGGCTCTGTCACAAGCTGCTCCAAAAAAACATCTCTTAGACATTCCACAAATTCCTTTTCTTGTGATCCACTACCAACCTGATTTTCCCAGTCCACCTCGTATTGAAGCCCCCCATGATTATTGCAATATTGCCTTTTTTATCTGCCTTTTCTATCTCCTGATTTATTTTCTGGCCCACATCCTGACTACTGCGAGGGGGCCTGTACATAACTCCCATCAGGGTCTTTTTACCTTTGCGATTCCTCCACTCTACCCACAGAGATTCTATGCCTTCGGATCCTATATCGCTCCTTGCTATCGATTTAACTTCATTCCCTACTAACAATGCAACCCCGCCTCCTTTGCCCATCTGCCTATCCTTTCGATAGGTCACATATCCTTGGATATTTAAATCCCAGCCCTGATCCTCTTGCAGCCACGTCTCTGTAATGCCCACATCATCATACTGGCCAATTTCAATGTGTGCAACAAGCTCATTTACCTTGTTCCGTACACTGCACGCATTTAGGTACAACACCCTCAGTCCTGCATTGACCACCTCCCTTTTCACACTTGTCACCTTGTTTGCTCTGCCTAAGGGTATGTTGTTCTTTTATTTTGGTTCTCTATTTCCCCTTCAGTTATTAGACCTTCTAAACTCTCATTCTGGTTCCCATCTCCTTCAGGATGTCCTGTGTTCGTTCAGAGATATCCTTGACCTTGGCACCAGGAGGCAACCTGCCATCCTAGAGTCTCTTTCAAGTCATGAGACATATCAACTCCATACTCCCACAAAGCCTTGATCCACTGCAATTTGCATACCGTCACAAACGATCCAGCAGACGCCATCTCCTAGGCCCTACACTCATCCCTGGAGCATCTCGACAACAAGGACTCCTACGTCAGACTCCTATTCATTAACTACAGCTCCGCTTCAAAACCATAATCCCAGCCAAGCTCATATAAAAAGTTTGGCTCCAACGCCATCAAAAGTTTTGCTAATGACATAATCGTAGTGGGTAGGATCTTGAACAACAATGAGTCAGAGTTCAGGAGGGAGTTAGGGAACCTAGTAGCGTGGTGTAACAACAATAATCTCTCCCTCAATGTCAGCAAACCTAAGAAGCTGGTCATTGATTTCAGGAAGCGAAGTATCGTACACACCTCTGTCTTTATCAATAGTGCCAAGGTGGAGATGGTTGACTGCTTCAAATTCCTAGGTGTGCATATCACCAACAATTTGTCCTGGTCCACCTATGTCAATGCTATAACCAAGAAAGCACAACAGTGCCTATACTTCTTCAGGACACTAAGGAAATTCAGCACATCCACATTAAAAATTCCTGTGAGTCACAGGTGCACCACAGAAAGCATCTTACCTGGCTGCTCACAGCCTGGTATGGCAACTGCTTGGCCCAAGACCATAAGGAGTTGAGGACAGCTGAGTCCATCATGCAAACCTGCCTCCCATCCACTGAATCGATCCGCTGCCTTGGCAAAGCGGGCAACATAATCAAAGACCTCTCCCACCCAGGGTTATTCTCTCTTCCAACCTCTTTCAAGAGATACAAAAGTCTGAGAACATGCCCAGATTCAAAAACATCATCTTCCCACTGTTACCAGACTCCTGAATGGCCCTCTGATGGACTGAACTGATCTCTCCACACAACTCCTCTACTGAGCAGTACTCCGTATGATTCACTCGATGTGTGTCTATGTATTTATATTGTGTATCTATCATATGTTTTTCACGTATGGAACAAACTGTTTGCAGCGTGTACAGAACAATACTTTTCACTGTAGCTCAGTACAAATGACAATAAATCCAAATAAACTTTGATAACACTGAATATCAAGTATATCATATAATACACAGAAAATATAGTTCCATCCACGTTCTGCCTTTTCCATTTTCACCCTTGTCAGGGTAAAGCAGAACGCCTGTTACACTTATCCAAGCCAAATTACATTCTTGCTTTTAGACTGTATGATGCTGACAATGCCCCAAAGTGTTCCATTCCCGAGCACTGACATCTTTCAGCGTGATGTGCACAAAAATATTATTAAATATGAATTGCATTTTTCTTTACAGCTTGGGTCATGCATTTGAAGTTTCTGACAATTCAACTGGTTGGACTACAAATTATATTTACAGATTAATTGGAAAAAGTTAATAAATTCCTTGGAGGAATCTGAAATTTGTTATGACAGACAAATGGTCTTAAAGACAGATGATCTTGCAAATTGCATTGCAATTCAGCACGAGAGAAAAACTTTAAAAAACATACCCAGCAGAAAGATGTCAGTCTTGGCTTAGGTGGTACTATTCTCGTCTGAGTGAACAGGTTGTCTTTTAAATTCCACTCCAGGTACTCAAAAGTACATAATCTCAGTTGGCATGTCTGCATTTAGGGAGGGTTATATTGTCAGAAGTGGTGTCTTTTAGATCAGAGGTTAAACCAAGGCAGAGTGCCGCTGTCTCACATGAACGTAGACGATTCCATGACACTATTCAAAGTCACAGAAATTCTCCCTGATGCCTGGGCCAATATTTACCATACAACCAACATCACTGAAACATCATTATCTCATTGCCATCTGTGGGACCTACTTGCAAAAAGTCATATTTCCTCCATTACTCAAGATCAAAAGAAACGGGAGGAGTAGGACATTTGGACCCTTGCTCCTGAACAATCTTTCAATAAGATTATGGCTGATCTGATTGTGGCCGTAACTCCACTTTCCTGCCTTCATCCCACCCCCTAATCCAAATTCTCGATGCCCTTGTAAATCAAAAATCTAACTCAGCCTTAACTATATTCAAAGACCCAGCCTCCACTGCTCCACAAGGAAGAGAATTCCAACGACTAATGACCCTCAGAAAAAATGTTCTCATCCAAGATTTAATGGAAGACCACTTATTTTTGAACTGTGTCCCCTGTTCTAGATTCTGCCCAAGAAAGAAAAGCCCAAAAAGTAAAAGCCCCTGGGTTATAGGGCAATGTGGCAAACTGGATAAAAAGTTGGCTTCGCAACAGAAAACAAAGAGCAATGGTCGATGGCTGCCCTTGCAATTGGAAAGTTGTTTCAAGTGGTGTTCCACAGGACTCGGTGTGGGACCCTTACTGTCTGTGTCAGATATTAAATATTTGGACATGAACATGGGGGGCACGATTGGGAAATTTGCAGACAACACAAAAATTGGCCGAGTGGTGGATAGTGTAGAGGATATATTATCTCCAGCATGATGTACGTGCGTTGGTGGGCAGGGTGTATGGAGGGGGATATGGGCCAAATGAGGACAAGTGGGACTAGCTTAGTGATAGAAACTAGGCGGCATGAACAAGCTAGGCCGAAGGGCCTGTTTTGATGCTGTAAACATCTATGATATTACTTTATATGTGCCCTGACAATATTCTGGCAATAGTACTGAAGACGTGTGCCCCAAAAACTGCCACACCCCTAGCCAAGCTGTTCCTGTACAGCTAGAACACTGGCATCTACTCAGAAATGTGTAAACCTTCCCATGTGTGTCTTATACACAAAAAGCAGGACAAATCCAAACCCTATCAGTCTACTCTCAATCAATAGTAAAGTAATGGAGTGGAGTTATACCGAGCACAAAGGAAGATGGCTGTGCTTGTCGGAGATCAGTTATCTCAGACCTGGAACATCACAGCAGGCGGTTCCTCAGGGACGTGTCCTTGGCCCAACCATCGTAAACAGATTAATGACCTTCCTTCGAACAGAAAGTCAAATGTGGGGATGTTTGCTGATGAATGTGGGGATGTTTGCTGATGAATGTGGGGATGTTTGCTGATTGTGCAATGTTCAGCACCATTTCCAACTCCTCAGACACTGAAGCAATCCAAGTGCAAATGCAGTAAGACCTGGATAGTATCCAGGCTTGGGCTGACAAGTCACATTGCTGCGGCACAAGTGTCAGGTAATGACCATCTCCAATAAGAGAGAATCAAATCATCGTCCCTTGACATTTAATGGCATTATTATCACTGAATCCCCCACTATCAACATCCTGGGATTTGCCATTGATCAGAAACTGAACTGGACTAGCCACATAAATACTGTAGCTACCAGGGCAGGTCAAAGTCTAGGAAGCCTGCAGCAAGTCACTGCCCAAAGCCTGTCCATCACCTACAAGGCACAAGTCAGGAGTGTGATGGAATACGCATTGCTTGCCCGGATGAGTGCAGCTCCAACAACACTCAAGAAGCTCAACACCATCCGGCGAAAAGCATCTCACTTGATTGGCACCCCTTCCACAAACATTAACTCCCTCTGCTGCTGTGCTTCATGTACAAGATGTACTGCAGGAACTCACCAAGGCCTCTTAGGCAGCACTTTCCAAACCCAAAACCACTACAATCTAGAAGGACAACGGCAGCAGGTACATGGGAACACCACCATCTGGAAGTTTCCCTTCCAAGTCACTCACCATCCTGACTTGGAAGTATCTTGCCATTCCTGACTTGGAAATATATTGCCGTTCCTTCACTGTCACAGGGTCAAAATCGTGGAACTCCCTCCCTTAACAGCAGTGTGGGTGTACCCGCACCACATGGACTGCAGCAGCTCACCACCACATTGTCAGGTGCAATTAGGGATGGGCAACAAATGTTGGCCTAACCAGCTAAGCCCATCACATAAAAATGAATTTTAAAAATGTCATGTACAGTTACTGCTGCAATTCATTTATTTTTAAAATTTGTTTTACCATATGTTTCAACAATGAGCAGGAGGGCATTCAGCCATGGTTAATTAATGCTCAGCTTGCTCTCAACTGAAACCTGGAATCTGACACCACATTTTTATATTATCAAAGAAATCCCTTACGGTAATGATCGCACTCTTTAATTTTATCAGTCAACATTACAGGCGGATTTTCCATAGCTGCTATTGTCCATGTGTCAGCTAGTGAATGTAAGTGACCTATTCAATTTTGTGAAGCACTTGCAGCTGCAAATTATCCTTATATATCGTAACACAAGCACACACATTTCAGCATGGTTACTGGGTAATTATCAAGATGCCAGACAAGCACCCTGGGCTGATGAATTTCTACACTGCAGCCCAAGGTTACTGATGCCAATTTTAACACCCATACTTCTAGTCAGACTGAGATTAGCAAACTCATCACAGATTCCTTTATCTAGCCAACCTACCCAAATAGATTGGTTCAACTCATCTCTGGGGGCTTTCAACACTAAAGCCAGCCAAAATAAGCGAGCTAATCCTCGCGGTTCTAATTTTGTGATGTCAGTCTTAAATTTAAAAGAAAACATCCTGATTACCTGCGTCCCTTTGGTAGTCAATAATATGATTAGCCGTATTTCTCTATTTGTAAGGATTATTACCGGATAGATATTGCATGGAATCTTTTCATTACAAACAAGGACAGTGGTCCCCGACTGTATAACAGTGTAAAACTGATGCTCGTGCTCTGGCAGCCCATTTTACTTTCACCGACCACCATCCCCATAGTCCTTCCTCTATCAACTGCTTGTATTACTAACCACATTTTTCTCAACAAATTATTTCGCATCTTTTGCCAACATGCACACATTCAGACTTAATAAGTTATATAATTTGCTTCTTAAAATCAAATTATTAAAGGCGTTACATATTCAAGTTACAGTAGTAATCTATTTTTAAATACTGTCAGATTGACTTTGGAGAATCTGAAGATTATGGTTTTGATTTAATGATATAAATACAGTGTATTAACTCCATGCCTCAAGCACAGCATCCATTGCTGGAGCACATTAATCCGGTGTGAATATCAACTCCTATTCATCATTCAGCGATTTCTCACCGGAACATATACAAAGGAATTGGAGTTGGTTGCGTTGCACTTTAAAGGTAGGTCGCCTACAAATTTTAATATCTAGGTACACGTGTTAGAATATCCATTGGTGAGGTACAGGAGAATCCCCTTTGCGTCTGCTTCACCAATCTGTTAAATTATGGCTGATTTTAACAGCTCCATTTGCCTGTCTCTGATCCATATGCATGAACATCCTTGCATAACAACAATTCAATCTCCGATTTGAAAACTTCAAAAGACTTTGAGGAGCAGAGGGTTGGAAAATAGAGTTCCAGATGTCCACCAGCTGTGTGTGAAATGGTACTTTCGGATTTCATTTCTCAATGGCCAGGCTCTCATTTAAAAGATTATACCACGTTGTTCCCGTTCATCTTGCCCCCCAAAAGGGTAAAGGTATATCCTTTGCATCTACGCTATCACATTCCTTCATCATTTAAAAGTGTTGAGATCACCTCTCAACCATCTAAACTCAAGTCAAAATTATATAACCGGTCTCATTTATTCAACATTCCCTCCAAAGCTATCTATTCTAAAGTATGCTGCCCAAAACTGAACAAAGTATTCAAGATGGGACCTGACCAACTGAAACATCACTTCCCCTCCTTTATATTCCAACTCCCTTGAAAAAGGCCAAAGTTCCATTCGCAATTATGATGACAATTTGCATCTAACCTGTATTAAGTGTCAGGGCCTCCAGAACAGCAAGGGAGAAAAAATGATTAAATTAAAATGAGAAGACCAATTTTGGAGTAGTTGGCTGTGTAAATGACCTCAACTTTCTAACAATGTAACAGATCCCGTATATTAAATGGCGAAAAGTAAACATACTGGAATTTGACACCTGACAGCAACTATCAGGGTGGTGAGGAATCAGAGGATATGCTTGCAATAATTCTCAATAAAACAATCAAAATACACATATTCAATCAAAATGATCCCCAGATCCATAAATGAACAGAGAACGCAGTGGGAAAAACCTTTGTCCTCGAGGCTGCGCCCCATAAATATTAATTTACGCTTAGTTCATTTGGATGAAGTTTCATTATTTTGAGACATCTGTATAACTGTACATTTATGTTTGCATAACATTAAGGAATACCTTAGTGTTTTATACACACAATGATATTATGATCGACTGGCAAGTTCTAGTTGAGAGGTGGAAAGTCCCAATCGACATGTCCTCTCTTTCAAACAATGTTTAATGGGGAAGCAAGTTTCAGGACACATGAAGTCTTCGATATGTATAAGTCCTTCTTAATATTTGTGTGCCTAAAACAATTATATAAGTAATTTCAAAAAGTAATGTGAGCAGGTCTTTGGTTGTCACTATTTAACTTGGTCATGTCCTGTTTGGTAAAGTCAGTACTCAAGTTTTGATCTGTCACGCAGAAAAGCAAATGGGACTGACTTCCTTGCAATGCACTAAATTTGTGATGCTGAAGAATGTCCTCTGGGGCTTTTTCTTTTCCCTTTAATCCTGGCTGCAAGAAAGACTTTAGCCACAATAAATGGATAGCACCAGGGCTCTGCTCCCAAGGTTATATTTTATTTTAAGGAATAAAATCTTTTAAAAAACTTTTGAAAACTAACAAAAATGATCAATACAAGTAAAGGAGGAAGTACTTCCCGCCCTATTAAGTATTGGGCACATTTCCTGAGAACTTTGCTCAAAAGGTTTTGCTCACATCTTAAGAAAATTAATTAATTCAGATATTTTCTATACAAAGCTCCACGGTTGCTGCATCTGCAATGGAAAGGATAAGATGACATTTGGCTTTGTTCCAATTATGCAATAGCATGCCAGTACTGAAGGTTAAACTATAAGCAAGCATCGCAGGTAAACCAGAAGACATAGACCATTCCAGCAAGTCATATTGGAAGCTTAATCAACAAGATTTATTTTTACATATTAGATTTGAGAGGGAGGGAGGGAGAGCTTCTTTGTGTTATTCCACATCTCCCATCCCCCAATCACCAACTTCTCATTTGTCGGAAACAGCCATCATCCATACATAGTGATTGCGTGCAAGAGCATCTGCTCGCTTTTCGATTCTCCATAGGAATCTGAGCCAGCCAGAACTGCAAATAACTTTGATTGCCTGCAAGGTTAAAACAAGTTAATACCAAACAAACCTGGATACAGCAAAAGAATTAGGCTTTAAAAAAAATCAAAGCTAAAAAATTCAGCTTTTCATGATCTTTCAAAATATTGCCCACGTTACCTGGATCAGTAAACTTATATAGTCCATAAGAACACAGCATCTCAAGGTTTTTAAGAATTTGGGAAAGTCACAGTATCCTGCACCCCTTATTTAAATATTGCTGCAATGGGCCTTACAGCCATTTTGTGAGTTTTACCTGAACCAGGAGATGCTACCCGGCTGGTTTAGCACACTGGGCTAAATCGCTGGCTTTTAAAAGCAGACCCAGGCAGGCCAGCAGCACGGTTCAATTCCAGTACCAGCCTCCCCGAACAGGCGCTGGAATGTGGCGACTAGGGGTTTTTCACAGTAACTTCATTGAAGCCTACTCGTGACAATAAGCGATTTTAATTTAATTTCATTTAAAATTTGTAATCTGAAGTACATTCATGTGGGTTCACTCAGAGAAAGTCCCGTGTTTAGACATATTTAAAAAGTGTCGGAAATAAATGACTTGGAAATCTACACCCATTGTTAGGGTTTTGCTTTGCCCAAAATGGAGTACATAATCTTTCCCTCATAACACACTTCCCAATTACTTAAGGTTAGGGAGAAGAGTGTTTCCTGACATTGCCACGGTCTAGAAATTTTCCCAAGTGTGTTGCTGCGTCTAACCAACTAAAACCACCCATTATATGAGAGTATTGTCATTTGTAGGCTTCTCAACATTCAGCTAGGTCCATCTGATTCAGGCTTAGGCCTGCAGGGCTGAGTGGAAAGAATCCCACCCTTTGGACACAGGCTTGTCTTTCTAACAGTGCAGCTCACTGATCATCAACAGATGATGGAGGCCAGCAGTGCTCAAATACTTTTTTAAAAAGTAAACATTTTATTGAGGTATTTCTTTGGCATTGTAACAGCAATGTACATAACAAGGAAAATATTAACATAGTGCAAATACCACTTCCCTCTCCCGCAGGTCCCACCATTACTTGACCCCTAATCTACGCTAGCTAAACCCCCCCCCCCACTTCTGCTGATGATTAATTCTCTGCAAAGAAGTCGACGAATAGTTGCCACATCCGGGCGACCCCCAACAGAGACCATCTCATGACGAACTTAATTTTCTCCAGGCAGAGGAAGCCAGCCATGTCCGGTAGCCAGGTCTCCGAATTCGGGGGCTTCCGAGTCTCTCCATGTTAGTAATATCCGCCTCCAGGCTACCTGGTAAGGAAACGCCAGAACATCTGCCTCTTTCTCCTCCTGGATTCCCGGACCCTGTGACACCCCGAAAATCGCCACCTCTGGAGTCACTGCCACCCTCATATTTAATACCTTGGGCATGGCGCCAGCAAGCCCCTGCCAAAACCCCCTCAGTTTTGGGCATGCCCAGAACATGTGGACATGGTTCGCAGTCCCCCCCCCCGCACACTTTGCACAACTGTCCTCTACCCCAAAGAATCTGCTCACCTGGGCCACTGTCATGTGAGCCCAGTGAACGACCAGGGTTGGATCAGGCTGAGCCTGGCACATGTTGCGGTCGCATTGACCCTACCCAACGCGTCCGCCCAAAGGCCCTACTCTATCTCTCCCCCCAGCTCCTCCTCCCACTTTTGCTTCAGCTCCTTGGTCTGCGTCTCCTCCGAACCCATAAGCTCTTTATATATGTCCAAGACGTTCCCCTCTCCTATCCATCCTCTAGAAAGCACCCAATCCCTGAATCCCCCTTAATGGCAGGAGTGGGAAGGTTGGTACCTGCCTCCGCAGAAAGTCCCGCACCTGCAGATATCGAAATTAATTTCCCCCCGCCAATGCAAACTTCTCGTCCAGCGCCCTTATACTCGCGAAGCTTCCTTCTATAAACAAGTCCCCCATCCTCTCAATCCCCGCTCTCTGCCAAATTCGAAACCCTCCGCCCATCCTCCCCTGGGCAAACCGTGATTACCGCAGATTGGGAACCATATCGATGCCCCCTCTGGTCCCACGTCTCCTCCACTGCCCCCAGACTCCACCACCACCACTGGACTGGGAACGGCAGAGGTGCTGGTAACTTGTGTCCTTACAAGAAGCCGCCTCCATGCGCACCCACCCCCACCCCATCAGCCACCTCCTCACAATGGCTATATTAGCCGCCCAGTGATAATTGCTGAAATTCGGCAGCGCCAGCCCGCCACCCCCCCCCCCTGACTCCGCTCGAGCATTGCCCTCTTCACTCGCGGGATCTCCCTCCCTTATTGATCTGCTTAAAAGAGGACTGCGGGATGAAGATGGGAAGGCATTGGAAAACGAATAGGAATCTCGGGAGGACCGTCATTTTTACCGATTGAACTCGGCCCGCCTGAGACAGCGGGAGCGCATCCCATCTCCGGAAATCCTCCTTCATCTGCTCCATCAGCTGGGCCAAGTTTAATTAATGTAGCCTGTCCCAATCCCTCGCCACTTGGACACCCAGGTGCCTGAAACTGCCCCTACCACTCTGAACGGCAGTTCTTCCAGTCGCTTCTCCTGACCTCGCACCTGGACCACAAATATCCCACTCTTCCCCATATTGAGTTTATATCCCGAAAACCAGCCGAAGTCCCATAAGATTCCCATAATTTCTTCCATCCCCTCCATTGGGTCTGAGATATACAACAGTAGGTCAACCGCATACTGCGAGACCCTGTGCTCCACCACCCCCACCAACCCCCCCAGACCAGCCCCTCGAGGCCCTCAGAGCAATTGCCAGCGGCTCTGACGCCAGTGCAAACAGTAGTGGGGAGAGGGGGCATCCCTATCTCGTCCCCCGGTGCAGTCTGAAATAATCCGATGTCGTCCTTTTTGTCCGTACACTTGCAACCGGAGCCCGGTACAGCAACCTAACCCAGTTAATAAAGCCCCTCCCCAAAACCGACCCGCTCCAGCATCTCGCATAAATAATCCCACTCAACCCGGTCAAAGGCTTTCTCCACATCCATCGCGACCATTACCTCAACCTCCCTCCCTTCCTGGGGCATCATGATCATGTTCAACAGCCTTCTTACATTGGCCCCCAGCTGCCTACCCTTAACGAACCCCGTCTGATCCTCCACAATAACATCCGGTACACAGTCCTCAATCCTGGAGGATAAAATTTTGCCAGAGGTTTGGCATCCAGTTATTTAGGTTCCCATGGAAAGTTCAAGCTGACCAGCTTAAAAAGTGATGAAAATACATAAAAGGAGCAGGATTTTCTGCTCACCTCAAACCATGTTTTACAGCTGCAGATGTGGCCTGCCATCGGCCGGTGGCGGGAACAGGGTTCCCCGTTGTTCACACCCTCCACCATTAGTGAACGCAGGTTTGGGGCTCATCGTCAGCGGGACCAGATGATCCCACTGGCGGGAACAACTGGAAAATCCCACCCAAGACCTCTGCATGCTGGGAAATTAATTTGGTACTGTAACTCCTGCTCTCAACCAGAAGGTTTCAGGAACAGATGTGCATCCACACTCAGCCTGCACTGCAGTCGGCGCTGCATGCATATTCTACAACAAGATGGTGGATGCATGCAGTGGTGCATGCAGTTTTTTTCCCAGGCCAGTTGAATTTTCCAAAAAGGCCAGCTTAACACTGCAACTTTATCTATTAAATGATATTTCACCTTTGATTTATTGGAACGGGTTGAAATGGCTATGTGCAGTGAGCTCATACACAGTCAGCTAGCTCAGATGGTGGACAATGAGACTCTTTCTTAATCACAGGGCCATGGTTTTGAGCGCTATATTGGCTGATAATTTTTTTCTTAAACATTTTATTCAAAATACATTTGTACTGATATTTACCAATGGTGAAACTCCGTTGTCGAGTATCTAAGTTTGGTTTCCAAGATGCTCTCTCACACAAAAAAATATCTATTCTGTCACTCACTGGTATCTTCTAGTCACTACTTCACTACTTGAAAAACAGTATTGCTGCCTTTAATCATATGGAAGCCTTTACCTTAAATAAAACCCTTCATCATAGATAAAGCTCCAAATTAAGGTCCATCATAATCCGTTAAATTCTGAACACGGAAGGAAGATATACAAGTAGAATTCACAATCATTAAGGAAACACACATTCAAGTTCTTCCACTAAAGGTCCTATTTCCAGCAATTCACTGGATAGATTTCTTCAATTTGGCTAGGCAAGGGAACTCGCACTGTCCAAAATCCGATGATAACAAATTTCGAGGTGAAGCAATGTTGAAACAAACAATTAAAAACATTTACTGTCATTATTTCTGCCATTTCGAGAACCTGGATGTTAAAATGGTTGCTCTCAGAGTAGCTGCAATTCTTTTCCCAATAACTGATTTTGTGGTAAAGGAGACATTTCCAGGTCACAAACTTGCTTTAAAAATGCATAATTCAGCGACAGAAAGCAATGTCAGGATACCGGACTTGACCCCAACATTTGTTAGGATACCGGACGAGAACCCCAAACAACCTTTTTAAATTTGTGAAACAGTGAGGAAAGGATACTTCATTCCAGAGTGATGACTTTGACCAATAGGCATCTTTTATGTTAAAACAAACTTGAATTGAAACAGAGTTTTTTTTTTTTTTTTTTAAATTTAGAATATCCAATTCATTTTTTCCAATTAAGGGGCAATTTAACGTGGTCAATCCACCTAACCTGCACATCTTTGGGTTGTGGGGGTGAAACCCACGCAGACACAGGGAGAATGTGCAAACTCCTCACAGACAGTGACCCAGGGCCGGGATTCGAACCCGGGTCCTCAGCGCCGTAGGCAGCAATGCTAATCACTGTGCCACCGTGCCGCCCGAATTGAAACAGAGTTAACCACATTATCAAACAGGAAGTGCTCCCCCTCATACTGCTGGACAAATAAGCGCAGCCTTAACGTTGCCCAGGTACTCCGGGCACAGCATTCAGGTGCAATTTGATAACTCTGAGCATTTGTATGCAGAAATGTTTCATTTGTGCATTTAGCATTGGAACAAATAACATTTTCAAAATACATCTACAGCTGCAGTCTGAGCTAGCTGAGAGAATTTAATAATCTCCAATATGTTTAATGGCAATCTTGGAATTGCATTCATTGAAGAGGTGAAGAATGCATAATTTCTGAAGCAGTAAGTCAGTAGCATCATGTTTTGGCTGCTGTTTTGGCTACATTTCAGATGAGAAATCCCCATTTCTCCCCAGTACATTTACCTTTGTCTTAATTTGTTATAGTAAATTCCCACTCACCCATCTTTGGAGAGCAGTTGACGGAAGAAATCATTTGCAGCAAGTTTGATGGCCTTTTCAGGCGTAACTAAGGTTAGATTGACAGCAGCTCCTAGAACGATATAGATGGAAGGGAAAAGAGGGGAAAAAAAACATTTCCAGTTATGAAAAGTATTTTCTCTCTCCAAAACTGCAACGTACAATTGTTCAAACCTACAATGCAAATACGGCACGTAGGCCTATATAAAACTAAAACTAACTTAGCTATTTACACTTCTATGACTTCACAGTCACAACTTCAAATGCAGAATGAAAGAAAGCATTAATTTAAGGTAGAAAAAGACAGCAGGGGATTGAAATAGCATACGGCCAATATACAGTTAGTATGGAAAAGCTTTGAAAGAGACTGCAGTTCTTAAGTGAGGAGTTCAGACATATAGCCAACTATGCACTATGACTTATGACACTGCACTTCCAGCTTCCTTCTTTTCAAAGACTGATTGCAGGACATTATCCAGCAAACACATATGCAGGAGCACCCAATCTGATGGGATTTCACCGTTATATGAGTACATCATTAGAGCAGTTTTAGAATCAAATATAGAATATGCACCTATAATTGTTAATCATTTTAGCTGTTTTCTATATGTAAAAAATATACAATGAAGGATAAATGGGAGCCTCAGCTCCATGCCAGACACAGCATTTGAGAGCCAGGACGGCCACCATTCAAACATTGCATGCTTGGCTCATTGTCAACTCTTAGCTAGACACAGACATGTAACAGACGTTATGGAGGAAGTGAGGGCAATGTTGTCCTTCGACTTCCCTCCCAATCTGGGTTGCCGAATTTTTATAAGCCCAAGAATGAACACAAGGAGGAGCTGTAGGGATGTGACTTAGGGATTGTTTACATATACAAGGCCTATTATTTGAACAATTGTATCAATATTTAATACATTTTTCAGACTTTTTTTGACCAAGTAACATTAGAATTTCTGAATTTGGATGCAGCTCTTTTTGTTGCTGCTGCTGAACTTCATTATGGGGCTTTGATAACTTAGTAGCCAAGGAACAATTTGAACTGAAATGGTCACAATACGACTACAAACCCAGCATTACCAGTTGTATGGGCAGATGGGAGAGGCTGGGGCTGTTCTCCTTAGAAAAAAGAAAGTTGGGAAAAGATTTGATAGAGATCCACAAACCATGAGGGATCTGGACAGAGTAGATAGGGAGAAACTGGTTCCATTGACAGAAGAGCTGAGAACCAGAGGACATTGATATACAATGAATGGCAAAAGAAACAGCAGCAGCATGAGGAAATTCATTCTGCACAGCGCGTGGTTAGGATCTGGAAATGCTCTGCCCGAGACTGAAATGAGGTTGGATACGACCATAGCTTTCAAAAGTGAATTGGTTAATTACCTGAAGAGAAAAAAAATTGCATAGCTAGAGGGAAAGGGTGGAGAAGTGGGGCAACCTGAGTAATAATAATCTTTATTAGAGTCACAAGTAGGCTCACAATTACACTGCAATTAAATTACTGTAAAAAAATAAACAGTCGCCACATTCTTGCGCCTGTCCAGATACACTGAGGGAGAATTCAGAATGCCCAATTCGCCTAACAAGCACATCTTTCGAGACTTGTGGGAGGAAACCGGAGCACTCGGAGGAAACCCACGCAGACACATTGAGAACGTGCAGACTCCACGCAGACAGTGACCCAAGCCAGGAATCGAACCTGGGTCCCTAGCGCTGTGAAGCAACAGCGCTAACCACTGTGCTATCGTGCCATAATAAATTGTAATTTGCTAAGAGAGGCACAGCCATTTATCATTGACATCTTTTGTCGTCTTTGTAAACACACAAGACTTTCCTTTATTGATCCTCAATTACCTTTTTTATACTCCTTGGCGGTGTATTTTAATCCAAATGATTTTGGTCTCCTGATGGCTTGGATGAACCACAGCCGGGAGGTGGGTGGAGGACAGCTTTGGACAGGTATCCTGCTCCAAAGAGTTTCATTCACAAACTGGACTGGGAGCATGTGACTCTCTCTATGCTTCACTCCTTCAATAAGTGTCTGACTGCTGGTCCCTAATGTAGGATGGGGTGATGTTGTATGAAATATAGATCATGTCAAGGTGGGAATGGTTGGATGCATTGGTCTGTCTTTTGGGGGAAAATAGGATGGCAAAGACAGGAGACTCAGAGAGAGGGGAAATAAATGTATTGCAAACACACATCCACTGCTCCCTGGTACAAGATACAGCTGCTTCGGTACACTACATTTACAGGAGGACAGAAACCAGAATGTTGTTAACTGCATAGATGCCAGATTAGAGTGTTCTTGGAAAAGACCATTCTGGAAAAGCATTTTTACAAACAACATCAAGGATAGATAGGCAAAGCAATCTCTGATGAGCAGAAAACTGCTGCAATATGATTTGTCACTTTAGGTAGCCATGGGGTCTGTAGTTTAAATATCTGGAAGAATCACAAAAGACTGTACTACTCTTTAAATTAAGTGCATTAGAATGTTGAGTCTTCTAAAAACTCAGGTTATACTGCAAAAAATGTACTGTAAATAAATTCATTTTATCTTTCATTTTTAATTAGCAATAGTTTTTACTGCATGCCTTGGAAAGTTGCAATGGTATAGCAAATCCTACTATAATAATTTTGGACCTCGCTCCCTAACTGCACGGTGGGTGGACCTACACCTCATGAACTCTAGTGATTCAAGAAGGCAGCTTAACTACCACCTGCTCAAGGGCAATTAGGGACGGACAATAAAATTATTGGCTGAGTGAGCAACATTCATGTCCTCCGAAATAACTTTTTTAAAAATCTTACTGGAACGAATAATGCAGAGATCCACAATTTAAAACACATTTTGGCAGAATGAGAATTTAAATCTAGTTCAAAAAAACATCTGCAAACAAATATCTAGAATGAGGAAAAATGACTATGAAGCCATCAGGTTGCTGTGAACACGTAACTGGTTCAGTGAAGTCCTTTAGGGAAAGAAAAGCACTGTCCCACGACAATTTGGCTGACTCTTACTGTCCAGTGAAATGGGCCAGCATACCACTCAATCAAATCAACTAGGGATGAGCAATAAATTATGGCCTCTCCATCAAAGCCTAGGATGAAATTATTTCCAAAAAGTGGAAATCTTGTAGGCAACTTTTTAAACTCACCAATTTTCAGAGCGAGTGAGTGTACTTGTAGAAGGCAATCAATGATGTGAAGTGCTTCATGCTCATGATAACATACCAATATCAGGTGGGTTGGGAGCCAGAAAATTCTTTATAGGAAAAGAGAATGTAGTTGGAAGAACAGTCACATGCAAACTCATGCTGGTAGCCAGACATGGGAGAAATAGGAAAGAGACATCAAGTAGGATAGCCAATCTCTCCTGTACCCTCTGAGGCAGGGATGCATCCTGATGTGAAGAGAGTGAAATCTTTCCCAGTTCAATTCAACTTTTCTAATCAAATTTCAAACTAGGAAATTCTAATCAATTTTTGTTCTACTTCAATTATACTTGTGCAAGTAGGAATGCTCTTTATTCAAAATGCATATGTTGTAATTGGATGGAGGACTCCTCCTTTGTTCACAGGAGGTAGAAAATATGGTGGTGCATATCCAGGGTTACTGAGTTCTTGGTCTCACAGACTAGTGTATGCCAAAGGGAAAATAGAAATGGTCATCTCCAGGTGCTTCAGAGACGATTGGAGAGCCCGTGTGAACATCTCCCTCCAGTTCTCTGACTGCAAGATATACATGGGTTAAGAAGAAATCAGGTAGGATGGAATCTAGTGAGAAGAAATGACCACTCTCACCATTAGTCAATCGGTTATGTAATGTCCAATAGTCTCCAGGTAATGGATGCCAATTTCAATACTTTTGGCAGTAGCCCTTCAGTAACAACAAAAAAGTGATGTGAAGATATCTTCCGACCACAAAGGATGAATCCCAAGAGGTGGATCCCCAGGCTCATGTTTCCTTTGTTTAGTTTACAGATGAAAATTGTCTAACTAAATTCAGAGCTGTGCAATGGGACACATAAAAACAGAAGTTTCAGTGATGTGGAAAGATAGGGAAAAGTTCAATTTCACATGTTACCAAATTCATGAATGCAGTTGCAATCCAGCAAAAGGCGGTTTGCTTTCCTGTAGAGGGAATAAAAATTGGAAGGTGTGTGATGCATTGCTGGAGGTTTTTATTTTAGCAACAAGTGCAACAAAGAGGCATTAGTAAGGCCTGAAAGCCAATTTTCAGACGGGCCACGTGACAAGACTGGGGAGAACGTAATTAAGAGTGTACATCCTCACATTTTTGCCTTTGACAAGGTCCCTCATGGCAGACTGGTACAAAAGGTGAAGGCACATAGGATCAGAGGTGAGCTGGCAAGATGGATACAGAACTGGCTAGGTCATAGATGGCAGAGAGTAGCAATGGAAGGATGCTTGTCTGATTGGAGGGCTGTGACTAGTGGTGTTCCGCAGGGATCAGTGCTGGGATCTTTGCTGTTCGTAGTATATATAAATCATTTGGAGGAAAATATAACTGGTCTGATTAGTAAGTTTGCGGATGACACAAAGGTTGATGGAATTGCGGATAGCGATGAGAACTGTCAGAGGATACAGCAGGATTTAGATTGTTTGGAGACATGGGCGGCGAGATGGCAGATGGAGTTTAATCCGGACAAAAGGTGAGGTAATACATTCTGGAAGGTCTAATACAGGTAGGGAATATACAGTGAATGGTAGAATCCTCAAGAGTATTGACAGAGAGATCTTGGTGTACAGGTCCACAGGTCACTGAAAGGGGCAAGACAGATGGAGAAGGTAGTCAAGAAGGCATACGGCATGCTTGCCTTCATTGGCTGGGGCATTGAGTATACAAACTGGCAAGTCATGTTGCAGCTGTATAGAACCTTAGTTAGGCCACACTTGGAGTATAGTGTTCAATTCTGGTCGCCAGAAGGATGTGGAGGCTTTAGAGAGGGTGCAGAAGTGATTCACCAGGATGTTGCCTGGTATGGAGGGCATTAGCTATGAGGAGTGATTGAATAAACTCGGTTTGTTCTCACTGGAACGACGGAGGTTGAGGGGAGACCTGATAGAGGTCTACAAAATTATGAGGGGCATAGACAGAGTGGATAGTCAGAGGCTTTTTCCCAGGGTAGAGGGGTCAATTACTAGGGGCAAAGGTTTAAGGTGCGAGGGGCAAGGTTTCGAGGAGATGTACAAGGTAAGTTTTTTTTATACAGAGGGTAATGGGTGCCATGAACTCGCTGCCAGAGGTGGTGGTGGAAGCAGGGATGATAGTGGCATCTTGACAAATACACAAATAGGATGGGAATAGCGGGATATAGTGGAAGTGTAGAAGATTTTAGTTTAGACGGGCAGCATGGTCGGCGCAGGCTTAGTGGGCCGAAGGGCCTGTTCCTGTGCTGTACTTTTCTTTGTTCTTTGCTCTATTACACAAATCATTATACACTGTCACATGATCAGCTGCATAATGTTACATCCGATCTTTGTTCATTTTTTTTTTAAGTATCTCCCTTTATCCGTGACATTCTGATACTTAGATCTTTATCCATAATCATTTTGGATTGAAGAAAATAAATTTGCAATGGAATTAGGTCAGATCAAAAAGTAATGCTCTTCCAAAAGACTGAATCACCATATTATGTGACCAGCACAGGACTGATTGTCCAGTTTCTGGGTAATGGTTCTTACAGATAAAATGTGTGCCTGCGCTTCAACAATTCAGAGATGTTAAGTCACGATATGTGACTTGATTTTGAAGCTATTTCAAAGTCATGTGCCATCTTGATGTAGACATACATCACTTGTCCTTCAACATTACTGGATCAATATCATGGTCTCCCTACCTAAACCGGGGGGCAAGCTCACCACAAGGATGTTTTGAAACGGTTCAACAAGAAAGCAGCCCACCACCTGAGCAAGACAACTTGCAACGTGCAATAAATGCAACCTTACCACTGAATGATTTTTTATAAACAAAGTATTAAAATAAAATAAAGTATTAAAATAACTTTTGTCAATGCAACAGTCCATAATGTTGTAACTCTGAGAGATGAACATTTTTGTATTTAAAAGTAAACTTTATGCATAAGCTTTAAACAACTGAAAACATTTAAGACCATCAACTTGGAAAAATGTGAGTGAGTTCCATGCATAACACCAGTTAGTATGAAAATGCGCCCTTCTCCAAAATTGTCCCTTCACCACTCCATACAAAAAGCATTTATTCAACATTCCCATTCTCCCCCAAAAAAGGAAAATACAAGTTCTTTCGTTTATATGCATTTACCATACCATTAAAAGTGGCACTGGTCTTTTGAGTGCCCATATTTTCTCGTCCTCTGAAAGAAAACAAATAAGGTATTTTCACATCTACATTTTACGATGTCCTTTACAACAGCTCTGTATACATTTCCCACTTGCATATTCATATAAAATCTCACAAGGACCTTCAAAGAGCTCAACTACAGAATAAAACATAAATTTTACCAAAAAAAGATTATAAGCAATGACTAGCTTCAAAACGGATTTCAAACTGATACAGAAATTCTGTCAATATGTGACGTGGAGGACACCACCCAGTGGAATACAGGACTGTACAGACAGAGAAGGTTCCGGCTCGGTCTGTGTTGAGTTAGCACTGAACTCAGCTGCGGTCAAGGGGAAGAACAGAGGAAGTACGACAATTAATGTCAGTGTCTGGGCTGGAGGCAAGTGGGGAGAAGGAAGCAGACCCGAAAGTGACTATTAATAGAAAGTAACAAGTGTACATTTGTTGGGCAAAGATAGGAGTGGGCTTGAGTATAAAATGTTCCATGCTCCAAAGATCAAATGTGTGGACTAGGAAACTTACATTAGGTGCTAAAGAGTGTGTTGATTCCTTGTAACTAAGTCAGCGCCTTTTAGAGAGTGTAAGTATTTTTTCATACATAAAGCATACATATTTATATTATATTTAATTAAGTCACATCATAACTAAAGCTGCCTCTAAGAATCTTGGTTTCCTCTTTTATTTTCTTGGATATGGAGAAATAAGCATGTCATTTGGTGGACAAGCCCCCTCACTTCTAACCTCTCCCGTTGTTGCAGACTTTCTTGCTTTCAACTCACTCTACAATTATGGTGGTCAGTACTTCAGTATTTCCTTCAACTTTCTATCCACTTTCTTCCATGCTCCAAATGTACGATCTACACACATTTTCTGCATTTCATTCCCACTTTGTTGTCATGCAACCTTTACCCAAAATGTCAGGATATCAAAATCCAAGCCGAACATCATCTAATCACACAGCTTCACCTTGTTTTCTCTATATAGGCCTGTTCCTTCACCTTGGTTGTTCATTAAAAATATAACCTTTTTCACAATGTACTTGCGACAATAACTAGAATGGACGTGTGGGGGTAATGATACCAACTAGCAGAGTATACGAGTTCAAACTGAAACACGGCAAGCTGTGAATTTGAATTCAATCGATCAATATCGTAAATTTGCACTGGAAAATGAATAGGGGAACGAGCAGTGAGATTTTGGTAAAAAATAAAAACCGAATTGATTCACTATTATCTTCCAGGGATCGGAACCTGCGAACATCCAAACTTCATAACATAGTTGACTCATCTGTCATCAACTAGGACATCAATTCCGGCCTTGGGCGAGTGTCTCTGTAGAGTTTGCACTTTCTTCCCGTGTCTGCGTGGGTTTCCTCTGGGTGCTTCGGTTTCCTCCCACAGTCCAAAGATGTGCAGGTTAGGTGGATAGGCCATGCTAAATTGTCCCTTAGTGTCCAAAAAGGTTAGGTGCAGTTACTGGGTTACAGGGATAGGGTGGAGGTGTGGGCCTAGGTAGGTACTCTTTCCTAGGGTGGATGCAGACTCGATGGGCCAAATGGCCTCCTTCTATAATGCAGGAATTCTATGATTTTCAGTAAATTCTGCCTTTGTGTATTCTTCCACAGCGCAAGGACAAACCAACAAACAAAAAAGGGTCATCGGGTTCAACCTTAATTAGATGCAGCTGTATTGATAGACATCGGATGAACAATCCAAGGTGAATAAAGCCTCTGCCATTTGCTGTTTAAGTCCACCATTTTAAATAGGCAGTGAATCCGGCTGGGTCACTGTCTGTGCGGAGTCTGCACGTCCTCCCCGTGTGTGCGTGGGTTTCCTGCGGGTGCTCCGGTTTCCTCCCACAGTCCAAAGATGTGCGGGTTAGGTGGATTGGCCATGCTAAATTGCTCGCAGTGTTCTAAAAAAAAAAGTAAGGTTAAGGGGGGGGGGGTTGTTGGGTTACGGGTATAGGATGGATATGTGGGTTTGAGTAGGGTGATCATTGCTCGGCACAACATCGAGGGCCGAAGGGTCTGTTCTGTGCTGCACTGTTCTATGTTCTATGTAATTCCATCCAGACTGCCAGCTGGAGCTGCTGAGCTGGAATCAGAAAATGGCCATCCCGTCAACAAACTGTACAAAACTGCCATCCAGTTCCCTGCTCTTTTTCTCAGAAATGTTAGAGAGCTTCATTCCCCAATTAAATTTAATACATGCGAGTTTTTAACTGCCAATCTATTGAAATATCTGCTTGTCCAGTTCTGCAATGTTCTCGCTTATTCAGATGTGCTGCTTCAAAGCTGCACCATTTTGTTTGCTCTCAAATACACCGCATGCTTTGAGAATTGCTTCTCTTTTACAGGATTTCAAAGTATCAAGGACAACAAATGTGAATATCAAAGATATCAGATGACACAAATATGACTGATCACAGGTTATTTTGCTGCTAATAGTTTCAAAAGGTCCACACAGCAATGGTGGAGGACAGTTGCCTCCACAGGTTTTGATTGAGGGAGGTAGATGTATATCTGAGCTATCTATTTCATCCATATCCCTAAGCCTTCTTAATTGCTCCCTTTAATTATCTCTTCCTCAAAAAAAAGTTGCAATTCTTTGGCGACACACCCATATTTAATTCTTCAGTTTGCCACTACCACGCGTTCCTACCATCTTGGTAAGCTTTCTTTCCACCTACTGGAACCCAGCTATATCCTTTATATAGGAGATTCCCTCAAAATAAATTAGGTGAAGCCTGACACATCTCAGTAGAGACACGGTAACCTCCTTTGATCACACTCCAGGGCAGCACGGTAGCATAGTGGTTAGCATCAATGCTTCACAGCTCCAGGGTCCCAGGTTCGGTTCCCGGCTGGGTCACTGTCTGTGCGGAGTCTGCACGTCCTCCCCGTGTGTGCGTGGGTTTCCTCCGGGTGCTCCGGTTTCCTCCCACAGTCCAAAGATGTGCGGGTTAGGGTCGATTGGCCATGCTAAATTGCCCGTAGTGTCCTAAAAGGTAAGGTTAAGGGGGAGTTGTTGGGTTACGGGTATAGGGTGGTTACGTGAGTTTGAGTGGGGTGATCATTGCTCGGCACAACATCGAGGGCCGAAGGGCCTGTTCTGTGCTGTCCTGTTCAAAATCAAAAAATCCATTTTTCTGTGTGCGAAACTTAGGAGGTTTTATTTTTTATTTTATAAATTTAGAATACCCAATTCATTCTTTCCAATTAAGGGCCAATTTAGCGTGGCCAATCCACCTAATCTGCACATCTTTGGGTTGTGGGGGGCGAAACCCACGCAAACATGGGAGAATGTGCAAACTCCCCACGGACAGTGACCGAGAGCCGGGATCGAACCTGGGACCTCGGCGCCGTGAGGCAGCAGGGCTAACCCACTGTGCCACCCTTTAGTAGGTTTTATTGACTTCCGATGGTGGCCATGGAGTGAGCGGTCGCACATTTGGTGGCTCCCACTCCAGGTGGAATTGTTTGGCCTTTTTCACCCGATATAGGAGGTGCTTGCTGGTGCAAAGAACATGAACAGTGAGAGAGAAATTCTACTCTGGTGGGGATGGTTTATGGCTCATCAGACGAGAGTTTGGCCGGGAGAACTTTCAAAGTGCTACTGAGGGAAAGATGGCGGAGGGCTCTGGGGCGTCATTGGCTGTCTAGTGGTCTACCGAGTAATTGGTGGACTTTTTGAACACCACGTTCCAGCAGCAGAGGCAAGAGGCCTTAGGACCTGGCTAAGGCTAATGTGGCAAAGATAGTTGAGAAGCTGGTGGGGGAGGGGGACTTTGACCGTCCTCCCAAGGTGGACAGAGCGCACAGGGCATTGAGAAGGAGGCCGAAGGTGGAGGAGCAACCAAGGGCAATGGTGGGGCAGTTGCATCATTTTCTGCACAAAGAGAAGATTCTGCGGTGGGCAAAGGAGATGAGAGAATGGCCTAGGAAGGAAATGTGTTGCATATTTACCAGGACGTGGGTACGGAGCTTGCCAAGCGGCGGGCTGGGTTCAACAGGATCACGGCAACCCTCGACAAGACAGGAGTGAGGTTTAGGGTGCTGTATCCTGCTCGTCTGTGGGTCACACACCAGAATCAGGAATTGTATTTCAATATGCTGGAGGCAATGAGTAATTTTATGAGGGGCCATGGACTGGCAGGTCTGTGAGGACACTGAACTTTGGAGATGCCAGTATGGTGAATGAGAGTGTGTATGTCAGACGGATTGTTGAATTTACCATGGTTGGGTGTGGATTGGGCAAGTATGTTCAACTGTTTTGGGGAAATCGTGCGTGAGAATTGGGAGATGGGAAAGAGGAGGGCAGTCAGTTACCTCGAGAGGGGGCCTTTGTCCTATCGGGCAGGTTAGTTAACGGCAGTGCAGTGGGGAATGATTTGTGATGGGTGGGTGGGGGAGGTGTTTCTTTGTTTATGGTGGGGGAATGCTGACGTGTGTGGAATTTGTGTGGCCCCCGACCATGATTACGTGGAACAGATTGGAGGTTGAATGCGCCGATTAAGCAGTCTTGCGTTTTTGCTCATTTGAGGTCTTTGAAGTAGGATATGGCGTTTCTTCAGGAGACGCATTTGAGGACGGGGAACCAGACGGGTTTGAGGAAAGCATGGGTGGGACAGATATTTCATTCGGAGTTGGATATGAAGACGAGCAGGGTGGCGGTGTTGATGTGTTGATCAATAAGAGCAGCACGGTGGCGCAGTGGGTTAGCCCTGCTGCCTCACGGCGCCGAGGTCCCAGGTTCGATCCCGGATCTGGGTCACTGTCCGTCCGTATGGAGTTTGCACATTCTCCCCGTGTTTGTGTGGGTTTTGCCCCCACAACCCAAAGATGTGCAGGCTAGGTGGATTGGTCATGCTAAATTGCCCCTTAATTGGAAAAATGAATTGGGTACTCTAAATTTATTTCAAAAAAACTTTCTCACTCCACAGATATCCATTGGGGGCAGCACGGTAGCATTGTGGTTAGCACAATTGCTTCACAGCTCCTGGGTCACTGTCTGTGCGGAGTCTGCACATTCTCCCCGTGTGTGTGTGGGTATATTTTGGGTGCTCCGGTTTCCTCCCACAGTCCAAAGATGTGCGGGTTAGGTGGATTGGCCATGCTAAATTGCCCGTAGTGTCCTAAAAAGTAAGGTTGGGGGGGGGGGGGGGTTGTTGGGTTACGGGTATAGGGTGAATACGTGGGTTTGAGTAGGGTGATCATTGCTCGGCACAACATCGAGGGCCGAAGGGCCTGTTCTGTGCTGTTCTATGTGCAGGTTAGGTGGATTGGTCATGCTAAAATTGCCCTTAGTGTCCAAAATTGCCCTTGTGTTGGGTGGGGTTACTGGGTTATGGGGATAGCGTGGAGCTGTGGGCTTGGGTAGGGTGCTCTTTCCAAGAGCCGGTGTAGACTCGATGGGTCGAATGGCCTCCTTCTGCTCTGTAAATTCTATGAAGAGGGTGGCTTTGGAGTTGGGTAGTGCAGTGACAGACCCTGGGGTAGATTTGTGATGGTGAGTGAGAGGTTGGATGGGGTTGGTGAATGTGTACTTGGGACAATGTGGAGTTTTTGAGGAGGCTGTTGACATTTATGGAGCGCATGGGAGAGGCAGGCCCATGGCACTTTGAGGTCAAGGGCGAAGGAATCTCCACACTACTCGCACATCCACCGGGTGTATTCCTGGATTCATTTCTTTGTCCTGGACAAGGTGCTATTAGTGGAGAGTGATTGGACCAGAAAATTTGGCGATTGTGGTTTCTGACTATGCGCCACATTGTGCAGATTTGCGGGTGGCAAAGGAGGATCCCCAACGGCCGCAGTGGAGCTTGCACGTGGGTTTATTGGTGGATAAGGAGGTTTGCGAGAAGATAGGAAGGAGAGGGTGGAGCGGGCTGAGAGATTGAGTTTGTGGAGTTCAATCTGAGTGTTGACTGGAGGTACTCTTGAAGGAGACGCTCTTGAAATGAAAATTAAATGAAAAATCGCTTATTGTCGCAAGTAAGCTTCAAATGAAGTTAGTGTGAAAAGCTCCCAGTCGCCATATCCCGGCACCTGTTCGGGGAGGCTTGTACGGGAATTGAACTGTGCTGCTGGCCTGTCTTGGTCTGTTTTAAAAGCCAGTGATTTAGCCCTGTGCTAAACCAGCCCCTCTTGAAGGAGAGACAGAAGTTCCAGATGGAGTGCGACCTTGTGTCCACAGGAATGGTGGTGGGGCATTGGAGCAGGGCTGGGGGGGCAATATATGAAATGGGAGAAAGCCAGCAGGATGTTTGCACATCGGTTGAGGAGGCGGGCAGTGGCGGCAAAGGAAATTGGGAGAATGAGAGATGGCGAGGATACGGTGGTAACGGAGCCGAAGGAGGTGAATGGGGTTTTTAAGGCTGTTTACAGGAAATTTTATAGCTCAGAGCCTCTGGTGGGGGATGAGTGGATGTGGCAAATTTTGGATGACCTTTGGATGACCTAGAGCTCCCGAGTGTGGCGGAAAAGGTGCAGGGATGGGGGCCCTGATTGGGCTGAGCAAGGTAACCGATTGCGTGAGGTCGATGCAGACGAGGGAGGGAGGGAGCCCCCCTCGAGTGCGGATGAGTTCCCAGCTGAGTTCTAAAAGAAATGTGGGTTGAAGCTGGGGCCTCTGGTAGTCGAGATGTAGAATGAGTTGATGGTGAGGCGTGAGCTACCCCAATGTTGTCTCAAGCTTATTTTAAAGAAAGACAAAGATCCGGAGCAGTGTGGGTCGTACCGGCCAATTTCTCTGTTGAATGTAGAGCAAAGTTGCTGGCGAAAGTACTGGCAAATAGAGGATCGTGTGCTGGGGGGGGGGGTGATAGAAGAGGACCAAATGGGCTTTGTGAAGGTGCAGCAGCTGTCAACTAATGTTACTGAATGCCATTATGATGCCTTCGAGGGCCGTGAAGTAGAGGTTGTTGCAGCGATGGATGTGGAGAAAGCTTTCAACCTGGTGAAGTGGGTGTACTTATTTGAGGTGCTGGGGCAGTTTGCGCAGGGGTTTGTGGACTGGGTTCGGCTGTTGTATAAGGCGCCTCAGGTGAGTGTTCGGACTAACAAGGTCAGCTCGGACTGGGCTGCACTGGCGGACGAGGCAGGGATGTCTGCTCTCCCCTGCTATTTGCCCTTGCGATTGAGCCCTTGGCAATGGCGCTCAGCGTCTCAAGAGGGGGGAGGGATATTGAGTGGATGGGGCGGAGGGGGGGGGGGGGGGGGGAGAGGAAGCATCAGGTTTCTTTGTATGCGGATCATCTCCTGTTGTATATTTCAGACCCGGTCGGGAGTTGTGATAGGATCATGGGATTTTGGGGCAGTTTGGTCTCTTTTCGGGGTATAAGCTCAACATGGGGAAAAATTAGATATTCCCAATTAATGCCTGGGGACAGGAGGGGGGTTTTGGGGGCTGCTGCTTTGGTTGGTATGGGCTAGTTTTCTTTATCTTGGGGTACAAGTGGCGCGGAGTTGGGCTCAGCTGCTTAAGTTGAATTTGGGGCGGTAACTCCTTTACCGCCCCCCCCCCCCCCCCCCCCCCCCCCCCCCACTATGCTGACCCCTCAATCCTTCTCAAAGAAATCAATAAACGGCTTCCAACCCCCTCAAAGCGACATTGACCTTCTCCAGCCTCAGGAGTTCTGCCAGGTCGCTCACCCACAATCCTGCTTTCAGTGGCTCCGAGTCCCGCCACCCTAGCAAAATCAGATTCTGGGTTATCAGGGAGGCAAAGGCCAAAACATCAGCATCTCTCAGCCTCTGGTCGCCCGGGTCTTCCAACACCAAATATCGCCACCTCCACACCCAGCACCTCTGGCATCACGTCCAAGAACCCCTGGCAGATCCCCTCAGTCTCAGGCACGCACAGACTCTCTCCCCCCCCTTCCACCCAGCACGGCACGTAATCAGAAACCACAATTGCTGAATACTCAAGAGTCGGCCACCCCCGCTAGCAAAGTCTTATCCAACACAACAAAAATCAATCCAGGGGTACATCCAATGCACATGGAAGAAGACCAAAAAGAAACCCTCTTGTGCGGGAGCCACCAAATACGTGACCACTTACTCCATGGCCACCCTTGGATGTCCCTTTTTTAAGAAGGTTAGTGGGATACTTGAGGTTCATTTCGGTGGCTACGGCACTCTGGGCTTGGAGGTGTTCTTGGGAGTGGGATCGGTGAGCGTGGTGTGGTTTAGCTTTACCAATCTTGCAAAATGTTTATTGGGCAGCAAACATTACAATGGTTAGGAAGTGGCCAGTGGAGGAACAGTTAGTGTGGGGGCAGATGGAGACGGCCTCACGTAAATGGACCAATTTGAGGGCAATATTGCTGGCACCCCTTCTGTTCTTGCTGGCCAGGTTTAGATGTTATTATATTTCTTTGTTGTCGCAAAGAGAAAAGGTATGGCAATGCCCCCACCTCCTTGGATTCTTGCAAAACACAGAGATTTATTAAGGCTGTTACTCAATACAATCAATCAATATGACGTGCTCAAAGTCTGCAACAAACTCTCTACTGCGTCACTATACATCACGTGATGCAGAACCAGCAAGAATGTATTCCCAGATACATAACGTCTCTCCCTTCTTACTTCATTAGTGCAATGACAACAATTAACATTTATACAACAGATCCCCTGATATGTTATTTCTATACATATATACAGTTCAATAAGAATGTCTCTGTGGGCATCTATTCCTTTTTGGTAGAATTTGGCATTCTTGAAATCTGCTACTTGTGCCCTTGGAGATGTCCTCATTTCTTTCCGTTGTGGTACTTATTGAGTAGTTATTTCAGTATCTGTCACTATAGGCATGAAAGTATCCTCAGAAACAGAATCTTCAATTCATCACTGTCTCTGGTCTCCTTCCAAAGTGTAGCTCTATATATCCCCTGAATAACCATTTGAGATATTTCTGCAAACTCACTTTGTGCAGCAAGTAACTGATCAGCATGACATCGCCAAACTCTTTCATCATCAGTCTGTATGGTGTATGATATTAGATTTATCTTTGCGAGGACATAGCTGTACCTATTTCGCATATGGTGGTCTAACTCCTAGTTAGCACTCTCTCTCCTTTGATGAATACTAATTTTTTAGAGATTTCCTCCCTCCCAGCAATTTGTGTTTGTTATTGTTGCATGACATTCTCTGAAGTACCAGGTGAAGCTACCAAATCAAACTGTGTTTGTAGTTTCCTCTCGAACATCAGCATTGCCGGTGATCTTTGTATGGCAGCATGTACAGTGTTCCAATACAATATTAGAAATTTGTTTACTCTTCTTGATAATGTTCCCTGGTCCTTCAATGCTTTAATGATTGCACAAAACATTCAACCTATTCATTTGTTGCTGGATGATATGGAGCTGACTTGATATGGATTATACCATTCCCTTTCCCAAGATTCCCGACAGTGTAGAAGGAGGAAATTCGGCCCATTGGGTCTGAAACTATCGTCCAAAAGGCCATCCCTACCTAGGCCCACTCCCCCACCCTATTCCTGTAACCCACCTAACCTGCACATCTTTGGACTGAGGGGAAACTGGAGCCCACGGAGGAAACCCACATAGACACGGGGAGAACTTGCAAACTCCACACAGTCACCCAAGCCGGGATTCAGGCCTGGCGCTATGAGGCAGTCATGTTAATCACTGTGCCACCTTTTCAAGTAGTCCTCTAACTCCCTCAAAGTAAACTGTTTAACATAATCATTGACAATTTGCTCTGGTGTTCCAAATCTTGTGAATATTTAGTCTAGTTTTTCAATGCTCTGCTCAGTTGTTGTTGACTTCACTTTCACAACTTCTGGTCATTTCGAATGTGTGTCCACAATCACTAAGAATGGTAAATAATTGCAGCATTCTGCTGTGCAGAGGGACTTGGGTGTCCTTGTGCATGAAAGGCAGAACGTTGGTTTGCAGGTGCAGCAAGTAATTAAGAAGGCAAATGGAATTGTGTCCTTCGTTGCCAGAGGGATGGAGTTTAAAAGCAGGGAGGTTATGTTGCAGCTGTATAGGGTGCTAGTGAGGCCACATCTGGAGTACTGTGTACAGTTTTCGTCTCCTTACTTGAGAAAGGATGTACTGGGACTGGAGGGTGTGCAGAGGAGATTCACAGGTTGATTTCGGAGTTCAGCGTATTAGCTAATCATAGAATTTTAGAATTTACAGTGCAGGAGGCGGCGATTTGGCCCATCGAGTCTGCACTCGCCTTTCGGAAAGAGCACCCAACTTAAGCCCTTGCCTCCACCCAACCCCATAACCCAGCAACCCCACCAAACCTTTTTTTGGACACGAAAGGAAATTTATCATCTCCAATCCACCTAACCTGCAGGTCTTTGGACTGTGGGAGGAAACCGGAGCACCCGGAGGAAACTCACACACACGGGGAGAACGTGCAGACTCTGCACAGACAGTGGCCCAAGCCGGGAATCAAACCTAGGACCATGGAGCTGTGAATCAATTGTGCTAACCACTGTGCAACCCTGATGAGGGGAGACCAAGTAGACTGGGACTATACTCACTGGAATTTAGAAGATTGCGGGGGGATCTTATGGAAACAAATAAGGGAATAGATAGGACAGAAGCAGTGAGGTTGTTTCCACTGGCAGCTGAAACTAGAACTAGGGGGCATAGCTTCAAAATAAGGGGGAGCAGGTTTAGGACTGAGTTGAGGAGGAATTCTTCACCCAAAGGGTTGTAAATCTGTGGAATTCCCTGCCCAGTGAAGCAGCTGACTCATTAAATGTTTTTTAAGGCAAAGGTGGATAGATTTTTGAACAGTAAACGAATAAAAAGCCACGGTGAGCGGGTGGGTTAGTGGAGCTGAGTCCACAAAAGGATCAGCCATGATCTTATTGAATGGTTGAGCAGGCTCAAGGACCCAGATGGCCTACTCTTGCTTCTAGTTCTTATACTTATTAAGAACATGTGTTCCTCCAGTGGACCAGCATAATCGATGTAAATTCTCTGCCATGGGCTGAGTCAGCCATTCCCACAGATGCAATGGTTGATTTTTTTTTCAAAATTCAGAGTACCCGATTATTCTTTTCCAATTAAGGGGCAATTTAATGTGGCCAATCCACCGACTCTGCACATCTTTGGGTTGTGGGGGTGGGGCCCACACAGACACGGGGAGAATGTACAAACTCCACAACTCCACAAGGCGGCAGTCTTCAGGACACGCGACAACGCAGAATTGCCGAGCAAAAACTTATAGCTAAGTTCCGCACGCATGAGTGCGGCCTCAACAGGGATCTTGGATTCATGTCGCATTACATCCACCCCCCACCATCAGGCCTGGGCTTGCAAAATCCTACCAACTGTTCGGGCTTGAGACAATTTACACCTCTTTAATCTGTGATTATCCCTCGCCCTGGATCTGTAATGATTTGATTACCTGCAAATGCCTGCATTCCAAGCATTGACCAGCATCTCTGACTTTGTCTATATAAATGCTTCTGGAACATACCTCGCCATTCACCTGAGGAAGGAGCTGCGCTCCGAAAGCTCGTGTTTGAATCAAACCTGTTGGACTTTAACCTGGTGTTGTAAGACTTCTTACTGTGCAAACTCCACAAGGACAGTGTCCCGGAGCCGGGATCAAACCTGGGTCCACAGCATGCTGAGGCTGCAGTGCTAACCACTGCATCACCATGCCACCCACAATGGTTCTAATTGTGGAGTGTTCCTTAGTTTTGCACACGATTGCTGTTACCTAACTTTGGCCAGGATTAGATGCTCAAATTGAAGACACAAATAATAACCGGGTGCCAATACCTTCATCCTTGCCACATCAGGATGTCCCTCATGCAGTTGGTCAAGGATTCTACTGTGTAAGCATGGAGGAATAATCACACAGACTCCCCATAATAGAACTCCATTCTGCACTGTCAACTCAAGTTTTTGTATCATGTAGGACACAAGGTCTGGATTTTACCAAAACAGTGTTTCTTTTTGGACCAAGTCCATCACCTTGCCTATCACTGAATTGGTTCTTGGACCTCTTTGAATTTGAAATGAAGCCACAGGTATACTATCCAGGAGTGATATTGACAGAATTTCCTTCTGGATCATGCTCAACTTGTAACAACAATCATGACAAAGCATCAGCATTTGCATGCTGCTCGGACTTACGATACTGGATACCAAAAGTGTTGCCGACAATATTAATGGCTATCTTTGCAATCTACTAGGTGCCAAAGAAGGTACACCTTTATACATCCCAAAAATAGTCAAGGGTCAATGGTCTGTCGAAAGATTAAAATGCCACCCATAAAGTTAGTGGTGGTACCTTCCTACACCGAGAATGATGCTCAAAGCTTCTTTTTCTAGCTGAGCGTAATTCATTTCTGTGGTAGTAGGAGTGCGTGATTCCTCTCCTGAAGGCAAATGTGTGAGATGACTGCACCAACCCCATTGGGTGAGGCATCAGTAGCGTATTGCACTTCATTTTTGGATTTCATTAATCCAACAGCTCTGATTTCAGTAAAGCTACTTTCACTTCATTGTAAGCGTTTTCAAATTCTTTTCTGTCTAGTGCCATGCCTGACTGACACATAACATGTGTAAAGGCTTTACTCATGTTGGTAGACTACCATAATAATTGATCAAACTTAAAAACAGCCTTAATTGTGCCACATTTTGAGGACGTGGTCATCTAAGATTGCTGACATTTTCCTTGATTCTTTGTGTAAACCGTCTTCATCAATGATATGACCAAGGTAATTTATTGATGACTTGAAGAAGTTACACTTTTCCCCTTCTTAACTATCAGGTTGTGGCTCTGTAACTGCTTTAGGGTTGCTTCCAAATTCTCCCAAGTTCTGTTCACTTGAACCGATGACGAGTGTCTAAATATAATTGTACTCCATTCAATCCACTTACAATTTGATCCATGGATCTTTGGAAAAAAGCAGGCACAGATGTTATTCCAAAAGGAAGTCTTCTGTAACGAAACAGACCTTTGTGTATTATGATCGTAAGTAGTAGCTGTGCTTCGGTAGCCACGTTCATCTGCAGATATGCCTGGAAAGATCAATTTTACTGAATTTCTGTCCTCCAGAAGGTCCAGTAAACAAGTCTTCAATCGGCAGCAGTGAATAATGATCTACGCACAAAACTGGGTTAATACTAGTTTTGAAATCGCCACAAATTCTCACTGATCCATTGCCTTTTAATGCAGGAACAATTGGTGTCGCCCAATCACAGCAACAGGTTCATAGCTCCTTGTCCTTACTAATCTTTCTAGTTCTTCAGCTTTAGGCCTTATGGCGTATGGTATGGCTCTAACTTTGAGACATTTAGGCACGCTGAACTCATGTCCACATGTAGCGGCTGAGGCAAAGAGCATCGATTGACTTCTGATGAAATTTTAAAATAGTAACAGAAAATGCTGGAAATACTCTGCAGATCAGGCATTCACAACGGATAGAGAGACAGAGTTAATGGACTGGATTTTCATTTCCAATAGAGGCAAAAATCAGGTCGGGAAACATGTAACTGTGGGTTTTTTTCAGGCTGCGAAAACAAATTTCCTCTGTCTTCCTGATCCCATGCTATATTCCTCTCGCCTTTGTGGGTTCGGGAAGACATTGGATGCAAAACACATAGGTATCTCTTCAGGGGTTGCAGTCACCATTTTGAGGATCATAAGACATTTGAATTTCCTTTCCCACGCTATTTCTCTGTTGTGGTATGGGATTTGGAAGTCTTAAAAACAAAAACAAAAAAACCTGCTGGCAGAGTTGGTGACCACTGAGGAATCAGGAATGTTCTGACAGACAAGCACTACTTTTTTAACAAATTTTTATAGCTTCAAATGTCACTAGTGGATGCTTTATTGTAATACAGATGTTTTTTAATGCAGTGATAGATCTGAGGCTCTATCCTGCAAAGGACGTTTCACTATTACATTGATCAATAATGTGTAAGTGTTGACATGGATTAGAGTACTTTTCCTAATGCAGCACGTGCCATAATGCATCCATATTTGCAGAAAGATGTGCTGACCAACTCTTGTTATGTTTTGGACTGAGATTCAAATGTCTGGACATCATTTACCTTGAACAAAATTGCCTGCTGTTGAACAATTTGCTCCATTCCACTGATTGACAATTGCTTTGAAACTAAAAAGGCACCATGTGTTCTTTGAAATTCAGTGGCTCAAACCTACTGTTTTGATAGCTTTGCCATTATAAATGCTTGGCTGAGTTCCAAAAGCTAATTAATGGGTACTCAGCTCTGTTGGTATAGTTTCTCAAGGGAGTGATTGACAGTTTTAAGAAGTTGTAAAAAATAAAATCTGCTTTTGATGTGGCTCCTGAATGCATGCTTGTTGGTATAACAGCTTACTGGCGACTGAAGGGATTACAATTTTCTTCTACAAGAGTAAATTTTGTTTTTGCAGTTTCAATGATAGAGGTTTGCATAGTTTTATTAGATTGCAGGAGGTTTAATTTATTTTCCTGCATCCATTATGTTGGCACAGCTCCTGAGAATGTGCCTAATACAGCATATATGGTGGGATATGAGAGGTATGAGGGGGCTTGACATGTAGGAGGGGGTACGGGTGTGTGAGGGGTGATATTTGGGGTACATATGAATGCTGTTGGGAGATGGGTTGCTTCCCCCAAGAAACAAGGCGGGTCTCCTAACCAACCCACCTCCGCCACACACTCCTCCTATGAGCACTGTGGCTCAGGAACTACATCTGAATCCCACCTTTTGCTTGAAGAAACAAATCTTGGGCAATGTCAGTCATGAGCTGGGTGCACCTTTCAGAAGTTGCAAAATAGGCCAGGATCATGTTTTCTAAGCCAGAGAGGAAGGTTTGGCCAATGTTTCAGCATGATAAGTTATGTTTGAGAACGATTCTGTGTAGCACCTTCGGAGATTTCAGTACTTTAGAGGCCTGTATAAAAAAAGTTGGACACTGATGTCATGATACCAGAGATGTTGTGTGTGGATTTGACACTCTGAGAATTGTGCAGCTTGCCACTGTTCAGTGTCAAGGATCGTGCATGAATAATGGTCACCAACAAGGTGCCTAGGCAGCTGGGGCATTGGAGCTGATTATGAGCCCATTTTTGCTCCACTCCCCACTGACAGCTTGACTGAGATGGTAGGATTTTCTAAGCAACTATAATGGCATAGGATATAACCTCAAAACACAATGTTATCCTTTACAAATTTGGATAAACACAGAAGGATAGGGAGTTAAAATGTTTCACGCGATATAAATTACACTGCAAACTAATAACAGGACAACATGAAAATAGAAAATTTTAAAACACCTACCTCGATACATCCCAAAATAGCCATCGGATCGGATTGTCTTAATAAGGCAGTCAGACCTGAAATTTTTTTTAAAAAAGAGAATTACTTCAGCAAGTATAGATCTGGGAAAGAAAAAAAACACACATGTACTCTTCATTTTAAAATACGTCTATTTCACAGCACCTCCTACAGTTACTCACATCAACTAGAGCAAAAAAAAAGACACAAAGATTTCTTCAAATTGTTATCTGTGATGAAATTGAAAACATGTTCCCCATTCTTACATTAATAATTTCACTACAGATCGTGCACAGATAAAAGCTATCTAAACTTATACCTCAATATCCTTCCCACAATGTACCTGCTACTACTCTCGAAGATCAAACTCGCGTGCACATTGGGGTAGTCAATTCTTAAACTCATGTGATCAAGATTTCTCCAGTTCACAATCCGTGATCACCTAACTATGTTTATTACCGTAGATGGCATTCATTCAGCGTCACTTTCAGTCATCATTATCCTTTCCTTTAGGGGACATGCATGGTTTGATAATAACTAGATACTACCAGGCAAAGCAGATGATATAATCCAAATGCTAGTGTTGGATCTAGTGCCAATGCAAGCTCAGCACCCATCCTCTGTTTCTCTCGATTACATATTGTAGCCACCTGGGGCGACCACTGCCCAACACAAAATGGAAGATTACAAGGAATGCAGGGAAAATGGACATGTTGCAAAAGCAAGCAGCTTGCAAAGCGCTTGTGTATTCTAGCTACTGCAGAAACCAGTTCTGAATGCTGCAGAAACCAGACAGCACTGTGAAAGAAAACAAGTTAGCATACTAATGAGGCGATACCAGGCGATCCCCACGTACAATGGAAACAAGTTAACACAAATCGATACATTAAATGGAAGGCCAGAATTTTCGGCGCCAAAGGAAGTCCAAAACAATAAGTCCCAAGAACCGCTCAGTGATCGAGGGATTGCCCCGTTATTGGGGAATTCAAATCAATCGATTGGGAAGAGACCCAATCGATTGCGAGTGAATAGAGGGTCTGCCCAGACCCTGAGAGAGATATAAAACAGAGACCCCGACCCCAGCTCTCTCTCTCTGCAGCCTCTCCTTGACCAGCCAGCCCTCTCAGCAGAACACCGTTGTAGCAGAAGAACCTTGAGGAGGAGGAGGGGTCTGGACAGCAGCCGCCAACAAGTAAGTGTCACAACGTATGCAACGAGAGTAGACACTCCTGACCCCCTTTAGTCCATAACTACTGGAAGCCTGTGGACCCAGGATAAAGCTAGAGGCCGTTGTTCCCTGATCCGGCAGTTCCCTTATCCAGATAAGTATTCGGCCTATTAGTGGTAGGATTAGCCTAGCCTTATAGTTTTATATGCATGATTAGTAGATTACTGTAATATAATAAACGTGTCTTGTTTGAACTTACTAACTAGTGTATGGATTTATTGCTTTGAACTTGAACTTGAAACTTGTGGCGGTATCTTAACGATACCTGGTGACTCCAAAGCTAAGAAACGAAACAGCCAAATTGAGTGTTAAGCACACTCACCCAGAACGAGCAACAATATAGATATTTACAGCATGGATACAGCCCTTTGGCCCAGCTTGTCCATGCCACCCAGTTTCTATCACTAAGCTAATCCCCCTTGACCGCGTTTGGCCCATATCCATCTATACCCACGCTGCCCATAGTTTAACTGTTTTTTTTAAAGGAAAAGATTGTACCCGCCTCTACCACTGCCTCTGGCAGCTCGTTCCAGATGCTTACCACCCTCTGTGTGAAGAAATTTCTCCACTGATCTCTTTTGTATCTCTCCCTCTCACCTTGAACCTATCTGATCTAGTTCTAGACTCCTCTGCCTTTGGGAAAAGACGTTGACTATCTGCCTTATCTATGCTCGTCATTATTTTACAGACATCTATTAGATCACCCCTGGGCCTCCTACACTCCAGGGAAAAAAGTCACAGCCTCTCCTTATAGCTCAGACCATCAAGTCCTGGTAGCATCAGACCATCAAGTCCTAATAGCATTCTCGTAAATCTCTTTTGCACTCTTTCTAGTTTAACAATATTATTCCTATAATAGTGTGACCAGAACTGAACACAGTATTTCATGTGTGGTCTTACCAATGTCTTGTACAACTTCAAAAAGACGTCCCAACTCCTGTATTCCATATTCTGACAAATAAAACCTAGCGTGCTGAATGCCTACATCACCACCCTGTCCACCTGCGACTCCATCTTCAAGGAGCTAAGAACCTCTACCCCGAGATCTCTTTGTTCTGTAACTCTCCCCCAACTCCATACCATTAACTGAGTAGGTCATGCCCTGATTTGATCTACCAAAATGCATCACCTCACATTTATCCAAATTAAACTCCATCTGCCATTCATCAGCCCACTGGCCCAAGGTCAATGAGGGCAGTGCAGTCGACGTTGTCCACATGGACTTTAGCAAGGCCTTTGAAAAGGTTGCAATCTCATATAACCTTCTTCACTACCCACAATGCCACCAATTTTTTTATTTTTTAAAATAAATTTAGATTACCCAATAATTTTTTCCAATTGAGGGGCAATTTATTGTGGCCAATCCACCTACTCTGCACATTTTTGGGTTGTGGGGGCGAAACCCACGCAGACACGGGGAGAATGTGCAAACTCCACACGGACAGTGACCCAGAGCCGGGATCGAACCTGGGACCTCAGCGCCGTGAGGCAGCTGTGCTAACCACTAGCCCACCGTGCTGCCCTCTATGCCACCGATTTTGGTGTAATCTGCAAACTTACTAACCATGCCTCCGACATTCTTATCCAAATCATTTATATAACAATTAACATTGGACCCAGCACCGATCCCTGAGGCACACTGCTGGTCACAGGCCTCCAGTTTGAAAAACAACCCACCTCAACCATCCATTGACTTCGGTCGCCAAGCCAATTGTGTATCCAATTGGCTACCTCACCCTGGATTCCGTGAGATTTAATCTTTTGCAACAACCAACCATGTGGTACTTGTCAAAGGCGTTGCCGAAGTCCATGTAGACAATGTCGACTGTACTGCCCTCATCTACCTCCTTGGTTACCCCTTCAAAAAAAACTCAATCAAATCGGTGATACATGACTTTCCCCTTACAAAACCATGCTAACTTTCACTAATTCGGGGCAGCATGGTAGCATCCAGAGTGGAATAGGGGGCTCAAAGTGGGTCGGTTCAGACTTGGTGGGCTGAATGGTCTCCTTCTGCACTGTATGTTCTATGTTCTAATTAACCCTTGCCTGTCTGAATGCCTGTAGGTCCTGTCCTTCAGAGTACCTTCTAACAATTTACCCACTTCAGAAGTACAGCTCACTGGTCTGCAGTTTCCAGGCTTATCCCTACAGCCCTTCTTAAACAAGGGCACAACATTTTCAACCCTCCAATCTTCAGGCATCTCTCCTGTGGCTGTCGATGATTCAAATATCTCAGCTAGGGGGCCAGAAATTGCATCCCACAACGTCCTGGAATACATTTCATCAGGTCCTGGGGATTTATCTATCTTGATGTGCTTTAATACCTCCAGCACCTCCTTCTCTGTAATATGTACACTCCTCAAGACATTACTTTTTATTTTCCCAATTTTCCTAACATTCGTGCTTTTCTCAACAGTAAATACTGGGAAGAGAAATATTCATTTAGGACCTCTCCCACCCCTTGTAGATCTGCACATATATGACCTTATTTATCCTTAAGAGGCCCTACCCTCTCCCTAGTCACTCTTTTGCCCTTTATTTCTCTGTAAAAGCTCTTTGGATTTTCCTTTGCCATATCTGCCAAGACAATCTCATGTCCCCTTTTTGCCCTCTTAATTTCTCTCTCAAGTCTGCTCTAATAAGCCCTATACTCTTCAAGGGATCCATTTGATCCCAGCTGTCTATGCAAGTCATATGCCTCCTTCTTCCTTTTGGCCATGGCCTCAATATCCTGAGTCATCAAGGGTTCCCTCATTCTGCGAGCCTCACCCTTCACTAAGAAGAAAGTGCTCACTTTGAGCCCTAGTTAATATCTTTTTGAAAGATTCCCACTTACCAGCTGTCCCCTTGCCTGCAAATAGGCACCCCCAATCAACTTTTGAAAGTTCCTGCCTCATACCCTTGAAATTGGTCTTGCCCCAATTTAAAATTTTAACGTCATTAATAACATCCACATTGAAAAGGTCCTTCAACTTTAAATTGAGGAACAAATTCTTTGGAACTTGCACATGTTTTCACTTTCACCAAGTTCAACTACCTAATACAGGATTTATCTACTTCAAGCAGGGTCAATGTGACTGACACAGTTAATGCCAGCTGGCAATAACATGTTGGCTTACCACTTGGAAAAGCTCGATAGATTACTGCAAAAACTGCGCCTGTTCTTTCTGAAGAGAACCAGCACATAACCATCAGCGTTGTGCCTTGCTGTTTCCTTGCTTCCTTTCTCATGAAGCTTCCTCTTCTATGCAGCTATTCTATTTGCCTCAACTATACTCTGTGGCAACTGTTTTCACATTATTACGACTCTCTGGGTAAACAATTCCAACCCCCCCCCCCCCCTCCCCCCCAACCCAACCCAACCGAATTCTCTGCTGGGTTTATTGTCAATTATCTTATTTTTATTCCCCTAGTTTGGATCCCCAACACAGGAAGAATTTTCTTCCCTAAATCCATCTTATCAAATCTCAAGATTTCAATCAGATCATCCTTCAGCCCTCCCTTTTCTGCCGAAAAGAGTCGCAACCTGCTGAGGCTTTCATGATAAGTTTTTAAAATTGCACTCAGAACATCCCAAGCACTTCAACAGCCAATAAAGTTCTCCCTAAAATGTAGTCACTGTTGTAATGTATACCTTCTCCGGTCTGGAATCATCCTTGTGCAAGTTTATTGCACCACCTCCCCTTCTTTATATACTACGGAACTGTGCACATTACTCATGGTCTAACTGAGGTTGTATATAAATTCAACATAACTTCACAGCTTTTTAATACCATTTGTTACGAACGTCAACATGAAATGAAAGTCACTTATTGTCACAAGTAGGCTTCAATGAAGTTACTGTGAAAAGCCCCTAGTCGCCACAATCCGGCACCTGTTCGGGGAGGCTGGTACGGGAATTGAACCACGCTGCTGGCCTGCCTTGGTCTGCTTTAAAAGCCAGTGATTTAGTCCAGTGTGCTAAACCAGCCCCATATGACCTCAATGTTGACAGTTGAGGTCAGGAATTTCAACTTCTGACAAACCTCGGACTTTTGGCGCATGCGCAGACCAGAGTTTGGGAGCGAAGGTTATTTGGGCAAAGGATGGGCCCAACGCACCGGTGCAAAAACCTGAATCACATGACCGGGATCAGAGCGCCATTGCCAGCAAGGTCACTGGCAGGGGACAGGGAGAGGTCCTAAAAGAAGAGACCTCAACAGGAGACAGGGATAGGAAACAGCCACAGTTCAATTAAAATACAGCAGGGAAACTGGCTCCAAAAACAAAAAGGGCAGCAGGTGGCAGAATCTAAGTAGAGAGCACTCAGGAGGAGCCCTGGTAAGAGGGTTCAGGAGCATTCCTGAGATCCAAGAAGGCAGCAGAAGGTTGGTGACTCCATGCTGCAGGGGTGAAGGTACCCCTTTTGGAGCAGCAACACACTGTTCAATGTGCTTGAAGAGCTAAAGTTGTGCTCTGTGCACCAACTTGAGCTGCATTAGGCTCAGCCTTGCACATGTGGAGGTAAAGGTCACCCTGTGCAGTGCTTCGATCCAAAATCCTGCTCCTATTTCTATGCCTAGTTCCTCCTTCCACCTTTTCCCCGTCTGGTCCAGGGGAGCGTACCTCCTCTAACAGTCACCCATAGTTGTCTGCAGAGTTTCCCTTCCCCAGGTCACCTGTGTCCAGCGGTTCTTCTACTAACAAGTGTCCTGGTATTTGGGGGCACATTGTTGTTTATTTGATGAAGAGGTTTTTGACCTGAATGTATCTCAGTCATTTCCTTTTGGTAACTGGAACCTCTCCATGAGTTCCCCAGGTTACTCACTGTGTCTGTGTACATGTCCCTAACTATCAGAGTCCCCCGTCCTGTCTCAATCTTTTGAAGGTGGCGTCCATTATTGCAGGTGTGAATCTGTGGTTGTTGACGATGTGGGCTATGATGGACATTTTGCTTAGGCCGAAGTGTTGCCTCGACGTCTCGAGTGTGGCTACTACCACTGGGCTCTTCGGATATTTGGTCGTGGGGGATGGGAGTGCAGTTATGGCTAGGGCTCAGGGGTGTCCTTGTGCAGGAACTCTCTTCTATTTTCATCCACAATACTCCCGGTTCCTTAAGTCATCCCTTTCTGCGGTGGCCGCCCAATGGTAGAACTGTAGGTTCGGAAGGGCCAGGCCTTTATTGTCTCTGTACCCCTTTTGGACACCTCTCCACCCTTCGCTGCTCTGAAGGTGATCGGCAGTGGTTCAATTGTCAGGGCGAACAGAAGTGGGGACAGTGGACATCCCTGCCTCTGTGCGGGCAGAAGTATCTAAAGCTGGTGGTGTTTGCCATAGGCTCACCATGCAATCGCTGTACAGTAGTTTCAACCAGGAGGTGAACCCTGTCCCAATTCCAAACAGTTCCAGTACCTCTATGAGGTACTTCCATTCGACTCTGCCGAAGGCCTTTTCTGCATCCAGGGAGATGATAATTTTAGAATCATAGAATTATATCTGCTGTTATCTCCCTGGACGGGATCATTATCACGTTCAGCAGGTGCCTGACACTCGATGTAAGCTACCTGTTCGAGACAAAGCCCATCAGGTCCTCCGCGACTACCTCTGGCAGATGGCTCTCCAGCCGCCTTGACAGGATCTTTGCATCTACGTTAATTAGTGAGATGGACATCTAGGACCTGCTCTCCATTGGGTCATTGTCCTTTTCGGGTATCAGCGATATTGAAACTTGTGCCAGTGTTGATGGCTGGGTGCCCTTTGCTAGCAAGACTACAAACATCTCCCGCAAATGCGAGGCAAATTGTTTGTAGAAGTCCACTGGGAATCCATTTGGCCCCGGCACCTTCCCCTCCTGCATGAAGTTGATACTCCCCATGACTTCCTCCAGTTCTAGTGGTGCTTCCAGGCCCATGTCTTATCTTCCGCCACGACCAACATGCCCATCCGTCGAAGAACCGCTTCATCTTAGAGTTCCCCTCCGGTGTGAAGAGGTAGAATTCCGAACGGACTACAGAAGATGCAAAATGGATGCCGCCTGATATAAAATAGACTCTGTCAATATTCTTGGCCCTACGTTATCAGTATCTTCTGCTGAAGTAGTAAAGCTTTGTGCAAAACAAGTGATCCACAACCAGATGCATCCGAAGAGACAATGAGACGTTGGCAACTTTGCCCAATGTCTGCATTCTTTGCTATTTGTAACTGACAAAGGGGCCCCAAATTAAGGAACTAGCATGGAATGAGAAAGGACATGTTTCAACGTGGCTGGACTATTGACCCCATGACTTTATGTAACCGTTATCTATGTAATGAATTGATTGGATAAGGCAAGCTGCCAATTAGAGGTTATAGGAGCTAACTTGTAGCTATTTATGGCATTGAAGATGCATGTTATGAATTGTGACGTAAACAGAATTGATTGGGTATATATAAATGCGAATGCAAACGAATTCCGCTTTCCTTCTGTATATTAATCCAGTGCGACCTCAGATCATGCAAGAAAAAGTGCTGCACAGACCGTGGGGGTCAAAGACCTTTTCTCCCAGAGCTCTGAAAATTAATAAATTGCGTCTTTACTCACTCAAAGGTCTATTCGTGAATATTTTCACCTACAGATGCTCGGATGTGTACAGGTCTTAGTAGAAAGCTGCAAAGGCTTAATTGATCTTTTCTAGCGCAGCGACTATCCTGTCGCTTCTGACTTTAACCTGAGCTATTTCCCTCGTGGCTGCCTGCTTTCTCAGCTGGTGAGCCAGCAGGCGGCTTTGTCTCCACGTTCATAAAAGGTCTCCTGTGTCTGGCAGAGCTGGCACACTGCTTTCCCCGTGGAGAGCAGGTTGAAGTCTATTTGCAATTCTTTCCTCTCCGCAGCAATTCCACGGATGGGGCCATGGGGTATCTGCAATCCACCTCCAGTATGGAGTCAACCAGCTGTTACCTGGCCACCCTCTCATCCCTGTCTTTGAGTGCCTTGAATGCAATAATTCCCCCCCGATCACCGCCTTCATGAATCCCAGAATGTGGATGGCCATTTTGGTTGTTCGATACACACCCGTCTATGGCCTGTGACACCCAATCGCAAAATGTTTTGATGGTGAGGAGTGCAATGTCTAGACTCCACGGGGGTGCGCTGAATCTGGCCCATCTTCAATCTCAGATCCACTTAGTGTGGGAGCAAGGTCGGAGATTACAATTGCAGAGTATTCTGCTCCCATTACCCCTGAAAGCACCACTTTCCCTATGTAAAAAAGTTGATCCTCGTGTAGACCCTGGAAAAAAAGAGCACTCTTGTGACCCTCCAACGGTCCACAGTCCCCATCTGCTCCTTGAAGGTGTTCAGCTCCCTTGCCATATTCGTTAGTTTCCCCAATTTGGGGCTGGATCTGTCTGTCGATGGGTCCTGTATACGCCCCCCCTCCTCTCTCCCTCACCTGTTTCGGCCCCTCTCTGTTCTCACTGCCTCCTTTCTGGGCTTTCTATGACTCAAAGCTAGGTCAAATGCTTCTTTGTTAGTTTGTTTGTTTTTTGTTTACAGCACAGGAGGCCACTTGGCCCACCATGTCTGCTCCCAAAACAGCTATCCAGCTCTCTTTTGAAACCTCCTATGGAATACACCTCCACCATTCTCCCAGGCAGCGCATTTCAAACCCCAACAAATCTCTGAGCAAAAAGGTTTCTCCTCATCTCACTCCTAGTTCTCTTGCTGACCATCTGGAAATTGTGACCCCCTAGTCAGTGATTTGCCAACTAGTGGTAACAGAATATCCTTCTTTACTCTGTCAAAATTGTTCAGAATCTTGAACACTTCAATAAGGTCTTCTCTTAATTTCTTCAGCTCCAAGGAGAACAAGCACGATTTCTCTAATCTTTCCTTGTATCTAAAATTCCTCATTCCTGGTATAATTCTAGTAAATCTCCTCTGCACTGTCTCTAGGGCTTTAGCATCCTTAAATAAGGTGCCCAGAACTGAACACATTACTCCAAATGTGGTCTGACCAATTATTGGTAGAGGTGCAGCATCACTTCCTTGCTTTTGTACTCTATGCCTCCATTTATAAAACCACGGATTCGATAAGCGTTCTTAACGAGTGTTTCAACTTGACCACCTTCAGAGAATTATGCACTAGAATCCAGAGGTCCCTCTGCTTCTGTACTCCCCTCAAAGTTGAACCGATATTGTCTCCCCACGTTTCTTCTACCAAAATGCATTATCTCAGTTTGCTGCATTTAAGTTCATCTGCCCGGTGTCTGCCCATTTGGCCAACTTGTCAACGTCCCTCTGAGGTCACTCAGCATCATCCTCACAATTCATTATTCTCCATAGCTTCGTCTCATCTGCAAATTTAGAGATTATTCCCTCAACACCCACTTCTAAATCATTTATATAGATCAGAAAAAGCAAGGGCACAACACAGAGTCCTGGGAAACCACTTCCAACTCATCTCCAGTCTGAGAAATACCCATCTATACCTACCCTCAGTTTCCTATCTCTGAACCATGCTGCCAAGGACCCATCAATCCCAAACATTTTTAATTTGCTAACCAACCTGTCAAGTGGCAATGTATGCTTTCTGAAAGTCCAAATATGCAACATCCACAGCACTACCTTCATCCACTGCCTGTGTCACTTCCTTAAAAAACTCAATTAAATTTGACAGACATGGCCTGCCCTTTACAAAGCCATGTTGACTGCCTAGTACCAACTTATTTTTCTCTAAGGCAGTTTTGTCCCACACGTGTCTTTTTCTTTCAAATTAGTTTGCCTTCACTGTTGCTGCTTGCCAGCCCGTGTCCTCGTACAAACTCTTCCACCTCAGCCGATGCAGTGAAGAAGAGTTCCTGCCTGAATGAGTACGCCACTACAGCAACTGACTTCATTAGTAAGTGTGCAGAAGACTGTGTGCCAAAGAAGCAAATCCGCGTGTTTTCAAACCGGAAATCCTGGATGAACAGGGATATCCACTGCTTGCTGAAGTCAGGTCTGAGGCGTTCAAATCAGGCGACCCTGACCTCTACAAGAAAGCCAGATATGATCTAAAGAAATCCATCAAAGGCTTCCGGTGTGCACCATGGAGTAAGTGGTCACACACAAGGTAGCTCCTGCCCAAGGTTACAGAAAAGAACTCTTTTTTAAGCAATACGGGGTGGAATTTTGATGAAAAGGCGTAGGTGAATGTTGGAGGAGTACTTTCCCTCAGGAATGGTATGTTTCTTGGTTACCAGACCCGCAGAAACAGTGAAAGATTTGGCTGAAGCTACAGCAGAGACAAAAGCCTCGTCCAGCATGTAGGCGGGGAAGGCAAGCTTAAAAGCCTAAAGCTGACTTGAGGGCCTTTTTGAAAGCTGAATTCTAGCAGCAGAGGGAACAACTGTGAAAAGATCTCACCAAGGCCATTGAAGAAGCGGTGATGGCTGACTTCCGTTGATGGCGGGCGGGAGGCAGCCACGCGTTGGAGGGCTCCCGTTCGGGAACAGCATTGTCAGGGATTGATGCCCGGTTCTAGGGGCAGCGAAGGCTGTGAAGGCCAGGAGAAAGTACAGGGAAGGGATATGTCAAGGTCCAGTAAGAAAACGGCTGTGAAAACAGCTGAAAGTTCGTCGGGGAGTAGAAATGTCACCGTGGGGTCACGAAGGATAATGGAGGCTGGAGCATCAGGGGAGGCCGCATTTCTTACGGCTGAAGAAATAACTAAGGTAATAGCTGCGGAATTCGAAAGGCAGTTTACAAAATACATGGAGACAATGAGGAAGGAGATGAGGGAGGTTTTGAGTGTGCTGGTGGAGGAGGCGATTTCCCCGGTGACGACGGCGGTGGCGAGTGCAGTGGTGGAGGTGTGGGAGCAAGGGGAGGCGCTGAAGGAAGTGGAGGAGACATTATTGCAGCATGGTGATCAACTTACGTCGATGGGGAAGGAGATGCGGAAGGTTATGGCGGTGAACAAGGATCTGCAAGGAAAATTGGAAGACCTGGAAAACAAGTCCAGGCGACAGAATTTGAGGATTGTGGGGCTGCCCGAAGGAGTTAAAGGGCCGAGACTGACTGAGTATTTTGCTGCGATGCTGGCGGGACTATTGGGGGAGGGGGAGGATCCCTCCCGATATGAACTGGATCAGGCTCATCGGTCATGGAGGCCTGTACCAAAGGCGGGTGAGCCGCCAAGGGTAGTGACTCTGTGTTTCCGTAGGTAGTGTGAAGGAGAAGGTCCTGTGCTGGACCAAGCAGAAGCGGGTGGTGCAGTGGGCTGGAGCTGGTATACGTGTGTACCAGGACTTTACGGTGGAGCTGGCGAGGAGGCAAGCTGCTTTCAACCGGGTGAAGAGGGTACTGTACATTAGCAAGGTGCAGTGCGGCATTGTTTATCCAGCGAAGCTGAGGGTGACTTACAAGCTCAAGGACTTTTATTTTGGAACGGCGGAGGCAGCGGAGGAGTTTGCGAAGGCAGAAGGAATGTGGCAGAACTGAGAAACTGAGAAATGGCCATGTGCCGATGTAACCTAATAACTGTATTTTCTTTTTTGTTTGTTTGTTTGTTTCACTGCATGCGGGTGTATGGGCTAAAGGAGCCGATGTTGTATATATTTGGACAAGGGAAGTGATGGGACTTTCACTCAAAGTCAGGGCTCTTTGGGGTGTAGGTGGATGAGGGGTTTGTGTGCTAAAAGGGGATTTTTGGGCTTTCCTAGGGGGGGTTTTACAACTCTTGGGTATCATGTACGGCACTCTTTCAGAGGTTGGACGGCGTTAAGTGTGTGTGTGTGTGGGCGGGGGGGGGGGGGGGGGGGGGGGGGAGTGGACTCTATGTTGACCATGGGCGGTCCTGGACTCCTTTTTTCTTTTTCTCCTTTGTTTTTTGCTTCCACCGTGGGAGGGTTTGGTTTATTGGATGTATATATTGACAGGTGGGCCGTTGTTTGGGGTGGTGGGAGGATGGGATCGTTGTTATTGTTAAGGGGATTGATTTTGTATTTGTTACCATTTACTGTTTGTGGGTGGGGTGTAAATTTTGGAGGAAAATGTGAAAATGGAGAAGAAAAACATTTATAAAAAAAAGAAATCCATCAAAGATGCCAAAAGACATTACCGGACCAAGCTCAAGTCCCAGGCTAGCCACACGGACCCCCGCTGCCTATGGCAAGGTCTGCAAGACATAACGGGCTACAAGATGAAGGCATGTAAAATCGCCGGCTCCAATGCACCCCTCCCTGATGAGCTCAACGCATCCATTCCGAGCAAGAGGTCAGTGAGAGAAAGCCTTCCACCCCAGAAGCCGGCGATGAACTTTTATCTGAGATCACCATTGCAGATGTCAGAGCAGCCTTCTCGAAGGTCAACTCACGAAAGCCACTGGCCCGGATGGGGTACCCGGACGAGCACTCCGGTCTTGCGCGGATCAGCTGGCAGAGGTATTCGCATACATCTTCAACCTCTCTTTATAACAATCGGAGGTTCCTATCTGCTTCAAGAAGGTGACCATTATCCCTGTATGAAAAAAAGACAAGCAGCGTGCCTTAATGACTATCGTCCAGTGGCTCTGACATCCATCATCATGAAGTGCTTCAAAAGGTTAGTCATGGCACGAAACAACTCCAGCCTCTCAGATTGCCTTGATCCACTACAGTTCGCCTACCGCTGCAACAGGTCCATAGTTCATCTCCATGACCGTGCACTCTACCCTAGAACACCTAGATAACAAAGACACCTATGTCAGACTGCTATTTATCGACAAAGCTCAGCCTTCAACACCATCATTCCTACTAAACGCATCTCCAAACTCCGTGGACTTGGCCTTGGCTCCTCCCTCTGTGACTGGATCCTGAACTTTCTAACCCACAGGCCACAATCAGTAAAGATAGGCAACACCACCTCCTCCACGATCATCCTCAACACCGGTTACCCACAAGGCTGTGTCCTCAGTCCCCTACTATACTCCTTATATACCTATGACTGTGTGGCCAAATTCCCCTCCAACTCGATTTTCAAATTTGCTGATGACACTACCAGAGTGGGTCAGATTTTAAACAATGACGAGACAGAGTACAGGAATGAGATAGAGAATCTGGCAAACTGGTGCAACGACAATAATCTCTCCCTCAATGTCAACAAAACGAAGGAGATTGTCATTGACTTCAGGAAGCGTAGTGGAGAACATGCCCCCTGTCTACATCAATGGGAACGAAGTAGAAAGGGTCGAGAGCTTCAAGTTTTTAGGTGTATAGATCACCAACAACCTGTCCTGGTCCCCCCATGCCGACACTATAGTTAAGAAAGCCAATCAATGACTCTACTTTCTCAGAAGACTAAGGAAATTTGGCATGTCAGCTACGACTCTCACCAACTTCGACAGATGCACCATAGAAAGCATTCTTTCTGGTTGTATCACAACTTGGTATGGAGCCTGCTCTGTCCAAGACCGCAGGAAATTACAAAAGGCCGTGAATGTAGCCCAGTCCATCACGCAAACCAGCTTCCCATCCATAAATTCCCGTAAATTCCCACTGCCTCAGAAAGGCAGCCAACATAATTAAGGACCCCAGGCACCCCAGACATACTCTCTTCCACCTTTTTCCATCAGGAAAAAGATACCAAAGTTTGAGGTCACGTACCAACTGAATCAATAACAGTTTCTTTCCCTGCTGCCATCAGACTTTTGAATGGACCTACCTCGTATCAAGTTGATCTTTTCTCTACACCTTGCTATAACTGTAACATTATATTCTGCAGTCGCGCCTTCCTTCCCTATATACGGTATGCATTGTTTGTACAGCATTCAAGAAACAATACTTTTCACTATATACTAATACATGTGACAATAATAAATCAAATCGAATGAATTCTCTTCCTTCCTCTGATGGTTACCCACAGTTAGGCTGGGCACAGCATACCGAACCACAGCCCACCCCACCCTTGTACAGGCCTGCCTTGGTGGTATTAAATTTGGCGGGGCACTTGGCCCGGTCTGCCCCAATAATATTTAAAAAAGGGAACTTAATTTAAAACACACAAGACTTTTGCTGTCCCATTTACATGACAGAAAATTCGAGATAACTAAAAGCCAGACATGGTAATTCAGCAGCCTTGGGCTGCATTAAAATAATCCCTAACCAGGCCACAAAATAACTCTATTTTTTCCCCTTCCTTGAGCTGGATTATTTGTCATAACTTTTATACATGGGTTACCTGGGAATTACTTGGACATTCTGAAACAAGTGATTAGGTGCTCCTGCGTAATGTTTTCCCTCATTCGAACATTATTATTTAAAGGAGAATGTTGGTCATGGGAGATAAATTTGCAAGAGTTTTCTTCAAGCAGAGTTGAAAAAGAATGAATCTTTATCATAGAATTTAGTGCAGAAGGAGGCCACTCGGCCCATCGAGTCTGCACCGGCTCTTGGAAAGAACACCCTACCCGAGGTCAACGCCTCCACCCTATCCCCATAACCCAGTAACCCCACCCAACACTAAGGGCAATTTATCATGGCCAATCCACCTAACCTGCACATCTTTGGACTGTGGGAGGAAACCGGAGCACCCGGAGGAAACCCACGCACACACGGGGAGGATGTGCAGACTCCGCACAGACAGTGACCCAAGCCGGGAATCGAACCTGGGATCCTGGAGCTGTGAAGCAATTGTGCTATCCACAATGCTACCGTGCTGCCCTGTGGAATATGGCGGCTGCGGGTGGCAGAAGAGATGTGGGGGGGCATGACAGGGGGGGACATGACAAACAACCGTGTACAGAAAGCCCTGATTTCTTTAAAATAAAAAGGAAATATTGGTGGCAATTTTTATCTTCACCACTGAGGGGTAAACTGGTGGAGTGAATGGTCCGGCAGTTATATAACATGCCCGACCTTCATTTCAATGGAAATGAAAATAAACTGAAATCAAATTGTTTGGGTTCAATAGTGAGCAAAAAGAGTTTGTGGTGGAATTGCTCCTCTTATTCGCTGTGCCGTTGATTGGAGCAATTTTCACCACTGCTAATTGAAGGATTGAGGATTAAAGAGACAATCTTAACCTGGTAAACAACAGATAATTTGGACTGAGATTGGAAAGATCCTTCTTGGCCAAACCTCCCTGAACTTCATTGAGGAAGTGACATCCCAAGTTGATCAATAAATCCTCAAATAGATATCATGCAATTGAAGTTCCAAAAGATAGGCGATAAAAGTTTCACATGACAGGTTACTAATTAGGTTCAAAACTGCACAGATTCAGGCAAAACCTGGGTATGGAAAATGAATTAGATGTAAAGGGTAGGTAAGAACTGGTTTGAAGGGTATTGCCAGAGTTGAGGGGGCGGAAACCAGGGACAGCATGAAATTGGATGTTCCTGGGTCAATATTGAGGCCACTACTGTCTGTAATTTATATTAATTGCTTAGATTGAAACTCAGAGCAAATTGGCAGATGGTACCAAATTCGAAAGGGCTGTTGATTGAAGGAAGCCAGTTAGAAATGCCAGAATGAGTTAACAAAAATGTGATAGGCCATACAATGGAAGGAGGAATTTAACTCAGACAAGAGTGAGTGTTGCCTACTGGCAGGAGAAATGGGCAAAAGATCTACTCCGCGAATGGCACTGAAATAGCTATGGTGGGGTTGATTGAGACATGGGGGTGAGTAAAATCAATGCTCAACATGCCCAACCAATGTAAACTAGCAAAACCATGCCGAAATAATAGATTACAAATCGGAGAACATTGTGACGAACTGTATTGTGTTTTGGTCAGGCGTTGATATAGAAACTGACCCCCGCGGGTCACGGGGGGGTTTTCTGGGAAGGGTGTGTGTGTGTGTGTGTGTGGGGGTGGGGCTTGTATTGCCGTACATAATGAACTACTACTGGGTTGCTATGGTTCAGAAATGGGTAGTGGGGAAGGGGTCGGTGTGGGGGCGGGTGGAGGCAGCTTCTTGTAGGTGAACAAGCTTGTGGTGGTATGATTAGCATAGCTGCCTGCCATTGGTGCAGAACACTGGCTTACCATTGGCCCTGGTCGGTCATGTGCCTCTCGACCAGTTGGTTGAGACCAGTCATGTGACGGCTCCCTGATTGGTCGAGAGGCTGAGTTAACCCCGCCTCCAGGGCGGGATACAAATGCCCAGTACGCCCTGCGGTCGTCCTTCTACTGTAATCGACCGCAGGGCTAACATCTAGTAGATTAAAGCCATACTTTTGTTCAGCAACTCGTCTCGCGTTCAATTGATGGTACATCAATTTAATCTACTAGAAATTTGAAGATGGAGCTCCGGATCAAGCCCAAATGCCTCCGCATCAGCCCGCAAACTCCGAACGCATCGAAAATCTTCAGGCATTGGCTGGTGTGTTTCGATAGCTATCTGGCGACCGCAAGTAGCCCCCCCCACCATGGCACAGAAGCTTCATATTCTCCATTCCAGCGTGGGCATGGTGGCCTACGCGATGAAAGGGGAAGAAAAGGAATACGACGTGGCCATGGATATGCTAAAGGGACAATTTCTTAAGCCGGTAAACCGTTCACCCGACATCTGCTGGCTACCAGACAACAGTTCCCCGGTGAGTCCTTAGACGATTTTTACCGGGCCCTCGCTGTCCTGGGAAGGAATTGCGCCTGCCTCGAAGTTTCACCCACTGAGTGCTTGCGTGGCTGGGATGCAGTCAGCCGCTATCTGCCAGCGGATGCTGGAAAAAGACGACCTCAGCCTAACTGAGGTACGGACTCTCTCCACCTCCCTGGAGGTCGCCAACTTAAACGCCCGCGTCTATGTCCCCAGCCGCGCTGCAGCGCCCTGGGCCTCCTGGCATGCTTCCCCACCGCCATCCGCCGCACCCGACCCCCCTCAGGCCTACGCCGTGGGACACCCCGACAAATCCGCGGGGCCCCGCTGCTATTTCTGTGGGTTCGCCAAACACCCTCGCCCACGCTGCCCGGCCCGTTCCGCACTTTGTAAGAGCTCCGGGAAGGGGGGCCATTTTTCGTCGGTCTGCCAGGCCAAATCGGTCGCTGCTGTGTCGCGCAGCGACCGGGGATCTCCTCCTCCGGGCCCTTCCAGCGCACCGCACTAATTCCCCCCCCCCCCCTGCGCCCGGCCTGCGCGCCTCTCTGCCCCCGCTCTCAGCCGCTCCGATCGGCCCGCCGGCAGTGCTAACCCCGTCCCCAGCGACCACGAGGGTCCTGCGGGCGCCGCCATCTTGGGCCCCGGACACCACGTGTGGATCCTGGGCGCCGCCATCTTGGGGCCCCGACTCCACGTGCAGATCCTGGGCGCCGCCATCTTGGGGCCCCGACTCCACGTGCGGGTCCTGGGCGCCACCATCCTGGACTGGCACACAAGGTCCTGCCAGCACCCACTCAGCCGACGACGACGATGGATCTTCTCCATGGCTCGCGGCCATTCAGCTCGACCAGTCACGTCCACGCACGCTCGCTAAGACGACGACACAAATCCACTTCAACGTGCACGAGACGGGCTGCCTGCTGGACTCTGGGAGCACGGAAAGCTTCGTACACTCTGACACGCGCTCCCTGTCCACCCTGTAAAACACAAAATCGGGTTAGCCTCAGGTTCGCACTCCGTCCGCATCACCGGGGGCTGCATCGCGGACCTCACGGTCCAGGGGAAGGTTTTTAAAAATTATAAACTCCTTATCCTCCCCGACCTTTGCGCACCGGCACTCCTAGGACTGGACTTCCAGTGCAACCTGCAGAGCTTGACCTTCCAATTCAGCGGCCCTATATCCCCCCCCCCTCACTGTCTGCAGCCTCGCGTCCCTCAAAGTGGACCCCCCCTCCTTGTTTGCTAATCTCACCCCCGATTGCAAACCCGTTGCGACCCGGTGCAGCGCCCAGGACCAGACATTCATCAGGTCAGAGGTCGCTGAAGGAAGGGGTCATCGAGGCCAGCAACAGTCCCTGGCGAGCCCAAGTGCTGGTCCGGACTGGGGAGAAAAAACGGATGGTAATCGACTATAGCCAGGCCATCAACCGGTTTACGCAACTGGACGCGTATCCTCTCCCCCGTATTTCCGCCATGGTAAACGAGGTTGCGAAATACAAAGTCTTCTCCACGGTGGACCACAAGTTCACTTATCACCAGCTCCCCATCCGCGCGAGTGACCGCAAGTACACCGCGTTCGAGGCAGATGGGCGCCTCTACCACTTCCTCAGGGTTCCATTTGGTGTCACAAATGGGATCTCGGTCTTCCAACGGGAGATGGAACGAATGGTCGACAAGTACGTTTTACGGGCTACCTTCCCGTACCTCGATAATGTCACCACCTGTGGCCACGACCAGCCATGACACCAACCTCCGAAAATTCCTCCAAACCGCAAAACCCCTTAACCTAACTTACAATAAGGATACACGAGCACCGACCGTCTAGCCATCCTCGGCTATGTAGTGCGCAACGGAGTGATAGGCCCCGACCCCGAACGCATGCGCCCCTGATGGAACTCCCTCTCCCCAATACCCTCAAACGCTGCCTGGGTTTCTTCGCTTACTACGCCCAATGGGGTCCCAATTACGCCGACAAAGCCCGTCCCCTCATTCAGTCCACGACCTTCCCGCTGTCGTCAGAGACCTGCCAGGCCTTTAGCCGCATCAAAGCGGACATCGCAAAGGCCACGATGCGCGCCATCGACGAGTCCCTCCCCTTCCAGGTCGAGAGCGGTGCATTAGAAGTAGCTCTGGCGGCCACCCTGAACCAAGCGGGCAGACCAAGTGGCCTTCTTCTCCAGAACCCTCCAGGCTTCCGAACTCCACCACGCCTCAGTGGAAAAGGAAGCCCAGGCCATAGTCGAAGCTGTGCGACATTGGAGGCACTATTTGGCCAGCAGGAAGTTTACCCTCCTCACAGACCAACAGTCAGTAGCCTTCATGTTCGATAATGCACAGAGGGGCAAGATTAAGAACGACAAGATCTTGCAGTGGCGGATCGAGTTGTCCACGTACAACTACGATATCTTGTATCGTCCTGGGAAGGTCAATGAGCCTCCTGATGTCCTGTCCCGCGGTACCTGCACCAGCGCGCAGATGGACCACCTCCGCTCCCTCCACGCGGACCTCTGCCATCCAGGGGTGACCCGTTTCTATCATTTCATAAAGACCCGCAACCTGCCCTACTCCATCGAGGAAGTCAGGACTGTAACCCGTGACTGCCACATCTGCGCAGAGTGCTACCGCACTTCTACTGCCCCGAGCGCGCGCATCTGATCAAAGCATCCCGCCCCTTTGAACGTCTCAGCATTGACTTCAAGGGGCCCCTTCCCTCTAGCAACCGCAACATTTACTTCCTGACGGCGATCGATGAATACTCCCGGTTCCCCTTCGCCATTCCCTGCCCCGACATGACCACATCGACCGCCATTAAGGCTCTCCTCTCCATTTTCTCCCTGTTCGGCTACCCCGCGTACATACATAGCGATCGGGGGTCCTCATTTATGAGCGACGAGCTGCGTCAATTCCTGTTCAGCAGGGGCATTGCCTCTAGCAGGACGACCGGTATAACCCCCGGGGTAACGGACAGGTCGAGCGGGAGAATGGTACCGTCTGGAAGACCATCCTACTGGCCCTTCGGTCCAGATATCTCCCTATTTCCCGATGGCAAGAGGTTATCCCCAATGCCCTACATTCTATCCACTCCCTCCTCTGTACCACAACTAACCAAACACCTCATGAACATCTTCTGGTTTTCCCCAGGAAGTCGTCCTCCGGATCCCCTCTCCCGACGTGGCTGGCCGCCCCCGGACCCATCTTGCTCCGGAAGCATGTGCGGGTGCACAAGTCCGACCCGTTGGTGGAACAAGTCCAGTTACTCCACGCTAACCCGCAGTATGCGTATGTGGAGTACCCCGACGGTCGGCAGGACACCGTCTCCCTTCGGGACCTTGCACCCGCCAGCTTGCCCCCTTCACCACAGACCCCCCCCGCCCCTTTTCCCCCCAGCGCCCCACCCTGGCCACCCTTCCTCATCCATGGCGTCTCCACCACCAGCCTGGGGTACAGAGACAGTTCAAGGACCGTCGCTCCCGGAGTCGAGGACATCAGCTGAACCACCACCATCGGCTGAACCAACGTCACCAACTCCCCTGCGGCGGTCTGCCAGGACGTCATGGGCAACGAAAAGGCTGATCGAGTCCATTTAACTTCAACACCACCATGAACCTTGTATGGACACTATGTACTGTTGCGAAATGTCTGGGCCAGTGGGAAGCCAAGGATACATTTTTTTTGTTCTCTCCTCACTACTCATACCACCAGTTCTCCCCGCCCCCCCCCGGCTTCTTTCTCCGCAAGGGGTGAATGTGGTGGTATGATTAGCATAGCTGCCTGCCATTGGTGCAGAACACCGGCTTACCATTGGCCCTGGTCGGTCATGTGCCTCTCGACCGGTTGGTTGAGACCAGTCATGTGCCGGCTCCCCGATTGGTCGAGAGGCTGAGTTAACCCTGCCTCCAGGGCGGGATATAAATACCCAGTATTCCCTGCGGTCGTCCTTCTACTGTAATCGACCGCAGGGCTAACATCTAGTAGATTAAAGCCATACTTTTGTTCAGCAACTCGTCTCGCGTTCAATTGATGATACATCAGAGCTGAAGCGCATCGTTTTCTTTTAATCTTGCATTAATTTAATGAACATATTTAGAAATGAACTATGCACCATGTTTGTACAAACCCACTGTTCTAGTTAAACACAGCTGCATTGTGATACTTGATTTTGAGTCAAGTTGTTGCCAATTGTTTTTGCTGCATTTTGATGTGATTACAATCCTTTTGTAATTTGGACAGGTTTAAATAGGGCGAGATAAATCCAGGACAGATGCAACACAAAATTGTTTTCTTCCCCCACCTTGAAGTGTTGGGTTTACGCAAAGCAAAATAAAAAATACAACTCTTAAATTCCAACACTGCCAACGTCTACATGTCTCGCACCTGGGTCTGTCCATTTTCCCCTTCCAGCAGATCTCACACATTGCTGGTATGTGTGTTATTTGTATGTCTTCATGTGCCAAAGAACATTATTTACATAATGCATGTTCTCAATTCCAATACCTTTGCTGACCTGTTCAATTTTGTCTGCTGGCACCTTCATAACTCCCTCAGAGAGGGCATGTTGTTTGTCTTCTGCCATTATAGCAACTATAGTGTCAGTGCCAGCTGGGTGAAGCTTAGCTCCAGGGGGAAGTTAGACAAATACATTTGATATTGGCCCCACTGAGCACAAACTTTTTAAAAAATAAATTTAGATCACCCAATTATTTTTTCCAATTAAAGGGCAATTTAGCGTGGCCAATCCACCTACTCTGCACATTACGGGTTGTGGGGGCAAAACCCACGCAGACACAGGGAGAATGTGCAAACTCCACACGGGCAGTGACCCAGAGCCGGGATCGAACCTGGGACCTCAGCGCCGTGAGGCAGCTGTGCTAACCACTAGGCCACCGTGCTGCCCTACTGAGCACAAACTTGATGGCCCCTTTATCAACCTGTTGATGTGACAAGATAGTGGGATATTTGTGAAGTAATTGTAAGGTGGGGTAGAAAGGTCCCTCCCTCTGTCTGAAGAACAACATTTCTCCATTAACAGTCAGGATCTCTATATGTACCTGGCATGTTGCTATTTTTACAGAGTCCTTCTTTGGCATGATTTGGTTTAACCATGGCTCACAAACTGCTTCTTAATGCCTTTAATAACAGATATTTTCAGCTGAATGCAGTTTAGAACATAGAACAGTACAGCACAGAACAGGCCCTTCAGCCCTCGATGTTGTGCCGAGCCATGATCACCCTACTCAAACCCACGTATCCACCCTATACCCGTAACCCAACAACCCCCCCCCTCCCTTAACCCTACTTTTTAGGACACTACGGGCAATTTAGCATGGCCAATCCACCTAACCCGCACATCTTTGGACTGTGGGAGGAAACCGGAGCACCCGGAGGAAACCCACGCACACACGGGGAGGACGTGCAGACTCCGCACAGACAGTTTGAAACACTTTCCTTTTCATCCAGTTTTTTAAACATTGTGCAGCCTTGGAAACTCCAACTGCACAAATCCCAACTGGAAATGTATCCTGAAGTGCGTTGTTCACAGCGCCTCTGCCATTCTCGCTGGCCAGACACTGGGTGAGCCCGGTGGTGGTGTTAGCCTCAAGGGTGCGGGGGCAGTGGAGGCAGCATTCGGGATTTGAGGGTGCCTCAATGTGGGCACCGATCTGTGACACGTAGGTTTGAGCCGAGGGGGCTGGATGTGAAGTTTCAGGCGTGGCGGCAGACAGGGAATTGAGCCATTTGGTGATCTGTTTATACGGAGCAGATTCGCGAAGCTGGAGGAAGAATATGAGCTGCCTTGGGGGGAACAGTTTTAGGTACCTGCAGGTCCGGGACTTTGTGAGGAGAGAGGCGCCATCTTTTCCTGGGCTACCTCCCCTGGGGTTGCAGGATGAGGTACTGTTGAAAGAGAAGGTAGGGCAGAGGAAGATGTCCAAGGTCTACAAGGAGCTGATGGAGTGGGATGGGGCCCTGGTGGGGGATATTATGCACAAGTGGGAGGAGGAGCTGGGAGAGGAAGTGGAGGCCGGGACGTGAAGCCCTGCGGAGGGTGAAAGTGTCCTCGTCATGTGTGAGGCAAAGTCTCATTCAGTTTAAGGTAATTCATAGAGCAGGTTTTTCGAGGGGGTAGAGGATAGGTGTGGGTGGTGCGTGGGGAGGCCTGCAAATCACGTCCACATGTTTTGGGCATGTCCGAAGCTGAACGGGTCCTGGACATTATGTCTGAGGTGCTGGGGGTGAAGATGGGCACAAATCCTGCAGTAGCAATATTTGGGGTGTCGGAAGACCCAGGAGTCCAGGGGTGAGAGAGACCAACGTCTTTGTCTCCCTGGTGGCCCGGAGACAGATCTTGCTTGGATGGAAGGACTTTGAGCTGCCAAAAGTGGGGGTGTGGGTGTGCGACCTAGCAGAATTCCTGAGGCTGGAGAAGGTCAAGTTCTTCCTGAGAGGTTCAGTTGAGGGGTTCGCTCGGAAGTGGAAGCCATTCATTGACTTCTTTAAGGAGGATTGAGAGGTCAGCAAAGTTTGTATGGTGGGTAAGAGTGTTAAAATGGGGAAGGTTGGATGGGAGAAGGGGGGGGGGAGATAGAAGTGGGTGTTGGTCATTTAAAATGTTGTATGATTTTTCTTCTGCATTTGTATGTTTCTATGAAAATGCCGAAATAAAATAATTTTAAATATATAAAAACTGTCCATTTTAATTTCCACTGATTTGAAATCTACCCCTTCAACTTTTCAGCCTGGAAAGGAGGCAGGCATCTTATAAATGCACAAGATAGTAAATAGCACCTTGTTGAAGGCCAATCATTTCAGCTCCAGGAATTGTGCCAAGAGTTCCTCAGGGTAGTGTCCTCAGTCCAAACACCATCAGCTGCTTCATCAACAGAATTCCCTCCATCAAAAGGTGAGAATTTAGTACATCTACTGATGATTTTATAGCTTTCAATTCCATTCACAGCTCCTCAGATAATAAAGTTGTGCAGCAAGGCCTAGGAGTATTCATGTTTGGCTGATAATTAGTAAGAAACATTCATGCCACACAAATACTAGATAATTATCAACGTAAATAAAAGAGAATGTAATAGCTTGCCCTTGACAGTACAAGTGCCAAATCCATAACTGTTAATGTCCTGAGGTCTTTCTACTGACTAGAAATTGAACTGGACCAGTCATACAGACTACAGAAGGAAGATAGATCACTTGGTTGCACGGTGTACCGAAAGCAACCTCTCTCTGAATGTCGGAAAGACCAAGGAACTGATCAACTTCAGGAAGCGTAGCACAACAGCAGCCCCCCCCCCCCCCCCCCCCCCAAGTCTACATCAATGGCTCTGAAGTAGAGATGGTCGATAGCTTTAGGTTCCTGGGGGTCACCATCACCAACAGACTGTCCTGGTCCACTCACGTTGATGCAACAGCCAAGAAAGCCCAACAACGTCTCTACTTCCTACAGAACTGAAAGAAATTCGGCATGTCTGCATCGACTCTCACAAACCTTGAGAGATGTGCCAGGGAGCATCCTATCGGCTGCATTACACCTTGGTACGGCAACTGCTTGGCCCAAGATCACAAGAAACTGCAGAGTGTGGTGAACTCAGCCCAACACATCACACAAGTTTGCCATCCTCCATCGATTCTGTGTACACCTCCCGCTGCCTCAGAAAGGCAGACAGCATTGTCAGCGACCCCCCCACACCCAGGATTTGCCCTCTTCCGGACCCTTCCATCAGGCAGAAGATAAAGTCTGAAGACCTGCACATCCAGACATAGGAACAACTTCATCCCCACAGCTACTAGACTCCTCAACAACTCTCCCTTGGACTGATCTGTTCACTGTAAGAACACTATTGACGATGCCCTATGCTGCTCTTGTTTGGCCTTTGTTTCGCACTGTAACCAATCACCATTTGTTGATGTACCATTGTCAATGTACTATGACGATTATTCTTTTGTCTACTATGTACATACTGTGTACGTTCCCTTGGCCGTAGAAAAATACTTTTCACTGTACTTGGGTATATGTGACAATAAATATCAATCATCATATAAATAATGCATCTTGGTGACTTGCAGTTGTGGCAAGTAGGTGGAGATTGCATGCTTGGTGGCCCCTGATAGAGTAGTCTCTTTTATGCCCAGGCTTTGGGGAAGATTTGTTCGTGAGAAGCTGTGGGAAGGTTTGGGGTATAAATAGAATCCGAGGAAAAAGGAAGTGAGCGAAAACCTTTCGCCGAATGTGGGGAGAGGTGCACTAGGAGGAAATATAGCGGGAGAGAGACTGTCGGGAGGGGCCAAGCCCACCACGATGAAGAAGATGGCTGAAGTAATGACTGGAGAGGTCGAACCATTGTTTTCGAAGCATTCTGAAAGGCATTGAACAGAGGTGATGGCCTCGCTCAAGGCGTAGGTGGGTCAGACCCTTGCCTCGCTGAGTGAGGAGTTGGTGAGAACTTCGACGGCGAGGGGGAGAAAATGAAGAGGGGGGGGGGTGGGGGGAGGAGGAAGCATTACCGTGGCACAGCGGCCAGTTCACCTCAATGGGCGAGGAGCTGCGGAGGGTGGCAGAGAGCCACAGAGGACTGAGAGCCCAAGTAGAAGACTTGGAGAACAGGTCGAAAAAACATAATTTGGAGATTGTGGGTGTGCCTGAGAGGGTGGAGGGCTGGAGGCCTAGAGTACTTCGCCAAAATGCTGGCGAAGTTAATGGGGGATTCCTCCAAGTATGAATTGGCCAGGGCTCACCGGTCGGTCGATCTGGCTGAAAGAGAGGACAAATGAACACAGGAGACTTGTGATCGTCAGTTTCCACAAATTTCAGGTGAAGGTGGTGCTGAGGTGGGCGAAGCAGAAGTGCGAGGTGGAGTGGGACGGCAAGAGTATATGCATATACCAGGACTTGACAACAAAGTTGGCAAGGAGAAGGGTGGAGTTCAGGCGAGCCAAGGCGGCATTATTCAAGCGCAGCATGCCTTTTGGTGTGGCTCCATCACGCATAATGGCAGGGGCCATTATTTTGAGATGGCGGTGGAGGTGTTTGTGAAGGCAGAAGGCCTGGGACTGACTGAATTTGGGATTCAATGGTTTTTGACCGAGTTTTTCTTTGTTTTTTTTCTTGCTTTTTTTTGTGTGGGTGTTATGGTTCACATTTTTAATGTCACGGGGTTTGGGCCTGGGTAGATTGGGATTTATGGTTGTTGGGGTTTGGGGGGTTTGTTAGGACACAGGGTATGGGGAGTCGGAATGGCTGTGGGGGGAGTTGGAACTGATGTGTTTTGGTTTTCGAGGTGGGTGAGGGTGTTCTGGCAGCAATTGCTGGCGGGGGTGTGCACGTGCGGGGATGTGCGCGTGCGGGGGTGTGCGCGGTGATGACCAGGGCCGGGGCTGTGTTCTGCTGGCTAGGCAGGGCCTGGCAGTATGGTCATGGCAGGTAGGACGGATTTGGGGGGGGGGGGGGGGGGGGGAAGAGACCCCCAGTCAGAGTGGTGACGTGGAACAAGTGGTACAAGGAAACAAGTGCGTGTTTTCTCGCATTTAAAGGGCCTGAAAGCGTTCATGGTGCTGTTACAGGATACAATCTGAGGGTTAAGGACCAGATGAGGCCAAGGAAGGGCTGGGCGAGCCAGGTGTTCCATTCAGGTTTCGATAACAGGGCCCGGAGTGGCAATTCTGGTGGAGGTGGGGAAGGTATGTGATAGTGCCAGGTGTGATTCAAGGGAGGTTAGTGGTGTTTTTAGCATATATGCCCCAAACATAAGAACATAAGAACTAGGAGCAGGAGTAGGCCATCTGGCCCCTCGAGCCTGCTCCACCATTCAATTAGATCATGGCTGATCTTTTGTGGACTCAGCTCCACTTTCCGGCCCGAACACCATAACCCTTAATCCCTTTATTCTTCATAAAACTATCTATCTTTACCTTAAAAACATGTAATGAAGGAGCCTCAACTGCTTCACTGGGCAAGGAATTCCATAGATTCACAACCCTTTGGGTGAAGAAGTTCCTCCTAAACTCAGTCCTAAATCTACTTCCCCTTATTTTGAGGCTATGTCCCCTAGTTCTGCTGTCACCCGCCAGTGGAAACAACCTGCCCGCATCTATCCTATCTATTCCCTTCATAATTTTAAATGTTTCTATAAGGTCCCCCCTCATCCTTCTAAATTCCAACGAGTACAGTCCCAGTCTACTCAACCTCTCCTCATAATCCAACCCCTTCAGCTCTGGGATTAACCTAGTGAATCTCCTCTGCACACCCTCCAGCGCCAGTACGTCCTTTCTCAAGTAAGGAGACCAAAACTGAAAACAATACTCCAGGTGTGGCCGCACTAACACCTTATACAATTGCAACATAACCTCCCTAGTCTTAAACTCCATCCCTCTAGTAATGAAGGACAAAATTCCATTTGCCTTCTTAATCACCTGTTGCACTTGTAAACCAACCTTCTGTGACTCATGCACTAGCACACCCAAGTCTCTCTGAACAGCAGCATGCTTTAATATTTTATAGTTTAAATAATAATCCTGTTTGCTGTTATTCCTACCAAAATGGATAACCTCACATTTGTCAACATTGTATTCCATCTGCCAGACCCTAACCCATTCACTTAACCTATCCAAATCCCTCTGCAGACTTCCAGTATCCTCTGCACTTTTCGCTTTACTACTCATCTTAGTGTCATCTGCAAACTTGGACACATTGCCCTTGGTCCCCAACTCCAAATCATCTATGTAAATTGTGAACAATTGTGGGCCCAACACGGATCCCTGAGGGACACCACTAGCTACTGATTGCCAACCAGAGAAACACCCATTTATCCCAACTCTTTGCTCTCTATTAATTAACCAATCCTCTATCCATGCTACTACTTTACCCTTAATGCCATGCATCTTTATCTTATGCAGCAACCTTTTGTGTGGCACCTTGTCATAGGCTTTCTGGAAATCCAGATCTACCACATCCATCGGCTCCCCGTTATCTACTGCACTGGTAATGTCCTCAAAAAATTCCACTAAATTAGTTAGGCATGACCTGTCCTTTACGAACCCATGCTGCGTCTGCCCAATGGGACAATTTCTATCCAGATGCCTCGCTGTTTCTTCCTTGATGACAGATTCCAGCATCTTCCCTACTACCGAAGTTAAGCTCACTGGCCTATAATTTCCTGCTTTCTGCCTACCTCCTTTTTTAAACAGTGGCGTAACGTTTGCTAATTTCCAATCCACCGGGACCACCCCAGAGTCTAGTGAATTTCGGTAAATTATCACTAGTGCATCTGCAATTTCTCTAGCCATCTATTTTAGCACTCTGGGATGCATTCCATCAGGGCCAGGAGACTTGTCTACCTTTAGCCCCATTAGCTTGCCCATCACTCCCTCCTTAGTGATAACAATCCTCTCAAGGTCCTCACCTGTCATAGCCTCATTTCTATTAGTCGCTGGCATGTTATTTGTGTCTTCCACTGTGAAGACCGACCCAAAAAACCTGTTCAGTTCCTCAGCCATTTCCTCATTTCCCATTATTAAAACTCCCTTCTCATCCTCTAAAGGACCAATATTTACCTTAGCCACTCTTTTTTGTCTTATATATTTGTAAAAACTTTTACTGTCTGTTTTTATATTCTGAGCAAGTTTACTCTCATGCTCTATCTTACTCTTCTTTATAGCTTTTTTAGTAGCTTTCTGTTGCCCCCTAAAGACTGGGTTGTCGCTGGGTTTGTGACCTGGTTACTCACCAGGGGGGGGACTGGAATATGATGTTGGACCCGAAGGTGGACAGGTCCCAGCGCGCTCACTGTTTCCTTTGGGCGGGTTGGAGGGGGGGGGGGGGGGGGGGGGGGGGGGGGGGGGGGGGATGAAGGTGCTAGCCAGGTTTATGAAGGAGATGGGAGGGGGGATCTGTAGAGGTTTCAGTACCTGCAGTATAGGGAGTATTCGTTCTTCTCACCGGTCCATAAGGTGTACTCGAGGTTCAACCTTTTTGTGGTGGGGAAGACGTTGCTGGCTGGGGTGAAGAAGGCAGAGTATTCGACGATTGTGATAATAATAATAATAATCTTTGTCACAAGGCGGCTTACATTAACATTGCAATAACGTTGCTGTGAAAAGCCCCTCGTTGCCATATTCCGGATATCGGATCATGCTCCACACTAGGTGGATGTGGTCTTGGAGAAAGGTCCGGTCCAGAGGCCGGCCTGGGAGCTAGATGTGGCCTGGTTGGCAGACCTGAATTTTTGCATCAAGGTGGGGAACGTAATTGAGGAGTGTGTGGAGTTTAACCAAAATGGGGAGGTCTCGTCGTCGATGGTTTGGGAGGCATTGAAGGCAGTGCGAGGTCATCTCATCTTCAAGGAGAAGGTGGACAGGGAGCGCGGGATGAGTGACAACAGCTAATAAAGGAGATTTTGGAGGTTGGTGGAAGATATGCGGCAGATCCAGAGCCGGGGCCATTGGTGAGGAGGAAAGAGTTCCAGGTGAAGTTTAATCTCCTGTCGACAGGGAGAGCGGTTCGGCAGTTGATGAGAGCGCAGGGGGTTGTGTATGCGTATGGTGAGAAGGCCAGTCGATTGTTGGCGGGCCAGCTTCGTCAACAGGCAGCTGTGAGGGAGATTGTGCGAATTAGGGATGGAATGGGAGGGGTGGCGGTGGCTCCACAGCAGGTAAATACGGTGTTTGAGGACTTTTATAGGGGCTTATATAAGTCGGAGCTGCCGGAGGATGAATCAGAGATGAGGGTGTTTCTGGAGTGACTGGAGGTGGGAGAGGAGGAGGGGGCTGGGTTAGAGGAGCCATTGGGTGTGGAATAAATATTGGCAGCGATAGGGAAGATGCAGTCAGGTAAGACATCAGCGCCGGATGGGCTCCCAGTGGAGTTTTCTAAGAAGTTTAAGGACAGGTTGGCGCCGCTAATGGTGGAAATGTTTGAGGATGCGATGGTAAAGGGATGGTTTCTGGAGACAATGAGGAAGACATGAATTTCATTGTAAGAGCAAGGAGAAGGATCCGGTGGTGTGTGTTGCACAGAACCTTTTCTTTACTGAACATGGATGGCAAGATACTGACGAAGGTGTTGGCAATGTGGCTGGAGGAGTGTCTTCCAAAGGTGGTGGGGGAGGATCTGATGGGGTTTGTCAAGGGCAGGCAGCTGTTGTTGAACATGCAGCGGTTATTGAATGTGGTGCTTTCTCTGGCAGAGGGGAGGGATGATGTGGAGATGCCGGCATTGGACTGGGGTGAGCACAGTAAGAAGTCTGACAACACCAGGTTAAAGTCCAACAGGTTTGTTTCAAACACTAGCTTTCGGAGCACTGCTCCTTCAGTGTTGGACTTTAACCTGGTGTTGTAAGACTTCTTACAGAGGGGAGGGAGTGGTGGTGGCGTTGGATGCAGAGAAGGCATTTGACAGTATGGAGAGGAGTTATATGTATTTGGGTGCCGGTAAAGTTTGGGATTGGACTTAAATTTGTGGCTTGGATGAAATTGTCATACAAGGATCCAACAGCATGTGTGTGGCCGACCCGAATGCCACGCAGCCGGGGTGCATCAGATTGTTCCGGGGAACAAGGCAGTGGTGTCCCATGCCCTCCCTTTTGTGAGTGTTGGCGATTGAGCCCTTGGCTATTGTGCTGAGGGGTTTGGGTCTGTGGAGGAGGATAGTGGAGCATAGGGTGTCTCAGTACACAGATGATCTGTGGTATACTTCGGACCTAGGCTCATCAGTGACGGACATAATGGGGTTACTAGGGAAATTTGAGGCATTTTCGGGGTTCAAATTGAATTTAGGGAAGTACATTTTGTCGTGTCGTTTTCAGGTGCAGGGTCGGGAGTGGAAGGGTTCCCAAAGTGGAAGGGTAAGGTGAAGGAGAATTTGGGAAGCTGAGATAGTCTTACCTTGTCGTTGGTTGGCCGGGTGCAGGCAGTCAAAATGAATATTTTGCCACAGTTTCTGTTTTTGTTCAAGTCTCTACCAATCTTTTTGCCAAAGGCGTTTTTTTTTTAGTGATGGATAGGCTGGTCTCATTGTTTGTGTGGGCAGAGAAGGTCGCAAGGATAAGGAAGGTGGTGCTCCATAGGTGCGGCAGTTGGGGGCTGGCCCTTCTGAATTTGTTGCACTATTACTGGGCGGCGAATGCAGAGAAGGTGCAGGTGTGGGGTAAGGAGATGGAGGCTCTGTGAGTGCGGTTGGAAGCGGTTTTGTGTTAAGGGTCAGGGTTGCAGGTACTGGCAATGGCACCGCTACCATTCACCTCAGGGAGGTATTGGGGGTAATCCTCTAGTGGTGGCCATGCTGAAGATTTGGGGACAATTTCGGCAGCACTTCAAGTTGAGGGCAGCGTCGAGGGTGATGCTGATAAGAGGGAATCACTGGTTTGAGCCAGGAAGGACGGATGCAAGGTTCCGGGAATGGGAGGACAATGGGGTAAGAGAGATGAAGGATTTGTTTCTGGAGGAGTGGTTTGCAAGTTTGGAGGGGCTGGGAGTGAAGTACGGGCTCAGGCACGAGGAGGGCTTCAAGTATACGCAGGTGTGGAATTTTGCAAGAAACGTTTTTCCGACCATCCCGGTGGCACCAGCCTCCTCGTTGTTGGAGGAGGTGCTGTCGGCGGGGGCTGAAGAGCGGGGTCGTGTCTGCGATCTACGGCAGGATTATGGAGAAGGAGATGGGGGGGTACCGGGTTGCTGCAGAAATGGCCAGGAAGGAGCTGGAGTATGCAGGGGGAGCCGGGGTGGGGGTTTGCCGCCGTGGGGAACGGGCCGAGCAGGGGACGCTGGCCTGGGGCGGGCAGGGGACGGGTTATGGCTGGTCGGCAGGGGAGGGGGGCAGGAAGCCCTCTGATCCGGCTGATAACTTGGAATGTGAGGGGGCTGAATGGACCGGTCAAACGGGCCCGGGTGTTTACGCACCTGAAGGGGCTGAAGGCGGATGTGGCTATGCTCCAGGAGACGCACCTGAAGGTGGCAGACCTAGTTAGACTGAGGAAGGGTTGGGTAGGCCAGGTGTTTCATTCGGGGCTGGATGCAAAAAAATCGGGGGGGTGGCGATTCTGGTGGGAAAAAGGGTGTCGTTTGAGGCGTCAAAGATGGCGGCTGACAGTGGAGGGAGGTGTGATGGTGAGCGGCAAGTTGCAAGGGGAGCGGGTGGTGCTGGTGAATGTCTATGCCCCAAATTGGGATGATGCGGGTTTTATGCGGCGCATGTTGGGCCGCATTCCAGATCTAGAGACGGGGGGCCTGATACTGGGAGGGGACTTTAACACAGTGCTGGATCCCCCATTGGATCGATCCATGTCCAGGACGGGCAGGAGGCCCACGGCGGCTAAGGTGTTGAGGGGGTTTATGGACCAGATGGGAGGGGTGGATCTTTGGAGGTTCGCGAGGCCGAGGGCCAGGGAGTATTCATTTTTTTCCCACGTGCATAAGGCCTATTCCCGGATCGATTTTTTTGTCCTGAGCAGGGGGCTGATTTCGAGGGGGGAGGATGCAGAGTATTCAGCCATAGTCATTTCGGACCATGCCCTGCGCTGGGTAGACCTTTAGCTGTGGGAGGAGAGGGACCAGCGCCCGCTCTGGCGCCTGGAGGTGGGACTGCTGGCGGATGAGAAGGTGGGCGGCGAGTTCGGAGGTGTATCAAGAGGTACTTAGAGGCCAATGATAATGGGGAGGTCCGGGTGGGGACGGTTTGGGAGGCATTGAAGGCGGTTATTAGAGGGGAGTTGATTTCCATCCGAGCCCATTGGGAGAGGGGAGAGCAAAGAGAGAGGGAGAGGTTGGTGGGGGAGAGGGAGAGGTTGGTGGGGGAGAGGGAGAGGTTGGTGGGGGAGATGGTGAGGGTGGACAGGAGATACGCGGAGGCTCCGGAGGAGGGACTGTTGAGGGAGCGGCGTAACCTTCAGGTCAAGTTCGACTTGCTGATCACCGGAAAGGCGGGGTCTCAGTGGAGGAAGGCACAGGGAGCGGTGTACGAATATGGGGAGAAGGCGAGTAGGATGCTGGCGCATCAGCTATGTAAGCAAGACGCGGCCAGGGAGATTGGTGGAGTGACGGCTAGGGGAGGTAATGTGGTGCGAAGGGGGGTGGACATTAATGGGGTCTTCAGGGACGTTTATGGGGAATTGTATCGGTCTGAGCCCCCAGTGGAGGGGGGTGGAATGGGGTGCTTTTTGGATAGGCTGAGATTTCCGAAGGTGGAGGAGGGACAGGTGGAGGGGCTGGGGGCGCCGATTGAGCTGGAGGAGCAGGTTAAAGGGATAGGTAGCATGCAGTCGGGGAAGGCGCCGGGGCCGGATGGGTTTCCGGTCGGATTTTCCAAAATGTATGCAGAACTGTTGGGCCCCCTGTTGGTTAGGACCTTTAACGAGGCAAGGGAGGGGTGCTTTGCCCCCGACTATGTCACAGGCGCTGATTTCCTTGATCCTTAAATGGGACAAGGACCCCCTGCAGTGTGGATCATATAGGCCGATCTCGTTATTAAATGTGGATGCCAAGCTATTGGCGAAGATCTTGGCCACAAGGATAGAGGACTGTGTGCCGGGGGTCATTCATGAGGACCAGTCGGGGTTTGTGAAGGGAAGGCAGCTGAACACCAATATACGTAGGCTTCTGAATGTTATAATGATGCCGGCGGTAGAAGGGGAGGCAGAGATAGTGGTAGCACTAGACGCGGAGAAGGCCTTTGATAGGGTTGAGTGGGGGCACTTGTGGGAGGTGCTGGAAAGGTTTGGGTTCGGAGAGGGGTTTGTCAGTTGGGTGAGGCTGTTATATGAAGCCCCGTTGGCGACAAATTTGTGGCGTAGCCACAAATAGGAGGCAATCGGTGTACTTTCGGTTGTACCGGGGGACGAGGCAGGGGTGTCCCCTGTCGCCTTTGCTCTTTGCGTTGGCAATTGAGCCCCTGGCCATGGCGTTGAGGAGTCGAGGAATTGGAGGGGTCTGGTGCGGGGTGGGGAGGAGCACCGAGTGTCATTATAAGCAGATGACTTCTTGCTTTATGTGGCGGACCCAGTGGGGGGAATGCCGGAGGTGATGCAGATCCTTAGGGAATTTGGGGGCTTTTCTGGGTACAAGCTCAACCTGGGTAAGAGTGAGCTGTTCGACATGCACCCGGGGGATCAAGAGGCGGGGATCGATAGGCTCCCGCTGAAAAGGGCGGGGAGGAGCTTTCGGTACCTGGGAGTCCAGGTGGCTAGGAGCTGGGGGGCCCTTCACAAGCTTAACCTCACTAGGCTGGTGGAGCAAGTGGAGGAGGAGTTTAAAAGATGGGACATGTTGCCGCTGTCGCTGGCGGGCAGGGTGCAGTCCGTAGAGATGACGGTGCTCCCAAGGTTTTTGTTTCTGTTCCAGTGCCTCCCCATCCTTATCCCGAAGGCCTTTTTTAGGAGGGTTAACAGGAGTATTACGGGATTTGTATGGGCGCATGGGGCTCCGAGGGTGAGAAGGGCGTTTTTGGAGCGGGGCAGGGATAGGTGGGGGCTGGCGCTGCCCAACCTCTGTGGGTACTACTGGACTGCCAACGCAGCGATGGTGCGTAAGTGGGTAATGGACGGGGCAGGGGCAGCATGGAAGAGGATGGAGATGGCGTCCTGCGTGGACACTAGCCTGGAGGCGCTGATAACGACGCCGTTGCCGCTCCCTCCAAAGAGGTATACCACGAGCCCGGTGGTGGCGGCTACCCTCAAAATTTGGGGGCAATGTAGGCGGCATGGGGGGAGGTGGGGGGCTCGATGGAGTCCCCGATATGGGGGAACCACCGGTTCGTACCAGGGAGCATCGATGGCGGGTTTCTTGGCTGGCACAGGGTAGGTATTAGGAGGTTGTGGGACCTGTTTGTGGATGGGAGGTTTGTGAGCCTGGGTGAGTTAGAGGGGAAGTTTGGGCTCCACCCGGGAAACATGTTTAGGTACATGCAGGTTAGAGCGTTTGCCAGGCGGCAGGTGGAGGAGTTCCCTCTGCTGCCCCCACGTGGGGTACGGGACCGGGTGCTCTCAGGGGTGTGGGTTGGATGGGGGAGGATTTCGGACGTGTACCACGTCATTCAGGAGGTGGATGAGGCCTCGGTGGAGGAGCTGAAGGGTAAATGGGAGGAGGATCTGGGCGAGGAGATCGAGGAGGGGACGTGGGCGGATGCCTGGAGAGAGTGAATTCCTCCTCTTCCTGTGCAAGGCTTAGCCTCATACAGCTCAAGGTGCTGCATAGGGCCCACATGACTGGGACGAGGATGAGTAGGTTTTTCAGGGGCGAGGACAGGTGTGCTAGGTGCTCGGGGAGCCCAGTGAACCACACCCATATGTTCTGGGCGTGCCCACCGCTGGGGGAGTTTTGGAAGGGGGTAGCAAGGACGGTGTCAAGGGTGGTGGGATCCAGGGTCAAGCCAAGCTCGGGACTCGCAATTTTTGGGGTTGCAGTGTAGCCTGGAGTGCAGGAGGCGAAAGAGGCCGGTGTCCTGGCCTTTGCGTCCCTAGTAGCCCGGCGGAGGATCTGCTCCAATGGAAGGATGCAAGGCCCCCAAGCGTGGAGGCCTGGATCAATGATGTGGCGGGGTTCAATAAATTGGAGAAGGTGAAATTTGTCCTGAGGGGATCAGTACAAGGGTTCTTTAGGCGGTGGCAGCCTTTCCTGGACTTCCTGGCGGAACGGTAGGGAAATAGGCCGACAGCAGCAGCAACCGGGGGGGTGGGGGTTTGGATCAGTGGGAGGGAGAACTGTGTACATGGGTTTGTGGGATGTGGCGGGTGTTATCTCTTTCCCTTTTGTTGTTTGGGTGTTCTTTTGGGTTTTTTTCTTTTGTTTGTAGTTGCTTTTGAAGTTGGGAGGGGTATTGTTCTGGAGGTGTTACCGCGGTTGTTTTGTTAATAGAGTTGAGATGTTTATATTTTGTAAAAATTTCAATAAAAATTTTTTTTTTTTTTTTTAAAGGATAGGTCACTTGCCTTTTTGCATTCAAAGTTCAGCTCCAGTTGAAGGCCAAATATTCACCAATGATTAATGGCACTTTCACTCTACTATAACAAGTTTGCAGCCTGCATGACAAATAATACTCCACAAGGCCAACATCACAACATCCTTACTTGCATTTTCTTACACATTGTAATGTTCAAGCTCAATAAGAAAGTTGATTTTTTAAATTGCCTATTTATGATATAGTTGCCTGTCAGCCTAAATGCATTTGAGTTATGCCAAGTGTTAGTCATTAAGTTGAGCTACCATTCATATTCTGTTGATGACACAAGGAAAGGCAATATAAGGAAAATCAGATCCACACAAAACGTGGCCATAATAGCTATCATAACACAAGGTGGTCTAAACGGGTTAATAATGGTTAACTACAAATACTGCACAGGCGGCACGGTGGCGCAGTGGTTAGCACTGCTGTCTACAGCGTTGAGGACCCGGATTCAGTCTGGCCCCGGGTCACTGTCTGTGTGGAGTTTGCATGTTCTCCCTTTATCATTGGAAATTAGCAAACGTGGAAATTAGCAAACGTGACACCACTGTTTAAAAAAGGAGGTAGGCAGAAAGCAGGAAATTATAGGCCAGTGAGCTTAACTTCGGTAGTAGGGAAGATGCTGGAATCTATCATCAAGGAAGAAACAGCGAGGCATCTGGATAGAAATTGTCCCATTGGGCAGACACAGCATGGGTTCGTAAAGGACAGGTCATGCCTAACTAATTTAGTGGATATTTTTGAGGACATTACCAGTGCAGTAGATAACGGGGAGCCGATGGATGTGGTAGATCTGGATTTCCAGAAAGCCTTTGACAAGGTGCCACACAAAAGGTTGCTGCATTAGATAAAGATGCATGGCATTAAGGGTAAAGTAGTAGCATAGATAGAGGATTGGTTAATTAATAGAAAGCAAAGAGTGGGGATTAATGGGTGTTTCTCTGGTTGGCAATCAGTAGCTAGTGGTGTCCCTCAGGGATCAGTGTTGGGCCCACAATTGTTCACAATTTACATAGATGATTTGGAGTTGGGGACCAAGGGCAATGTGTCCAGGTTTGCAGATGACACTAAAATGAGTGGTAAAGCGAAAAGTGCAGAGGATACTGGAAGTCTGCAGAGGGATTTGGATAGGTTAAATGAATGGGTTAGGGTCTGGCAGATGGAATACAATGTTGACAAATGTGAGGTTATCCATTTTGGTAGGAATAACAGCAAACGGGATTATTATTTAAACGATAAAATATTAAAGCATGCCGCTGTGCAGAGAGACTTGGGTGTGCTAGTGCATGAGTCACAGAAGGTTGGTTTACAAGTGCATCAGGTGATTAAGAAGGCAAATGGAATTTTGTCCTTCATTGCTAGAGGGATGGAGTTTAAGACTAGGGAGGTGGGCAGCACGGTGGCCTAGTGGTTAGCACAACCACCTCACGGCGCTGAGGTCCCAGGTTCGATCCCGGCTCTGGGTCACTGTCCGTGTGGAGTTTGCACATTCTCCCCGTGTCTGCGTGGGTTTCGCCCCCACAACCCAAAAATGTGCAGAGTAGGTGGATTGACCACGCTAAATTGCCCCTTAATTGGAACAAATAATTGGGTAATCTAAATTTATATTAAAAAAAAGACTAGGGAGGTTATGTTGCAATTGTATAAGGTCTTAGTGAGGCCACACCTGGTGTATTGTGTTCAGTTTTGGTTTTCCTTACTTGAGAAAGGACGTACTGGCACTGGAGGGTGTGCAGAGGAGATTCACTAGGTTAATCCCAGATCTGAAGGGGTTGGATTATGAGGAGAGGTTGAGTAGACTGGGACTGTACTCGTTGGAATTTAGAAGGATGGGGGGGGGGGGGGGGGGATCTTATAGAAACATTTAAAATTATGAAGGGAATAATAGGATAGACGCGGGCAGGTTGTTTCCACTGGCGGGTGAAAGCAGAACTAGGGGACATAGCCTCAAAATAAGGGGAAGTAGATTTAGGACTGAGTTTAGGAGGAACTTCTTCACCCAAAGGGTTGTAAATCTATGGAATTCCTTGCCCAGTGAAGCAGTTGAGGCTCCTTCATTACATGTTTTTAAGGTAAAGATAGATAGTTTTTTGAAGAATAAAGGGATTAAGGGTTATGGTGTTCGGGCCGGAAAGTGGAGCTGAGTCCACAAAAGATCAGCCATGATCTCATTGAATGGCGGAGCAGGCTCGAGGGGCCAGATGGCCTACTCCTGCTCCTAGTTCTTATGTATCGGCATGGGTTTGACCCTCACAACCCAAAGATGTGTAGATTAGGTGGACTGGCCACACTAAATTTCCCCTTAATTGGAAAAAAACAATTGGATACTCTAATTTTTTTTTAAAACTACAAATACTGCAAGATAATTTTAACTTTAGATGATAATACAAAATTTGCAATATCGTCTCAACTAACCATTGAAAACCTTTCCCGATCATTGTTTACATTGGCCAAGCAACATATAACGTGATACAGATGTCTAATATTGTTAAAAGATATTTTATAAGCTTCATAAAATCCAACCACCTCTACACCATGAGAGGAAGCAAACTTAACAACCTACTTCTGAATAAGAAAAACAGATGACTGCTTAGGGGCCACTGTAAATTACATTCTACCATCTATTCACAAATAACCAAGCCAATGTGGATAGAATCTATTACAAGCAAGAACTTGATAAATGGTTTTCTCTCCATAACATATTATTTTATTCATTCATGTGAGGTGGGTGGTTGCTGGCTAGGACAGCATTTATTGCCTATCCCTAATTGCCCTTGGGAAGGCGGTGGTGAGTCACCTTCTTCAATTGCTGTAGTCCATGTGGTGTAGGTACACCCACAGTGCTGTTCGGGAGTGAGTTCTAGGATTTTATTAGCCAGCGACAGTGAAGGAACAGTGATACATTTCCAAGTCAGCATGGTGAGTAATTGGAGGGAAACTTACAGGTGTGATGAATGTAGGAAATTGTTATAAACTATATTTTATATTTTGTTGTGGTAACATTATTAAAAACACTGGGGTCAAATGCATACAGGAATTATATCTGCTAAAGCTGTGATTAGGAGAAGTAAAGGTGAGGTAATCATTGATTTTAACCATTTACTTGTTTACATATAGATGGCTAATGGAATAGTGTTTTTGAAACAAGGTTCCCTGGGGTGTAGTTAATTAATGAGGGGTGGTGTTTAGTCCGAATGAAGTAGGTCATGAGACATTTTAGTGGGATACAGATGATGTCATTAATGGAAAGAGCCAGGTCTATCTGTGGTTTTGGCAGTTTGACATTAGAATTTGAGTCAGACAAGAACAGAAGGATTTTCAAAGAGGCTGAAAGGGTCTTTCTCCAAAGGTCCACACAGAGAACAGTAAATAACCCTGATTTGCTAACTTGATTTAAGAGTCGTGTTTGAACTGTATTGGGTTACTTTGTTGGAACATATATATAGCGGCAGGTGTAGATAGTCAGTTGAAATGTTTCCTTTTATTTAAGAATGGTTACTTGTAAATCTATTTCTTTGATGTTAATGTGATTAATTCTATGGTTAAATTAAAGTTTGTTTTAACATAAAATATATTGATTGGTCAGTCAACAGTCCTGGGATGAAGTATCCTTTCCTCACATTTAAAATTGCAAATTGTTTGGGGTTTCACATCCGGTATCCTAACAAAAATGGGGTTCTGGTCCAGTATCCTAACATAGGCGGTGGTGTTCCCAAAGCCCTGTACTTCTAGAGGGTAGTGGTCGTGGGTTTGGAAGATGCTGTCTAAGATGCTTTGGCGAGTTCCCGCAGTGCATCTCACATATGGTGTACACTGCTGCCGCTTTGCATGAGGGTGGAGGGATGTAGTGCCAATCAAGTGAGCTTTCTCCTGGATGGTGTTGAGCTTCTTGAATTTTTTTTCTTTTTTTTAAAAACGCATTTTATTACAAACTTGTATCAAAGTAGGTTACAGCAACTAAACACCCTGGGAAACATACTTCCCAACAATCAGCTATACAGTTTGGACAGATTTTTATACTTTTTCACTCCCCTCTCTGCATCACCCAACCCCACCTCCCTGCGACGAGCAGCTCCTCAAACACGGTCACAAACATCCACCCATTTTTCTCAAACTCCCCTGCTAAGTCCCTTAACTCATACTTTATCTTCTCGAACTGCAAGAAGTCATACAGATCACCCAACCATGCTGCTACCCCCGGTGGCGATGCCAACCACCACTCCAGCAAGATTTGTCGCCGTGCAATCAGAGAGGTGAAGGCCAAGACATCGGCCTTCCTCCTCTCCATGAGCTCCGGCTTCTCTGAAACCCCAAATATTCCCACCAAGGGTCCAGGTCCACCTCCTCCTCCACTATCCTGGCTAAGACTGCAAACACTCCCGCCCAGAAGTTTCCCAATTTTTCGCAGTCCCAAAACATGTGCATGTGATTCGCTGGCCCCCGCCCACACCTCTCACACTCATCTGCTACCCCCTGAAAGAACCCACTCATTCTCGCCCGAGTCATATGCACCCTGCTCACCACCTTAAACTGTATCAGGCTCATCCTTGCACAAGAGAAGGTCCCGTTTACCCTTCACAGTGTCTCACTCCATACTCCCCAATTGATCTCCAATTCCCAACTCGGCTTCCCATTTCTCCTTGATCTTCACCACCCGCTCACCTCCCTACTCCCCCAGCCACTTATATATATCCCCAATTCTTCCCTCCCCTTCCACATCCAGAAGCAGCAGTCACTCCAGCAGGGTGTATCCCAGGTTGAACTTCTTGAATGTTGTTGGAGCTGCACTCAGTCAGGCAAGTGGAGAACATTCAATCACATTCCTGACTTTTCCCTTGTAGATGGTGGACAGGTTTTGGGAAGCAAGGAAGTGATTTTTTTTCTCCACAGTATTCTGAGCTTTGGCATGTTCTTTTAGCTACAGTATTAATATGACCAATCCAGCCCAGTATCTGTTCAATGGTGACCCCCAGGGTGTGATATGGTTAACAAAGTAGCAATGTGTTTCGAAAGAGTACACACTCAGAGGAACTCAACATTAAAGAAAAGTAGGTTAGCACTGCTTTCTCACGGCGCTGCGGTCCCAGGGTCAATCCCGGCTCTGGGTCACTGTCATGTGGAGTTTGCAAATTCTCCCAGTGTTTGCGTGGGTTTCACCCCCGCAACCCAAAGATGTGCAGGGTAGGTGGATTGGCCACTCTAAAATTCCCCCTTAATTGGAAAAAAAGAATTGGGTACTCTAAATCTATTTTTTTTTTAAATTAAAGAAAAGTGATCACTAATCATTGTGAACCGAGACATTTTAAATACCTAGTTTGCTTTCTTTGAAGTCAAGTGCATGATGTGGGCATGAAGTAGAGATTATCAAGTGTATATAATCCTCACTTCTGCTGCCATGATCATGCTGAGGTGGTGTGTTTGTTGGTGAGGTTTGTGTTATACTCACATGCTGGAATACATCCGCTGGCCATTTTGCTGGTTTTGAAGCCGTGTTTTTGCCAAGTCTATTGGGAACACACAGGTGACGCCAATTAAACCAGCAATGCCTCCGTTGAACAGCTTGGCGGGTAAACTGCAAGAGAGTAAAGAGAAATGTTTACTTCATAAGAACATGAGAAAACGGAGCACGAGTAAATGAAACAGCCGCTGAGCCAGCTCTCCGCCATTCAATACGATCATGGGTGACCTTCGGCTTCAGCTCCACTTTCCTGTCCACTCCCTCGGTTCCTTGAGACACCAAAAATCAATCCAGCCTTTAATTCATTCACTAGGTGTTGCAGTAACCAGGTGAGGTTAATTTACATAGAACATAGAACAGTACAGCACAGAACAGGCCCTTCGGCCCTCGATGTTGCGCCGAGCAATGATCACCCTACTCAAACCCACGTATCCACCCTATACCCGTAACCCAACAACCCCCCCCCCCCTTAACCTTACATTCAAACATTGAGATGCTTTCACCCTTCGGTTTTACACACGGCACATGGTCTTCAATCTGGAAACAACAGCAGTTTGTTTTCCACCTGGAAGTAATTTCCGTGACGTGTGTAAACTTTGGCTTGATGTTTCACTGAAGATTCAGGATGACTTAATTACTCTTTAATTTCGGAGCATGCAGAACGCAACAACATGAATGAACTGTGTGCAGTGATGCAAACCAATCATGTCTCCGCAAAAAAATATGCTTCACACTATTCACCCGGGGGTAAAACACATGCCACAGTCATTTAATAGGCACTAAGGAAACTAGAAAATCACGCACTGGTCAAAACATCACGCAATTTCCATAAATCCAATATCTCTGCATGCTAGTCCCTCCGCTGTTCTACTGTCATGACTTGAGAGAAATAAGGCTCTTCAACAAACAAGCTGCCCTTAAATTTAAAGAGAATGCAAGATCACACACAAAGATTAAACTTACACACTCGCACATAAATACCAAAATTATTATTGGCCTATGGTCAGTAAATGAAGTTGATAAAGAACAACCGTGATCTAACTGAATAGCAAAGCTGGTTCACGGAGTTCAATGGCCAACCCGTCCCTATTAATCTGATAGCCACTTCTGCGGACTACAAATACATAACCCTTTACATCTGGATCTTAAATCGATAAAATAAAAGTATGTCAGGCTCGGCTGGCACAGTGTCTGAAAATCTGTAACACTAACTGGGATTTTATGGAAAATTCAGTGAGTCCGTCAAAAGTCCACTGACTTTCAGCTGCACTTGAAAATTCCAGCCTTTGACATTGCACTAACCAATCTGGGAAAATCAAGACAACTGGGTTAAGTATGCTTTACAGTGATCACGGCCGTGCTCGCTGGTCCCATCAGGGGGGCAAAGGCATTGGCTGGGCTAATGGTGGAAATGGGAGGGGTGGACCGTTGGAGGTTTCTGCACCCAAGGGAGCGGGAGTACTCGTTTATAATCAGCTGTCCATAAGGTATACTTGCGGATCGACGTTTTCGTGGTGGGGAAGGCTTTGCTGGCTGGGGTTAAGGGGTCAGAATACTCGGCAATTGCAGTATCAGGTCATGCTCCGCATTGGTATGGTACTGGGGAAGGGGGTAGCGCAGAGGCCGGGGTGGAAATTTAGATGTGGGACTGTTGGGGGACCAAGGGTTCTGTGACAAAATTGAAAAGGTAATTGAGGAATATGTAGGTTTCAACTGTACGGGTGAGGTGTCGAAGGCAGTTGTCTGGAAGGCTCTAAGGCGGTGGTGAGGTGATTTTGTTTACGGCCAGGATGGACAAAAAGGAGAGGTTGGAGCGGCAGAGGGTAATAGATGAGATATTGGAGGTAGGAGTTATGCAAAAGATGGGGACCCAACAAAGTTGGAAAAGAGGAAGGAACTACAGACGAGATTTGACCAACTATCTACCAGGAAGGCAATGCGCCAACTGAGGCGAGCAAGGGGTGCAGTTTACAAGCATGGAGATAAGTATGTTAGCAGGTCAGCTCCGGAGGGAGACAGCGGTAAGGGAAATTGTTCAGGTGAGGTACAGGGCAGGGAAGTTGGTGGTGGCTCCGGATCTGATTAACAAGGTATTTGAAGAATTCTATGCGGTTGTACAGGTCAGAGCCACCTGGGGGAGACCGGAGGATGCAGGAATTTCTAGATGGGCTGGAGTACTCGAGGTTAGGGTAGGGGGACAGGGCCACATTAGAAGGAGCGAGAGTGGAGCAAGACATAAAAGATGCAATTGGGAGGATGCAGTCGGGGATGGTGGCAGGGCCGGATGGGTTTCCGGTGGAATATTGTAAAAAATTCAAGGATAAGCTGGTACCCCTGATGGTGGGGATGTTTGAGGAGGCGATAGAGAAGGGGGTGTTACCACAAACCTTGGGGCAGGCATTGATTTCCCTGTTGCTTAAAAAAGAGAAGGACCTGACTGAGTGAGGGTCGTATAGGCCCATATCACTTTTAAACGTGGACGCAAAAGTATTGGCGAAGACACTGGAGGAGTGCCACCCGAAGGTGATAGGTGAAGATCAGGAGGGGTTTGAGGGAGGGAGGCAGCTCTTTTAAAACTTTAGAAGGGATGGCACCAGCGGAGCAGAAGGAAACAGAGGAGGTTGTGGCATTGGACCCTGAGAAAACGTTTGACCAGCCACTTGATGGCAGTTCTGGAGCGGTTTGGGATTGGACCAAGATTTGTGAACTGGGTAAAGTTACAATATAAGGAGTCGAGGGCGAGTGTCCGCACAAACAACATCAGCTCGAGATACTTTTCCCTCCACCGTGGGACTAGGCAGGGATGTCCTATATCCCCCCCCTGCTGTTTGCACGCGCGATTGAGCCGTTGGCCATCGTATTAAGAAGTTCGGGAGTATGGAAAGGAATGGTGCGGGGCGAGGGGGTGGGGGGGGGGGGGAACAAACCATAAGATGTCCTTATTTGCCAATGACTTGCTGTTATACGTGTCGGAACCGAGTGTGTTGATAGGGGGTTATTGGAGCTACTTCGGGTGTTTGGGTCTTTCTCGGGGTACAAACTAAATCTAGACAAGAGTGAGTATCTTGTGGTATCTCGGCGGGGGTGGGGGCTGCCATTTTGTAGGGCAGGGACTCACTTTAGATACCTGGGGGTGCAGGTTGTCCAGGAGGGGGGCCGGGCTCTGCAGGTAGAACATTTCTGGTTTGGTGGAGAGTGAAAGCTGATGTGGCACGGTGGGATGGTCTCCCTCCGCCACTGTTGGGTCGGGTACAGGCAGTTAAAATGAACGTGTTGCCGCGATTTCGGTTTATTTTCCAATGTCTGCCGATTTTCCTGCCAACGGCATTTTTCCGAGAGATTGAAGGAATGATTACCTCATTCATATGGGGAGGGAAGGTGGCCAGAGTCAGAACAGTGCTGCTATAGAAGGGAAGGCAGGCAGGGGGTTTGGGTCTTCTGAACCTGATGTATTACTACTGGGCGGCGAATGTGCAGGTGGTGTAGAGCAGGGTCAGAGGGGTTGATTCCCAGTAGGTCAGAATGGAGGAGAGTTTGTGCAGGGGTCAGGATTGAAGGCACTAGTGTAGCCATCTGGGATGGCCATTTACAACAAGAAACATGGACGTCTGCAAAGCCTAAAGGGAAATGTGGACAATGCAAGATTCAGGCAGGCTCACAGCATGAATGTATATTTGTGAGCAAAGAATCCAGACAGCATCGAAACCCCAGCCGATTAGCATTTTGATGGCCCATCTCCGTAAGACGAAGACTGATACTCGAGTACCCGATACAATCCCAGACATTTCTGCGCCACTCCCTTTACTCAGAAAGCATCAACAAAAGGGTTAATCACCGCTTAGGACACGCCCAGCCATCAAGGCACCCGCCCCTTTATTGGCTCAGATCGGAGACAGTGAACGAGAACTGTCCAATTAATGGGGTCCAAATCTAAGGACCGCCCAAAAGAGCGTGAAACCCACCAAGGATAAAGAGAGACACTGCCATGTGTTCAATTTCTTTTGGACCTGGCGCTCCGGCAATGTCCATCTCCAATCGTAGCACCACCAGAAGCAAGTTCAAGTTCAATGCTCGCTACCAGATGGATGAGCCCAGCTGAGCAGCAGTTACTTCTCCAGACCCAGTAGATCCAGATTCAAACAAAGGCCACTGTTCCTCTGACCCAAGCTGGGTGCCTGAAGTTGAATACAGGTGGTCATAGTTGTTAGGTGTAGTTTAACTATTAGTGTTAATGTTGCATGTGTAAGTTAATCTTGTGTGTAAATAAAGTACCATTGATCTTGAACTAACTAACTGGTTGTTTGGCTCTTTGATCGATACCCGGTTGAACCTTGTGGTGGTATCATTTGATACCTGGCAACTCTGAAAGCAATATAATATCGATATCTAGATAAAAGAAGGGCAATCTTATTGTCTGCCATATTCATAGCAAGTAAAAAAGGCAACAGGCAGCTCCCAATGACCTCGAGGAAATAATCAGGGAGTCTGGTAATAATAGCGTCATTGAGAATTTGGAGGCAGTTTCGCCAACACTTCGATTGTGGGTAGTGTCAAGGGAAATGCTGATTCAGGGGAACCACAGATTTGAGCCAGGGAAGTGGGATGGAAATTTTCAGAAATGGGACGAGAAGGGGATTAAGACACTAAAAGATTTGTTTCTTGGGGATCAGTTTGCAGGATTGAAGGAGCTGGAAGCGAAGCATGGGCTGGAGCTGGGGGAAATGTTTAGATACATGCAGGTTCGAGATTTTTCCAGAAAGGAGATACAGAACTTCCCGGTGGAGCCGGCCTCCAGATTGCTGGAGGAGTGCTGACGACAGGAGGTCTGGAGAAGGGTGTAGTGTCGGCGGTTTATGGAGCTAGTTTGGAAGAGAAGGCACCACTGGAAGGGATCAAAGCAAAGTGGGAGGAAGAGTTGGGAAATGATATGGAGGAGAGATTCTGGTGTGAAGTCTCCGGAGAGTGAACGCCTCCACCTCGTGCGCGAGGTTGGGGCTGATACAGCTGAAGGTGGTATATAGAGCACACCTGACGAGGGCGAGGTGAAAGGGTAGAAGATGTGTGTGAACGTTGCCGTGGGGGGGGGGGGGGGGGGGGGGGAGAGAGAGAGAGAGAGAGAGAGAGAGAAGAGAGAGAGAAAGGATTGGATACTGTTACTGATATGGGTGTTGACATATTCATTACTGATTATTGTTGGTGGGTGTAAATTTGGGAGAAAATGTGAAAAAGGAGAATAAATATCTTTTTTTTTAAATAAGTATGCTTTACAGTGCAGGAGTGTGCACGAGGATGTGGGAAATACACGCCTTGACCACGAGATTCTTAGAAGTCTTAGTTTACTCTTGCAGAAGCTGCCTGGTTGAATTCCATATTTTGGAAGATATTAAAATTTCAAGGAAAAGAGCATTTTGCAATAAAATGCCACAGCACGAAGAATATACAAAATGAACTTGATATCATGAGTTGTAGGATCAATAATTTAGAATTGCTAAGTTATTAAAACTAAGTTCAATTTGCTGAATATTTTTCTGCCCTCCAATAAAAAGACATCAAATGCTGGGTGGTAGGGGAAGGGGAAGAGAAGAGAGCTAGGGAGAGAGAGAGAGAGAGAGAGAGAGAGAGAGAGAGAGAGAGAGAGAGGAGGAAAGGGCTGTAAATATTTCAACTTGCAGCAAAGTAAGCATTGAATCATGGCATATTGTGGTTGCAAAGCAAAGCTCCCAACTTGGGTAGCATTTCTCCTTTTTCGAGCCATCCATATAGCCAGTAACTCTGAATTGCTTTCGCTTCTAAAGGTTTGGTCGGCAAGTAAAATACTGATGAGCCTCACATGTCTGATCTGTGCTGAGTTCTGGTCTCAACCGAGATAGCTATCGGGATGCTAAATTTGGCTCCAATGCCGCCTGGCTAAAAAAGTGAAAAAGAAAGATAAAATAAGATGAGCTGTTGTCCACAGAAAATACCAGCTTGCATTTACATAGCACCTTTCATAACCATCAACGTGCTTTTGATAGGTAGGCACTACTATAATGTAGGAAATGCAGCAGCCAACTTGCGCGGACCAAGCCCCCACAAAAGGCAATGAGATAATGCCCAGATAACTTGTTTCAATTATGTTAGTTGAGGGATATGTGTTTGCCTGCATACTGGGGAGATTTTCCAATCCCCTTCTTTGAAACAGTGAGATGGATTTCTTTCTACATTTTCCTGAGACAGCAGTCGGGGCCTTGTTTAATGTCACATCCCAAAGATAGCATAGTATCTCTGACAGTACAATGCTCTCTGGAGTCATACATTGTAGTATCAGCCTGGATTTTGTACTCGAGCCTCTGCATTGAGACCTTGTTACTCAGAAGTGGAAGTGGCACTGAACTATGGTTGACAAAGAGGATGAAAGATCATTCACCTGAATTGTTTAACTTTGCCTTTAGGGTCGTGTTCTCTGGGATTTTGAAGGTTAAGGGGTGACGTGATTGAAGTTCGGAAAATATTACGGGAAACAGAGAAGGTGGATTAGGAGAAACAATTTCTGCCAGTCGTGGAGTCAAGGAATAGAGGACACAAGTCAAAATTTAGTACACCATCTTTCAATCATAAAATTAGAAAATATTTCTCCAGGCAAAGAGGTCATTGAAGTTTGGAACTCTCTTCCTCAGGCTGCAATTGTCACTAGGTCAGTTGTTAATTTTAAAACTGGAATTGTTCGATTTTTTGCTCGCCATAGGTATCACAGAACTGTTGAGGTGCCGAAGAAGGTCTTTCCGTGGTGGCCATGGAGTGAGTGGTCGCACATTTGGCAGCTCCTGCTCGATCCTTTTCCCCGTCTGCTGGGTGGATGTTTTGGTGGAAAAAGATATAAAGTTGGTGGAGGAAAGTTAAACTCCACTTGTGGTGTTGGTGGACGGATCCACGGACCAGAAGTGGGTCGAGAAAGAAGGAGCTGCTGGGAGCAAGAAATTCTTCATGCGCCACAGTTGAAGATGGCAGAGGGTAGAGATTCTCCTAATCCACCTTATCCGTTTCCCTACCAGCCCAAAAGTCGACAGATCAGCTGGTGGACTTCTTAAATTAGAATTTCAGCCAGCAGAGGAGGGAAGCCGAGGAGGACATGGCCATGGTGGTGGAACTCCTGAAAGCGGGAATCGGCCAGGTGGGGCAGAGGCTGGAGACCCAGGGTCAGGCAATCCAGAAAGCGGAGGAGGTGGTGGGGGAGCACGAGGATCACTTACCTTGTTGGCGATCGAGATCGGGATGATGCAGATGACCAGAAGCAGCTAAGAGAAGGTGGAGGATCTGGAGAACACTCCCGGATACAAAATTTAAGAATTGTAGGGTTGCCAGAGGGCATAGGGGGAGGGAATGCTGGTTCATATGTAGCCAAGATGCTGGAGAAGCTGATGGGGATGGGGGCCTTCATCCAGCTCCGGGAGATCGACCAGGCACATAGGGAGCTGATAAGGAAGCTGAGCCGCCGAGGGTGATGGTGGTATGGTTCCACTGATTCCTCGATAAGGAGAAGATTTTGCGGTGGGCCAGGCAGACACTTGGGAAGGTGAAGAGCTCCAGGTGTTCCAAGACTTGGGCACGGAACTGGCGGTGAGGAGGGCTAAGTTCAACCGAGTGAAGGCCTCTTTAAGGGGGTGAAGTTTGGGATGCTGTACCCAGTACGCCTCTGGTGACTTACAATGGTTAGAGAACTATTCTAGGACACCAGAGAGGGCAATGGAGTTTCGAAGAGCAATGGGACTGGCAGGAGAGGGAGGAAGAATGTGAGAAGATGTTCACTTTTTGTTTTATTGCTTTTGGTTTATTGGTTAGGGAGAACCTCTCTTCTTTGAGATGTTTTGTTCGGTTCTGTGGCGGGATGTTTGGTAAAGTGGAGGGTGAGTGCACCTTTTTCATATTTCACTGTTGGTGCTATGGAGGTGTGCGAGCGGGGGAGAGAAATCAGTGAGGGGTAGGAGATTTTGCGCCATGAATGGGAGTGCCAGGCTCGCTGGGCGGACTAGTTAATAGGAGCGCAGGGGAGCAGGTGGTTAGTGTAACAGAGGGGGATGGTGCAAGTCTTTCATTCAGGATAGATATGAAGACATGGGGGTGTCGGTGCTGATAAACAAGTGGGTGGGTTTAAGTTTGGAATATAGTGGAAGGTTCGGGAGGTAGATTGTGATGGTTGAGTGGGAATCGGAGGGGATGCCAGTGGTCTTGGTGAATGTGTATGTCTCAAATTGGGATGATGATGTTGCGTTAATGATGCGCTTGATGGGGAAGATCCCGGACCTGAACCCACACCGGTGATATTTGGGTGGGGAAACACCTATGGAGGTTTGGGAGGCTGAGGGTGAAGGAATTTCCATACTTCTCCTATGTGCACATGGTGTACTCGCGGATCGATTATTCTGTGGTGGGCAAGACGCTGCTGGAGGGGGTGGTCGACTCGGGGTGTGACCACCTGGTGTGTTGGGGGGGGGGGGGGGGAGGGAAGATGGGGGGGGGCCAGCTCCCGCGGTGGAGGTTTGATGTGAGGTTGCTAGCGGAAGAAGTAGTCTGTGAACGAGTGAAGTCTGCCATCTGTGGGTATGTGGAACTGAACGATATGGGTGATGTTACGGCTGCCACATTATGGGAGGCGCTTAAGGTAGTGGTCAGGGGGATTTTATATCGATCCGGGCACAAAGGGACAAGGTGGAACGAGCAGAGATTGCAAAGCTGGTGGACGAGATTCTGTGGGTTGATAGGAGGTACTCAGAGGCCCCGGAGCAGGGCTGTTTAAGGAGCGGCAGAAGCTTCAGATGGAGTTTGGGTTGGCATCCACGGGGGAAGACGGTGGGGCAGTTGCGGAGGGCCAGAGGGGCAGCGTACGAGTACGAGGAGAAGTCAAGCAGGATGCTTGCTCACCAACTTAGGAAGCAGGAGGCAGCGAGGGAGATCAGGTGAAAGCCATGAGGGGAAGAGTGGTACTGGACCCGGTGGGGGTGAATAGGGTTTTTGAGCAGTTCTATAAGAGGTTCTACGAATCGGATCTCCCCCCAAACTGGGGGAAGAGGAAATGCGGCAATTTCTAGACAGGTTGGAGTTCCCCAAGGTGGAGGAACTGGTGGAGGGGCTGGGGGCCCCAAAGGACTGGTGGGGGTGATGGTGTATGAAGGCATTGTAGGCAGGGAAGGCCCCAGGCTCGGATGGGTTCCCTATAGAATTTTATGAGAAGCTTTCTGGGGATCTGGGGCCCCTGCTGGCAAGGGCATATAACAAGGCAAGGGTTAAGGGGGAATTACCCCCTACATTATCACAGGCTTCCATATCCCTAATATTAAAGAAGGATAAAGACCCGGAGAAGTGTGGGTCCTATCGCCTGATATCGTTGTTAAATGTGGACGCCACACTACTGGCAAAGATCTTGGCCTCGCAGATTGAGGACTGTGTGCCGGGGGTGATAGGGGAAGACCAGACGGTGTTTGTAAAGGGGAGGAATCTGTCAGCGAATGTCAGGAGATTACTTAATGTGATGCCCCGGAGGGACAGGATGTGGAGGTGGCGGTCGCAACGGATGTGGAGAAGGCGTTTGACAGGTGGAGTGGGAGTATTTGTGGGAAGTGTTGGGCGGTTCGGATTCGGGCAGGGATTTGTGGACTGGGTCCGTTTGTTCTACAGGCTCCTGTAGCGAGTGTAGAAACAAATCGGGTGAGTTTGTGGTACTTCTGGTTATACCGTGGAACAAGATCCACTCTCCTTGTTGTTCTTGGCCTTGGCAATAGAGCCACTGGCAATGGTGCTTAGAGCGTCAAGGATTTGGAGGTGGATAGAGCGGGGCGGGGGATTGGAGCATAGCGTCACGCTATACCCGGATGACCTGTTGCTTTATATGATGGACCCGTTGGGAGGCACCGTGTTTTTGGGGGGGGGGGGGGGGGGGGGTGGTGGCTGTCCTGGAGGGACGAGGCGCTGCCGAAGCTGGGGTGTTTGGGTGAGCAACCTGGTGGAGTTCCTGAGACTGGAGAAAATTAAGTTTGGCTTAAGAGGGCCGGTTGATGGGTTTGTCCGGAGATGGAAGCCGTAAAATTGAGGTGTTGGTATGGGGGAGGCAGGTTGGGTGAAGGGGAACAGCAGTAAGGTTGGGGCATTTCGGGAGTTATTTATTTGTTACAAGGTTTATCTTTGTTCTTACTCTTGTGTTGGCTTGTGTTTAACGTACGTACAAATGCCTTAAAAAAGCATTCTCCTGTCTTTTCCTCTGTAACCCTGCATGTTGTTTCTATTCCAGCCACTCCAAAGTAAAAATTGCCCATCACCACTTAATGTCAATCATCACACATGAAGAACCCGCTTGGTTAAAGATCAAAAGCCAGCATTGGCGCATTCAGAGCAAAGAAAAAAAACTTGCATTTCATGTCAATGAAGTACTTATGAAGTGAAGTCAGTGTTGTAATGGACGGCAAGTCCATTTCTTTGAGCGAACGGGACAGAAACTTAGTGGGGGTGGGGAGTGGATGAGAGGAAAATTCCAAATTAGAGTCAAATCCAAACAGCACTGGCAACCAGACAGAGTCTGTGCAGATTATTAGATGACTGCATAGGGCAGCATGGTAGCAGACGCGGATAGTACTGTGGCTTCACAGCACCAGGGTCCCAGGTTTGATTCCCCGCTAGGTCACTGTCTGTGTGGAGTCTGCACGTTCTCCCCGTGTCTGCGTGGGCTTCCTCAGGGTGCACAGTCCAAAGACGTGCAGGTTAGGTGGATTGGCCATGAAAAATTGCCCTTAGTGACCAAAAGGTTAGGAGGGGTTATTGGGTTATGGGGATAGGGCAGAAGTGAGGGCTTAAGTGTGCCCGTGCAGACTCGATGGGAAGAATGGCCTCCTTCTGCACTGTATGTTCTATGACTATTCACCCCATTTGTCTACGGAGGTGATGGTGGCGGGTGTGAGTTGTTGAGGTAGGGAAGTGGGTGCATGGTTAAACCCTAGTACAAAAGCGGAACGGTCAGTTTTATACGCTTTGCAAGGAAAGTTTACAAAAAAACACTTTCTTGAAAAGTAATGACAATTCAAGTAATCATGGTCATGTGTAATAGTGGCCAGTCCTGACCACAGCTAACTGAAAGAAAGGCAGACACAGAGACATGGATCACTGCAGCTAGCTATTCAGACTTTTACACAGAAACTCCACGGGGTACAGGGAATAATTCTGAGCCCATAAGAGGCATGCCAACCCTAATATCTCATAAATCAATCGACAAACTCTTAAAAACCAACAGATTTGTATTAAAATCATGCTTTGTTTCCCCAAACATAAACCAATGCAGATCAACATTTGGTTTATAAACCTCTCGTTTATTTAATTTTAATAAAAACTATATTACTGAATCTGAAAACACTTTACGAAAAAAAAAACTTATGAACATATGAACACAGAGGAATAGGCCATTCTGCCCAGCGGGTCTGCTCTGCATTTAGCAAGATCATGGCTGATCTAATGGTAACCTTAAATTTGCATACCGCCAACGCCCAATAATCTATCAGCCCCACTGCTTCCCAAGAATCTATTCACCTTTGCGTTAAACATATTCAAAGACTCTTATTTCTACCACCTTTTCAGAAGGGTTCCAAAGACTCAACCCTTAGAGAAAATATTCTGCCTCCTCTCAGATTTAATTCGACGACCCCTTGTTTTTAAACAGCGACCCTAGTTCTAGATTCTCCCACACGAGGAAACATCCTCTCCATATTTACCCTGTCACGACCCCTCAGGATCCTGTGTTTCAATCATGTAGCCTTCTGAACTCCAGTAATAAAAGCCTAACATGTCAAACCTTACCTCAAAAGAAAACTTGCCAATTCCAGGTATCAGTCCGGTAAACCAGGCATTGTCAAACTCGGGGGCGTAACCCGCGGGTGGGTCAAGGGCGGGTGTCAGGAGGGTCGCAGAGCCGTCCGTCGCGGCGCTCCCGATCGCGCAAATCCGAGCCCACTAGCCGCAGCAGCTGGCTTTCAACTATGCCGGCTGCAAGTGGTCTTCAAAATAGCTACGAACACATTAAAAAATTCGACCGCACTACGCATGCATGCCTGATCATCGGTGCTCATGCGCGAAAGTATGTGCAGTGCGGCCGCATTTTTTCTTTTATGCTCGCAGCCTTTTTGGGGGGCCAAAGGGACCCAAAATCATTTCTTCCATCTTTGTCAGCAACAAACAGGGTAAGAGAAAATGTCGGGTCGCGAAGGTCGGCCGGCGTGGGTCGCGAAGGTCGGCCGGCGTGGGTCGCGAAGGTCGGCCGGCGTGGGTCGCGAAGGTCGGCCGGCGTGGGTCGCGAAGGTCGGCCGGCGTGGGTCGCGAAGGTCGGCCGGCGTGGGTCGCGAAGGTCGGCCGGCGTGGGTCGCGAAGGTCGGCCGGCGTGGGTCGCGAAGGTCGGCCGGCGTGGGTCGCGAAGGTCGGCCGGCGTGGGTCGCGAAGGTCGGCCGGTTAGTAAAAATGGGTCCCCGGAAAAAAAGCTGGAAAAACACTGCAGTTAACCTTCTCTGAGCTACTTCCAATGGACTAATATTATTGCTAATACTAAAAATCCTCCCTATCCCTGGACATGCTAAAAGAGGATTAGCTAGAACATAGAACAGTACAGCACAGAACAGGCCCTTCAGCCCTCGATGTTGTGCCGAACAATGATCACCCTACTCAAACCCACGTATCCACCCTTTACCCGTAACCCAAACAACCCCCCTTAACCTTACTTTTTAAGGACACTAAGGGCAATTTATCATGGCCAATCCACCTAACCTGCACATCTTTGGACTGCGGGAGGAAACCCGAGCACCCGGAGGAAACCCACGCACACACGGGGAGGACGTGCAGACTCCGCACAGACAGTGACCCAGCCGGGAACCGAACCTGGGACCCTGGAGCTGTGAAGCATTTATGCTAACCACCATGCTACCCGTGCTGTGGCAGCACAGATGGAAGCCATTCAGTTCATTGTGTCTGTACCAGCTTGTTGGGAGAGCTTATCCAGTTAGTCGCACTCCCCTACTCTATCCCCATAACCCTGTCATTTATTTTTACATTCAAGACTCAACCCCAGCCTCCCCGGCTCCACCCGACCCACAGGGGCCCCGACTCCAGCGCCAACCTAACCCCCACGGGCCCCGACCTATGCACGACCCAACCCTGAAACCCCATGGTCTCTGACCCGGCTCCCACCTGACTCCAGCCATCACGGGACCTGACTCCAGCCATCACGGGACCTGACTCCTGCCATCACGGGACCTGACCCAGCCCCGGCCACTATGGGCTCTGACCTGATCCCAACCCCAAAGGACCTCAATCCGGCCCCCTGCATAGAGGGTCTTTTGCAGGCCATATCCGACCAGTAGGCTGTACTTTGGACAAGCCGGTGTTAAACGACCAGCGTTTTCCCTTTTTTTTTTCAGGACAATCCCTCCCTCCTGCTCATGAACCATCCCGACCTACAATCCTACAAGGAATGCTCCACCAGCCAGAAGATTCCAGAGTGACAATCGGGGCATGAAGATGGCCCAAAGCCTGGGCTGTGTAAAAGCAGAGGATCCGAGTGGTGGCAACTTGGAGATCAGTGAGTGTCAGACACTGAGTGGCTGACTTCAGATTGCAAATGCAGCTAAGGGGCCCATTCAATTTTATCCCTAGGCAGGAGCAGCCACCACCAGAAAAATTGATTTACTCCTTTTAAAATTTACTTGATTATTGAGAGCTCTGCCTGATATTACAATTGCTGATAAGATTATTTTTAGTTTGGAAATTGCGATATTGCAGCCCCTTTAATGGGAGAGCCCCCATGGCCTGTTACATGGGAGCGTGCAAAGCCCAACTAATGGGGAAAAAGCACAGGGTCCCAGGAGCCGAGTCCTGGGCAAAGTGGACCTTGGAGCCAGAGAGTGAAGACCTGTTTTGTGATTCTGTGCCTGTACATAATTTGCCTTCATTTGTGACCTATAAGCCCTTATTCAGTTATACAGGACATCTCTCTACTATTGCCTCGAGCCACAACAGAAATTGTAAATTTTTAATATAGGATTAATATAGGATAAATTAAAGCATGGAAAGGGGGGGGCGGGTTTTGCACTTAGGTCTGGGGTAATTACGAATCAAATAGAGGCCCATGCTATATTAGTGAAGCCATAGGGTCTTAAAAGTAAATCAACGGGGTAGGGCACTCTGGAGCGAAGCACTGCATAGAGTCAACACCACCTCCACGTGCGCAAGGCTCAGCCTGACGCAGCTCAAAGTGGTACATAGTGCCCACTTAACAAGAACCCGTATGAGTAGGTTCTTCCCAGAGGTGGAGGATAGATGTGAACGTTGCCAAGGATCTCCGTCCAATCACGCTCACAGGTTCTTGTCTTGCCCCAGACTTGCGGGGTACTGGACAACCTTCTTCAAGGCAATGTCCAAAGTGGTGGGGAGAGGGTGGAGCCATGACTGAAAAGTGGCGATCTTCGGGGTTTCAGACCAGCCAGATCTATTCCTGGGGAGGAGGGCGGATGCTCTTGCCTTTGCCTCCCTGATCACCCACCGTAGGATCCTGTTTGGCTGGCGGTCAGCAGCACCACCCAAAGCTGCAGACTGGCTGTCCGACCTCTCGGAATCTCTCCAAATGGAGAAAATCAAATTCGCCATCCGAGGGTCAGACGACGGCTTCCACAGAACGTGGGAGCCACTCACCCAATTGTTCCGGGATCTGTTTGCGGCCAACGAACAAGCAGAAGAATAGCCAGGAATCAGGGGAAAGTAGCCAAAGCACGAGAGGGAGAGATAGGCCGGGAGATGGGGGGGCAGGGGGGACAGCTAAACCTAAGAGGGAAGAAAGGCCAACCACAGGAGGAGGGAGGGGGCAGAACCAGGGGGGAGGGGGAAGAGGTAAGAGACAGGGAACAAGAGAGGAGAACCAGGGAGGTGGGGAAATGATAGCCGGAAGGAGGGCACGGGAAACGATAACAAACTTGGCATCTATAGGAATAGAGAACAAGGAGAACACAGGCAAAAGACAGGTGGAAAGACTGAAGCGGAGGTGAGCGTGAGACAACAACAGCAGCGAGATCCATCCGGGAGAAGCAAGTAACAACATCAACACCCGACCTATTTGATTATTGCCCTATGCAATTGTTTCTCCGGCACCCAAATGTATATCTACCTCCCCAGTTTCCCCCCCCCCCCCCCCCCCCCCCCCCCCCCCCCCCCCCCCAAACTAACAGTTGCCTACTTATGTGTTGTAAATAATTTTGCCAGTTGTACAGTTGCTGCTGTTGAGCATAATACCCTACCAGTTATTTAATTTTCTTTTTTCTTTTCTTTTTTATTATTACTTCTTTTTGGTATGTTTGTGTGTGCCCTTCTCTTCTATATATACTATATAGCTTATTCTGTGTACAAAACTGTAAATATACTTTGTTCAAAAACCCAATCAAAAAACATTTATTAAAAAAAAGTAAATCAACGGATGCCTGGTTAGCTATCTTTTGAAGAGACGGCCTGTCCGCGAGTGCTCGGGAGAAAATAAAAACTTTCCACAAATTGCCCAGAAAGCAAGGATCCTATGTTTTCATTAAGATGGGTTATGAGGGGAAGGTTCCTTTGCTTTGATACATCTCTGCTGTTTCATTGTGGGGCAGTCAACATGGGATCTGTCCTTAAGAGGGCAGTGTGTCCAGAGCAGCTTGAAACAGGCAGCGAGAGAATGTGCCAGCAGCCATGATAAGGAGCCAAGTGGTCTTCTGTTTCTAATTTGGAGTCGCTGCGCAAGGCTGCAAGCGAGGCCCATGCTCAGGCTGGGGAATCCAAATTTGAGATATGGAAGCAAGGCTGAAGGTTTCCCTAGATGAATGCTAGAGGGAGAATCTCCAGGAAACCCCCTCACTTCGGAAGGTGGTCCTGAAATTAAGAGTCAGAGTGAATTCATGGCGCTATAACACATCTTTGGTTGCAGGAGAATTTAGTGACCACTCACAAAGCTAATGTAAAAAAGTAATTTCTAATTGAAATTAGAAGTAGAATGGGGGGTTTTCTGTTCAGTATGTTGGTTTAAACTAGAAGTGCTTTTGGATTCCCCTTTATGTTATTTGCCAGTCTCTTTGCATGCTCTCCCTTTGCTTCTCTTATTTGCTTCTTCACCTCTCTTCTGAACCTTCTGTATTCAGCTTGGTTTTCTGTTGAAGAGACAGCCTGTCCACGAGTGCTCGGGAGAAAGTAAAAACTGTTCACAAATTGCCCAGAAAGCAAGGATCCTATGTTATCATTAAGATGGGTTATGAGGGGAAGGTTCCTTTGCTTTGATACATCTCTGCTGTTTCATTGTGGGGCAGTCAACATGGGCTCTGTCCTTAAGAGGGCAGTGTGTCCAGAGCAGCTTGAAACAGGCAGCAAGAGAATGTGCCAGCAGCCATGATAAGGAGCCAGGTGGTCTTCTGTTTCTAATTTGGAGTCGCTGCGCAAGGCTGCAAGCGAGGCATAAGCACAATTTTTCTTCATTCTCACAAATTCCATCTCCCTAGAGCAGCGCAGTGCTTAGCACTGGGACTACGTCGTTAAGGACCTGGATTCAAATCCCAGCCCTGGGTCACTGTCCATGTGAAGTTTGCACATTCTACCCGTGTCTGCGTGGGTTTCACACCCACAACCAAAAGATGCGCTGATTAGGTGGATTGGTCATGCTAAATTGCCCCTTAATTGAAAAAATAATAATAGTTGGGTACTCTAAATTTAAAAAAATAATAACTTCCGTCTCCCAGGGAGCTTTGGGTTGGTTTGTCCAATCTTTCTTTCAGAGGAAATATGCCTCGACTGTGCAGGAATCATCTTTTCTTTGAAGACAGGTCATTGAACAGCTAACATTTTCTTTCCTGCCAACTTTTGACTCCAATTTACTTGACTCAGATCTGTTTTTTTTTCATAGAATTTACAATTCAGAAGGAGGCCATTCAGCCCATCGAGTCTGCACCGGCTCTTGGAAAGAGTACCCTACCCAAGGTCAACACCTCCACCCTATCCCATAACCCAGTCACCCCACCCAACACTAAGGGCAATTTTGTACAGTAAGGGCAATTTATCTTGGCCAATCCACCTAACCTGCACATCTTTGGACTGTGGGAGGAAACCCACGCACACACGGGGAAGATGTGCAGACTCCACACAGACAGTGACCTAAGTAGGAATCGAACCTGGGACTCTGGAGCTGTGAAGCCATTGTGCTATCCACAATGCTACTGTGCTGCCCAAATTGAAGTTGGCTCTGCACCCAATTAATTTTTCTTACTCTGGACTGTTTTTTGTCCCATTCCATAGTTAGCCTGAAATGTATGAAGCAATGATCACTGCCCACTAAATGTTTCCCCACTGACACCTGATCTACTTGGTTCACCTCATTTTCAAGCACCAGGTCTAACAGTGCCTCCCTAATCGTTGGACTGGAAATATCCGGAAGAAAATTCTCCTGAACACATCAGAAAATTTTCAGGCATTCTTGCCCTACTCTGCCCTTTAAACTATTACTATCCCAGTCTATATTTGGATAAATAAAGCACACCCTCCACTATAATTTTTGAACCTCTCCATAATTTAATTGCAAATTTGTTCCTCTACATTCTTCCCAATAGTTGGTGTCCTATAGATGATACAGAGCAATGTCATTATGCCATTTTTGTTCCAGATCTCTAGCCAAATAGATTTTGCCCTTGATCCCTCTCAGACATCCTCTTTCTCCAGCACTGCAATGCTCTCATGAATCAATGCTGCTACCCCTCCCCCTTTTCTCCCTGTCCTATCTGGCTTCATGGCAGTCCTGTTGCTGTGATTGTGAGACCCAGCTGGGAGCAGGACACAAGGGCCTACAAACGGTCCATTTTTAAATGACTGTGATGAATCCAGGATTTCAGAGTCCTTGTGCAAGATCATGAGTGAAGCTTGATTTTACTTAGAAATCACGTCTCTTGCGATAAATTCATAAGCCAGAAGTGACAACCTATACTAACTAAATAGGACATTATCCGCTAATCCCTCCTTCCTATCTTGTCCCATCAACTCAGCCTGGATTGATTGAAACTGGTTGTAGCAGTAAGCAGATAAATTAATTGGAAAAAATCAACTCCTTTTTCATTTCTTTGTACAGGATACAGATTTGAGCTGGGTCAGAATTAAGTTTCTCTGCCAAGCAAAAAAAGAACCTGTTCACTCCAATTAGTCTTAATGTTAATTTTCAAGATTTTTTACATTAGTATAGTGAGCTCAGCATAAACCCACAGTACAGCAAACAGAAGGTCAAAGTTTCTGACAGATCATGCTTCTACAACCAATAACATAGCTGTAACTCGCAATGATGAACTGTAACTACCACATAAATGAGTACAATAACAAGAAAAGGAGATCACTGAAACAAACCATTCCAGACACAGCCGTGAATGTAAGTTGGGAATGTAAGTTATAGACGAAGGGATCAAGTGAGAATAAGAGGTCAATGAACTCAAGAGACAGAACATAGGAGCTGGAATAGGCCATTTAACCCCTTCAGCTTGTTCCATTTCAATGAGATCATGGTTAATCTGCGACTTAATATTGTCAGCTAAAAAGGATTCATCAATCCCAAATTTAAATTTAGCAATTGACTCACTACCAAGTGACATTTGTGTAAGAGAGTTCCAAATTTGCGGTGTAGAATTGTTTCTGAATTTCATTTCTAAAAGGTCTGGTTCCAATTTTTAAACTAAGCTCCCTAACCCTAGACTTTCCAACCAGCAGAATTAGTTTCTCTCCATCTATTTTAAACTGTTCCACTTAATATCTGGAAACGTCAATCAAATCAACTCTTAGCCGTCTAAATTCCAGGGAATAGAAACCTACCTTGTGTAATCTCTTCTTGCAATTTAAAACACATTCCGAATTGAGATGAAAGTTAGAATCTCTACTAATTTTTATGATACTTGGATGGGCAGTATTTTACAGGATTTTAAATGACAGGTGAGAGGGGTGGAACAAGATGAAATGCCCAAAAGGAAGAGCAAGTGCCAGAGGAGCAAGTGGACCTGCAAAGCCACTTTTGGGCTGCGGACCAACTGATTCAAAAGTCATTTGGACAGGCACAGGATTAACGATGAAGTGAGGAAAATGGTCATGCTGCCAAGAGCCTTAATTATCTTTCATTACTATTCTCCACAGTGATCTGGCCACACAGCAAGAACAGATGCAAACTGTGGCGTTGCCAAAGGAGTTCAGAACTCACTGAAAACCTGAAATTCAAAGTACGAATAACAGTTCATGTTAGAGGACAGCAAGAGAGTGTGGGAAAAAAATATTAAAGGAACTGGTTTTGTGAGGCATAGTGACAGGTGCATTCGTGAGGCTTTTTATGATTTGGCCCACAATTTATAACAGATTAGTACTATTCATATTGCCACTTATTTGCTCCAAAGGGTATGGATTTGGCTTTATATTAAGTAGTGATGCCAAATTAACATCACTTTTGTTCCTATTCTAACCCATTCTTTCCCATGACCTCCAAACTGCACCACTCTAATTATTTCCGCTTCACTCATTTCTTCTTTATTTATCTCAGAAATATTTTTGTTTTTCATTTTTTTAAAATAAATTTAGAGTACCCAATTATTTTATTTCCAATTAAGGGGCAATTTAGCATGAACAATCTACCTATCCTGCACATCTTTTGGGTTGTGGGGGTAAAACCCACATGGGGAGAACTTGCAAATTCCACACGGACAGTGACTCAGGGTCGGGATTCGAACCCGGGTTCTCAGTGTCGTTCTCATAGAAATAAATATAGGGATTGGCTGCCCGTAGTGTAAGGTTAATGGGGGGATTGTTGGGTTACGGGTATACAGGTTACATGGGTTTAAGTAGGGTGATCATTGCTCGGCACAACATCGAGGGCCGAAGGGCCTGTTCTGTGCTGTACTATTCTATGTATGACTACACTCCATCTAGCTCACCTTGTACTATCCTGGTAGTTACACTATAGAGAGGTTCTTTCCATTTGTGAGCAAGGCTAGAACTAGGAGCCATACAGATAAGATAGTCGCTAACAACTTCAAGGGGGAATTTAAGAGAAACTTACTTCCCTGGAAAGAGGTCATTAACACACTGCAACAGGAAGTCATTGAGGAAAATAGCATAGATGCATGCAAGGGGAAACATGAGAGAAAGAAAATTAGGATATGTTGACACAAAGAGGTGCAGCAGGAGGCTCATGAAGAGTATTAATTACCAACATGGTACAAACAACATACTTTGTAATGATACCATAATAATGGAGTTAGAGAAGGAAAATGGCAGTGGTGGAGATCTTTGGGAATTGTAGATCCAAAGTCACCATTTTCTTTGAAATTATCCCACATCATGTCTCAGAATATTCATACATGGTATGTCAAAATGTTATTTTCTGAAAGAAATCTATCTAATTTGCATTTGAATTAATCAATACTAACCGCTTCCATCGTCTCCATAGGGAGTCTGCTCCACAGATTGGCCACGTGCTCACTGAGATCTTCTATCTAACTTATCAGCCCTGGTAGTGTCCTACACTGCAGGCCTTGACCTTTCACCTGGGTTTTGCAACAAAGAAAAGTACATTCTAGCTGACGTCAAGGTCTACCAAAAATCAGATATGATGTTCAGCCCTTTATCATTGAGTTTAAGAAGAATTCTCAGTTTCACAATCCCATTTGGTTTCAGCAATCACTCATTTTGAAACAAACTCAAAGCTGATCCAAACCAGCTACAAAGCCCAGTAATCTGAATTTAGCACCAGACTGGATTTAATACTGTGCATTCAAAAGGACCATCATTGTCAGCAAAGCAGGCTCAGTAATTTATCGAAAGTATATTTTTGCAGATGGTTACACAATGGAAACTGGAGAAAGCAGAACTCTGGGTGTTACACACTAATCTTTGAGTTCTGGAAACTGGGTTTATAGTTTATAGAACCATAGAATGGTTATAGCACAGGAGAAAGCCATTTGGCCCCACTATGTCTGTGCTGGCCCTTTGCAAGAACAATTCAGCTATTCCCCTCCACTGTCCTTTGCTTGATCCCTGCAGATTTTCTCTTTGGGTGCTTATCCAATCCCCTTTTGAAAGACATTTGAATTGAATCCTTTTCCATAGCTAACTTAAACTTTACAATGCTATGATCACTGTCCCCTGATGTTCCTCTATTGATATTAGATTCACCTCATTCCTCAGAACCAGATTCAACAGTGCCCCCTTCCTCATTGGGCTGGAAAAATACGGATTAAGATAATTATCCAGTAAAAAATATTCTTTCTCTATGCCCTTTACCCTACTGCTATCCCTATCCGATTTTATAGTTGGATACTTAAAGTCCCCAGTTATCACAACTCAGTTTTTGTACCGCTCTGTAATTTCCCTACCAGGTTTCTCCGCCATATCTTTCCCTATAAAATATACCCAGTATTTGTAATATCACTCTGCTGTTCACTCTAACCAAACAGATTATCCCCTTGACCTCTCTAGGACATTCTCTCTTGCTCCAGCACCAGAGTATTCTCCTTAATCATTACAGCTACCACCCCTGCTTTATTTCCTTCCCTATCTTTCCTGAACATCTTATAGCCAGAAATATTTAGTACCCAGTTCTGTCATTTTTTATTACCACAACATCATATCCCTATCATCATGCTTGGCAGGGTAATGTCACACTAGTCTGGTAATGGGATTGAAAGGGAGGAGAGAAGAGACAAGATGGAGCTCAACTGTGTCCAACCATGGCCAGTACACTTGCTGATACGGATCACCTAAAATGTGAAGTATTCCATTTCTCAGCACAAATATACAGGCTACAAAAAAAATCATTGTAGGAGAAAAGTGTTCAGAGAAACCATAGGCATCTTTTCCAAGCTCCAAACAACATTTGATATATATATATATATAAAAAGAGCTGCGAAAAATCCTCTCCGAAAAGTAATCAGGTGAATCTTGGAGATAAAATCATCAGTGTAACATTACTTTTGTGATGCAGTTCTGAGTTGTATCAGGCAACTGGGAAATTAGAGTTTGCCTGTCAAAGTCACTTATGAGTAAAACAATTTATGCTTAAACATCTGCTCATGAGATCTTTTTAAGGAGCTAAGCATATCACATGTTATATTGATCAGGCAGGTTTGGGATTTAATCTCTCGCCCATGCTGAGTTATAAGAGACAATAGTTAATTTGAAGTCTTTTTTTCCTGAGAAAGGAATTATTTAGTGATATAAATTGTTTATATATTAGTAGAATAGGCTTACTTTTGCATAATTTTAATATTCAAATTAAGTGATTTTCAATTAATTGAAGCAAATTGTAGATAATAATTTAATTAATAATCTTTATTAGTGTCACAAGTAGTCTTACATTAACACTGCAGTGAAGTTACTGTGAAAAGCCCCCAGTCGCCACACTCCGGCACCTGTTCAAGTGCACGGAGGAAGAATTCAGAATGTCCAACTCGCCTAACAAGCACATCTTTCGGGACTTGTGGGAGGAAACTTGAGGGCCTGGAGGGGACCCACACAGACATGGGGAGAATGTGCAAACTGCGCGCAGATAGTGATCCAAGCCGGAATCGAACCCAGGTACCTGGTGCAATGAGGCAACGATGCTAACCACTGTGCTACTGTGCTAATCACCACCATGGTGCTACAGCTAGCTCATTGTTCTTGGGGCTGGAAGAGGACAAGGTGATGATGCACGAGGAAGAAAAATTAGGTTCACTCTTTTTCATGATCCAGCACGACTTATTAAAGATGTAGATTTCGGGTGAGGAAAGGAAAACATAAATGTGAGGACATCCACAGAAGAATAGGCATAGCTAACCAATATCATTGATACTGTATCCTGGTGTGCTCCTGCACTTTGGAGCAGAGCCTGCATTTGGAGCAGAGATAAGTGGTAAGATTAAAAGAAATGAATGCCACCTAGAGTTGAAGCAGATCCTTCAGGAAGGATTCAATCATTCATGCTGTAGTGCTTACAGATGTGGGTGTAGGTTATTTAATTATCAATTTCAGATCAAATTTACTTAACACAGGGTTAATAATAATAATTTGATTTTAAAATTTTCAATGGTGAAAATAACATTAGTGCAAATACCTGATTTGTTTATCAGCCATTTAAGTCAAAACACAAGTCTTCTACGGAGAGAAAGATTCCTCAGCTCGATGTTAAATCCGCAGTGATCTCAGATTTGTGCAGCCAGGTGGAGATGGGTTATTTACTTAACTCGGTCACCTGCAAATAGAATGGAGCCAAATCAGAAACCTCACCATCTAAAAACTAAAGCACATTAGGAAGTCTAAATATACACAAAACATTAAATGGAGAAAATGCTCAGGCTACAATTCTTTGTGGATACCAGATGGCAAGAGGAAGCCCCGGAAAAGGAGTCTGAGAAAGGAATAGCAGCGATTTAGAGTCCAAGGACTGTTCCCATCTCCTGGAAATGCCTGCCCAAGTGTGCGGTCGAAGAAGCGGCTCTAAGATGGGCTCATCAGCCGTGCAAGAACCCACAAAAATATGGAGGTTCTTAGGTGGACAATCATACGTGTTAACAAGTGATCACGAGAGAAGAAGAATAAGATATATCACACACACACACTCTTCCACCGTGTTATATATGCCGAGTTGGAGGATACACAATGTGCAATAATAGGATTACGATGACATCTTTATTTTTGAGTCATCAATATCTAAGGATTAAATAAGTCAAATTTTGCTTTTATTAACACAGTACTTTGGGACGGTCTGTCCACAAATCAGTTCACTGGTTTGAGGAAACAGTAAATGAATGATTTGACTCTATATTAATCTTTTCATTATCATTTTTTACAAACCTCAGATACACTGGGGGTTAGTGGACAACATGTAGCAGACATAAAATAAGGAAATGGGATTCAGCAGTGAATTTGAAAGGGATGCTAAGCTTCGGTAGCATTAAAGACTGCATACAAGTGCCATGTGAAGGAAGGCTCAATCAGGATGATATTTGTGGGAGTGGGTTTTTGCAGGGGGTGTGGGGGGTTCACGCATCCCCTCTCTGATCACTTGTGATTGGTTCTATTTTGTAAAATATATGATCCAAGTATGATTTCATTTGTATACAAATGCTGATGAATCTGGCCAGTGAGCCAAATCCTAACCTCTACCCAAGAATTCTACTAACCCAGAGTACTCAATTATAGTACAGCCAAATATCGGCAATCCCCTTTCCCATGCAGCTAACATTTCAGATACCTACTTTTAATTAGTTCTAACTTGTATATCCCAGCAACAATAAAAACATAAAATATTAGGTATAAATGAGAAAACAGTCATTTACAGTGTGCACGGAATATTAAACAGAGTGCAGAATTTAATTCTAACTATCAGTAAGATTCTCAGAGACATGGAGTTGCATGGTGGAGCAATGGTTACACTGCTGCCTCACGGCGCTGAGGACCCGGGTTCGATCCCGGCCCTGGGTCACTGTCTGTGTGGAGTTTGCACATTCTCCCCGTGTCTGCGTGGGTCTCACTCCTACAACCCAAAGATGTGCAGGGTAGGTGGATTGGCCACGCTTAATTGCCCCTTAATTGGGAAAAAAAAAGAATTGGGCGGTCCAAATTTTAAAAAAGGATTCTCATGGGCAGCACGGTGGCGCAGTGGGTTAGCACAGCTGCCTCACAGCGCCAAGGTCCCAGATTCGATCCCGGCTCTGGGTCACTGTCCGTGTGGAGTTTCCACATTCTCCCTGTGCTTGCGTGGGTTTCGCCCACACAATCCAAGATGCAGGGTAGGTGGATTGGCCACGCTAAAAATTGCCCCTTAATTGGAAAACAAAATGAATTGGACACTAACTTTTTTTTTAAAGATTCTCAAACACACAGTAATAATAATAATCTTTATTAGTGTCACAAGTAGGCTTATATTAACACTGCGGTGAAAATCTCCTAGTCAACACACTCCGGCGCCTGTTCGAGTATACCAAAAGAGAATTCAAAATGTCCAATTCACCTAACAAGCACATCTTTTGGGACTTATGGGAAAAATCCAGAGCATCTGGAGGAAACCCATGCAGACACGGGGAGAACCTACAGACGTCGCACAGACAGTGATCCAAGCGGGAATCGAACCTGGGATCCTGGCGCTATGGAGCAACGGTGCCAACCACTGTGCTACCCTAGCACTCACATGGCACTCACAGTAATGGAAATGGAGTGATTCAGGCGCCATGAATCAGAACTGCTGTTCTAGCTGCCACAGCATCACCATTGTTATAAAATTCCATATTCACTGCTGGCAATGCCAGCTGTTTTGATACTGTGGGCATTGAAATACATATATGCCAATCAAATGAATAGCACCTGGATTTATCTGGATATGAACTGATAAAATGACCACCATCTGGCAAGTTAATCAAGCTCTGTTGCCCCACCTGGAACCAAAAATCAAAAGAATGAAAACTCAAATCCCACCACGACAATTGCTGAATTTGATTTCCAAACAAAGAAAATTGGAAATAAAATGTCACCAGGAAGCTGCCAGCTTCTCATTTAAATAAACAAGTTCACAAATGTCCTTTAGAGCAGTGATCCTCAAACTGGGGCTGGCTGACCTCTGGGTTACATAGGGCAAAGGGCAGCCACCACATGGGCAATACCGCGTGGTTTGGTTGTCTCAAACAGGAGGGGAGCATGCATGGATCATCACCAACTGAAATGAAACTAGATACTAGATAGGTTTTCTTGAAAACATTATTTCAATATTCTCCCATGGAGCACTTTCATATTATTTATTATGTAGCATTACAATTTGCATAGGGGGACGGTTATTACTCCATTTGAAAAGGGTACTTCAGCCAAAGAAAATTTGAGCATCACTGCTTTAAAACTGTTCTACTGCGACGACTTCCGGTGATGGGGATGTGCTGAGCAATCGCACGTAAAGTGGCACTCCTCCGAAGGACAAGAAAATAGGCACTTTTAGTCTAAATTAACCCGCAAAAAAACAGACTAAAACATCTCCCTGTGCCACGTGCCAGTGAGGCTACAAATAGGAAGATAGAGCAGCTAAACACGTGGCTAAACAGCTGGTGTAGGAGGGAGGGTTTCCATTATCTCTGGGAGCTCTTCCGGGATAGGTGTGACCTGTATAAGGAGGACAGGTTGCATCTAAACTGGAGAGGCATAAATATCCTGGCCGCGGGGTTTGCTAGTGTCACACGGGAGGGTTTAAAATAGTATGGCAGGAGTGTGAGTACCGGGGCAATAGGTCAGAAGGTGAAAGCATTGATGGAGAACGAGGGAATAGGGCCAGTGTGGCTCTGAGGAAGAGCAGGCAGGGAGATGTTGCTGAAAACAGCAGGTCTGGGGGCCTGAAGTGAATATGTTTTGATGCAAGAAGTATTACGGGTAAGGCAGATGAACAGTGCTAGGATCAGATCTTGGAACTATGATGTTGTCGCTATTACAGAGACCTGGTTAAGGGAAGGACAGGATTGGCAGCTAAACGTTCCAGGATTTAGATGTTTCAGTCGGGATAGAGGGGGATGTAAAAGGGGTGGCGGAGTTGCGCTACTGGTCAGAGAGAATATCACAGCTGTACTATGGGAGGACACCTCAGAGGGCAGCGAGGCTATATGGGTAGAGATCAGGAATAAGAAGGGTGCAGTCACAATGTTGGGGGTTTACTACAGGCCTCCGAACAGCCAGCAGGAGATAGAGGAGCAAATAGGTAGACAGATTTTGGAAATGAGTAAAACAACAGGGCTGTTGCGATAGAAGACTTCAACTTCCCCAATATTGACTGGGACTCACATAATGCTAGGGGCCTGGACGGAGCAGAGTTTGTAAGGCGCATCCAGGAGGGCTTCTTAAAACAATATGTAGACAGTCCAACTAGGGAAGGGGCTGTACTGGACCTGGTATTGGGAAATGAGCCTGACCAGGTGGTAGAAGTTTCAGTAGGGGAGCATTTCAGGAACAGTGACCACAATTCCGTAAGTTTTAAAGTGCTGGTGGACAAGGATAAGAGTGGCCCTAGGGTGAATGTGATAAACTGGGGGAAGGCTAATTATCACAATATTAGGCGGGAACTGAAGAATCTAGATTGGGGCAGGATGTTTCAGGGTAAATGAACATCTGACATGTAGGAGGCTTTTAAATGTCAGTTGAAAGGAATTCAGGACTGGCATGTTCCTGTGCGGAAGAAGGATAAATACGACAAATTTCGGGAACCTTGGATAACGAGAGATATTGTAGGCCTCGACAAAAAGAAAAAGGAGGCATTTGTGAGGGCTAGAAGGCTGGGAACAGACGAAGCCTGTGTGGAATATAAGGAAAGTAGGAAGGAACTTAAGCAAGGAGTCAGGAGGGCTAGAAGAGGTCACGAAAAGTCATTGGCAAATAGGGTTAAAGAAAAACCCACGGCTATTTACATGTACATAAAAGAAAGAGGGTAGCCAGGGAAAGGGTTGGCCCACTGAAGGAAAGGCAAGGGAATCTATGTGTGGAGCCAGAGGAAATGGCGAGAAACTAAATGAATACTTTGCATCAGTATTCATCAAAGAGTAGGAATTGGTGGATGTCGAGTCTAGAGAAGGGTGTGCAGATAGCCTGGATCACTTTGAGATCCAAAAATACGAGGTGTTGGGCGTCTTGAAAAATATTACGGTGGATAAGTCCCCAGGGCTGGATGGGATCTTCCCCAGAATACTGAAGGCGGCTAGAGAGGAAATTGCTGAGGCCTTGACAGAAATCTTTGGATCCACACAGTCTTCAGGTGATGTCCCGGAGGATTGGAGAATAGCCAATGTTGTTCCTTTGTTTAAGAAGGGTGGCAAGGATAATCCAGGGAACTACAGGCCGGTGAGCCTAACACCAGTGGTAGGGAAATTACTGAAGAGAATTCTTCGAGTCACGATCTACTCCCATTTGGAAGCAAATGGACATATTAGTGAGAGGTAGCATGGTTTTGTGAAAGTGACGCTGTGTCTCACTAACTCGATAGAGATTTTCGAAGAGGTCACAAAGATGATTGATGCAGGTAGGGCAGTGAATGTTGTCTTTAGACTTCAGTAAGGCCTTTGACGAGGTCCCCCATGGTAGACTGGTACAAAAGGTGAAGTCACACGGGATCAGGGGTGAGCTGGCAAAGTGGATACAGAACTGGCTAGGTCATAGAAGGCAGAGAGTAGCAATGGAAGGGTGCTTTTCTAATTGGAGGGCTGTGACTAGTGGTGTTCTGCAGGGATCAGTGCTGGGCGCTTTGCTGTTCATAGTATATATAAATGATTTGGAGGAAAATGTAACTGGTCTGATTAGAAAGTTTGCAGACGACACAAAGGTAGGTGGAATTGTGGACAGCGATGAGGACTGTCAGGGGATACAGCAGGATTTAGATCATTTGGAGACTTGGGCGTAGAGATGGCAGATGGAGTTTAATCCAGACAAATGTGAGGTAATGCATTTTGGAAGGTCTATGCAGGTAGGGAATATGCAGTGAATGGTAGAACCTTAAAGAGTATTGAAAGTCAGAGAGATCTAGGTGTACAGGTCCACAGGTCACTGAAAGGAGCAACACAGATGGAGAAGGTAGTCAAGAAGGCATACGGCATGCTTACCTTCATTGGCCGGGGCATTGAGTATAAGAATTGGCAAGTCATGTTGCAGCTGTATAGAACCTTAGTTAGTGTTCAATTCTGGTCGCCACACTCCCAGAAGTATGTGGAGGCTTTAGAGAGGGTGCAGAAGAGATTTACCAGGATGTTGTCTGGTATGGAGGGCGTTAGCTATAAGGAGAGGTTGAATAAACTCGGTTTGTTCTCACTGGAACGATGGAGGTTGAGGGGCGACCTGATAGAGGTCTACAAAATTATGAGGGGCATAGTCAGAGTGGATAGTCAGAGGCTTTTTCATAGGGTAGAGGGGTCAATTACTAGGGGGCATAGGTTTAAGGTGCGAGGGGCAAGGTTTAGAGGAGATGTCCCTCTAGAGGGATCCCTGGTCGTGCACTCAGAACCTGCGCGGGCCAGCTGGCAGAGGTTTTCACAGACATCTTTAACCTATCCCTACTCCACTCCGAGGTCCCCACCTGCTTCAAGAAGACCACCATCATACCGGTACCAAAGAAGAACCAGGCAACGTGCCTCAATGACTACCGCCCGGTGGCCCTGACGTCAGTTGTAATGAAGTGCTTTGAGAGGCTGATCATGAAGCGCATCACCTCCATACTCCCGGAATGCCTTGACCCACTTCAATTCGCATACCGTCGCAACCGGTCCACATCAGATGCCATTTCCCTGGCCTTACACTCATCCCTAGAGCATCTCGAAAACAAGGACTCCTACATCAGACTGCTATTTATTGACTACAGCTCCGCCTTCAACACCATAATCCCAGCCAAGCTCATATCAAAGCTCCAAAACTTAGGACTTGGCTCTCCACTCTGCAATTGGATCCTTGACTTTCTGACCAACAGACCACAGTCAGTAAGAATGAACACCAACACCTCCTCCACAATAGTCCTCAACACCGGTGCCCCGCAAGGCTGCGTACTTAGTCCCCTACTCTACTCCCTGTACACACACGACTGCATGGCAAAACTTGGTTCCAACTCCATCTACAAGTTTGCTGACGATACGACCATAGTGGGCCGGATCTCGAACAACGACGAGTCTGAATACAGGAGGGAGATAGAGAACCTAGTGGAGTGGTGCAATGACAACAATCTCTCCCTTAATGCCAGCAAAACTAAAGAGCTGGTCATCAACTTCAGGAAGCATAGTACTCTACACACCCCTGTCAGCATCAACGGAGCTGAGGTAGAGATGGTGAGCAGCTTCAAATTCCTAGGGGTGCACATCACCAAAAATCTATCCTGGTCCACTCATGTCGACGCTATCACCAAGAAAGCACAACAGCGCCTTTACTTCCTCAGGAAACTAAGGAAATTTGGCATGTCCACATTAACCCTTACCAACTTTTACAGATGCACTATAGAGAGCATCCTCTCGGGCTGCATCACAGCCTGGTATGGCAACTGCTCGGCCCAGGACCGCAAGGAACTTCAGAGAGTCGTGAATACCGCCCAGTCCATCACACGAACCTGCCTCCCATCCATCGATTCCATCTACACCTCCCGCTGCCGGGGGAAAGCAGGCAGCATAATCAAGGATCCCTCCCACCCGGCTTACTCACTTTTCCAACTTCTTCCATCGGGCAGGAGATTCAGAAGTCTGAGAACACGGACGAACAGACTCGAAAACAGCTTCTTCCCCACTGTCACCAGACTCCTAAACGACCCTTTTATGGACTGTCCTCATTAATACTACACCCTGTCTGCTTCATCCGATGCCAATGCTTATGTAGTTACATTGTATATATTGTGTAGCCCTATTATGTATTCTCATGTACTTTCTTGAATTCTGTTTAATTCCCTTTTCTTCCCATGTACTGAATGATCTGTTGAGCTGCTTGCAGAAAAATACTTTTCACTGTACCTCGGTACACGTGACAATAAACAAATCCAATCCAATCCAATGTACGAGGCACGTTTTTTACACAGTGGGTAGCGGGTGCCTGGAACTCGCTGCCGGAGGAGATGGTGGAAGCAGGGACGATGGTGACATTTAAGGGGCATCTTGACAAAAACATGATGAGAATACAGGGAGACGGACCCAGGAAGTGTGGAAGATTTTAGTTTGGATGGGCAGCATGGTCAGCACGGGCTTACGGAGACGAAGGGCCTGTTCCTGTGCTTTTCTTTGTTCTTTGTTCTATCCCCTCACCAACACAAAGACTGGCAAAAATGCCAGGCAACAGCAACTCCAGAAGCCACAGAGAAACAAAATACAGCAGCAAAGGACAGGAGCAGCAAGTCAGCGGACCCATTAGGCGGGGGTCCCCGGCCACACACACACACCCCGCCCGGAAGCGCTGGCCATCATGTAGGTGGCCGTCAACAAAGTGGAAAAGAGATTGGAGGCAAGGGAAATACAATCAAAGAACAGAAAAAAGCCTTGACAGACCAGAGGGACCAAACCACCGTCCTGGAGGCTGAAATAAAGAGGCTGGTGGCAACCCAGAGAAACCTGAAGGGGAAGGTGGAGGACCAGGAGAACAGGTCAAGATGCCAAAACGTTAGAATAGTGGCCCTGCCGAAGCAACCGAGGTCAGGAACGCAATGGACTATGTGGCCCAGATGCTTGGCAACCTGGTGGGGAGAGACAGCTTCCCCAAACCACCGGAGGTTGACATGGCCCATAGGTCGCCCCGGACAAAACCCAAGACTGGGGAGCAGCCAAGAGGGATTAGCACCAAGCTACACTGGTACCAGGACTGGGAAAGAATCCTATACTGGGCCAGGCAAAGAAGGCCTGCAGCTGGGAGGGACACAGGATCAAGGTGTACAAGGACTTTGGGGAAGACCCTGCAAAGCATCTGGCAGAATTTAACAGGGCAAAGTCTGCCCTGTACAAGAACAAAATCAGGTTTGGGATGCTGTACCCAGGCAGGCTCTGGGTAACATACCAGGGCAGGCAACATTATTTCACCATCCCTGCAGATGGGAACGCGTTTGCCCAAAAGGACGAACTAGATAAACAACAGAGCCGGCACCACGGTGGAGCAGTGGTTAGCACTGCTGCCTACAGCGCTGAGGACCCGGGTTTGATCCCAGCTCTGGGTCACCGTCTGTGTGGAGTTTGCACATTCTCCCATGTCTGCGTGGGTTTCACCCCACAACCCAAAGATGTGCAAGCTACGTAGATTGGCCACGCTAAATTGCCCCTTAATTGGAAAAAAAATAATTGGGTACTCTAAATCCAAGTGTAAAAAAACACAACAGAGAAGGCAGCGGTGAAGCAGACATTGGAGAAACAGTGAAAGTTAAAGGACAATTTGCGAGTGACTGTACCGCCTCGTTCTGAACCAGTGAACTAGTTCACAGAAAGGAGGGTGCGAGGAGAAGACAGAGGGGAAATCAAAACCGCAGGCATAGGAGGGGATCCTTGCCTTTATAGTTGAGAAGATGAATGAGTCTGAATTTTCGGGTTAAATTCGGCCAAAAGTGCCGATATTGCTGTATTCCGTAGGAGAGCCACCTGATGTGTGACTACTCAGCAAATCGCTGTCACCGGACGTCGCCATTGCCTACCTAATGGTACAGCGAAGAATGCCGCTTGGCTGGCGATCAGCAGCACCACCCAAAGCTGCAGATTGGCTGACCAATCTATCGGAATTTCTCCACCTGTAGAACATCAAATTCACCATCCGAGGGTCAGAAGAGGGTTTCCACAAAACATGGAAGTCATTCACCAACTTGCTCAAGCTCTGTTTGCAGCCAACAGCCAAAAGATTGAAAGGAAGAGGGGCAGTGCGCATAGGGAAATAGGAAGAGGAAGGAGAGGGCAGGGACACAGCCGAGATAGACAACGGGGGGCCGAGAACAAGGTCACAAAGGTCGGGCCCAACGGCAGGGCCAAAGGGTCCAAGATCAGAATGGAGGTCAGCTAAGATTGAACTGTAGCCATCTGGGATGGCCACTTCCAGAATACAGAATGGATGATCGCAATGACTGTAGGGAAATATGGACAATGTTAAGAAAGCAAGCAGACACAGAGCCTGTATGCATATTGGAGAAGGCAACTCCCAGACGAGACTCAAACTATAGTTCAATTGATGTATTGATGGCCCATCTCCGGGAGCAAAGGAAAGACACTCAAGCAACCAATCTAGCTCCAGACATCCCGGTGCCAGTTCCCCAAGCCGAAAATGTAAACAAGGCATGGCCAGCGGCCACCTAGGAAACGCCCAGCCATCAGGGTACCCACCATTTATTGGTCAAGATCAGTACCAGTGATCAAGATGTGGCCCAATTAAGTGGGGCCAAGTTCAAGGCCCGCCCAAAAGCGCGCGTAGTCCCTCCGGGTACAAGAAACCCCGAGAGAGAATCGCTCTCTTGGACTCGGCTCTCAAAATGGAGAGACCCGTCCACCAGCTGCACCAGAAGCAAGTAAGTCCAAGGTCAACGCTCGCTATCAGACGGATGACCTAAGCTGTTCTCCTGTACCTTTTCGAACCCAACAACCTCAGACCCGATCAACGGCCATTGTTCCTCTAACTGAGTGGGCACCCGAAGTTAAGTATAGGCGTTAACGTTAGAGATAGTTTAGTTTGTAGTATTTTGTGCATGAGTAGATATTACTGTGTGTATAAATAAATAGTATTGACTTTGAACTAACTAACTGGTGTATTGGCTCTTTGATCAGTATTCGGGTTTGAACCTTGTGACGGTATCGAAAGATACCTGGCGACTCTAGAGCAAACATAATTAGGATTAAGAACGGCGACCATATTGACTGCCATATTTATAAGCAGATAAATATAGCAACAGAACCAACCCGGTAAAGGGAGGGGCACAACCTGGTAAAGGGAGGGGCACCAACCCGGTAAAGGGAGGGGCACCAACCCGGTAAAGGGAGGGGCACCAACCCGGTAAAGGGAGGGGCACCAACCCGGTAAAGGGAGGGGCACCAACCCGGTAAAGGGAGGGGCACCAACCCGGTAAAGGGAGGGGCACCAACCCGGTAAAGGGAGGGGCACCAACCCGGTAAAGGGAGGGGCACCAACCCGGTAAAGGGAGGGGCACCAACCCGGTAAAGGGAGGGACACCAACCCGGTAAAGGGAGGGACACCAACCCGGTAAAGGGAGGGACACCAACCCGGTAAAGGGAGGGGCACCAACCCGGTAAAGGGGGGGCACCCCCACCCGCACCGCCCCCCTCCCCAGGGGAAAAGTCCTAGCCGGCAAAGAAGCAGAGCCAGTTTGCATGGCCTAGGGCTCTGGCAGGGATGACACAAATAGAACGTAGAACATAGAACGATACAGCGCAGTATAGGCCCTTCGGCCCACGATGTTGCACCGACATGGGAAGTCAAAAACTAAAGGCCATCTAATCTACACTATGCCATTATCATCCATATGCTTATCCAATAAACTTTTAAATGCCCTCAATGTTGGCGAGTTCACTACTGTTGCAGGTAGGGCATTCCACGGCCTCACCACTCTTTGCGTAAAAAACCTACCTCTGACCTCTGTCCAATATCTATTACCCCTCAATTTAAGGCTATGTCCCCTTGTGCTAGCCACCTCCATCCGCAGGAGAAGGCTCTCACTGTCCACCCTACCTAACCCTCTGATCATTTTGTATGCCTCTATTAAGTCACCTCTTAACCTTCTTCTCTCTGATGAAAACAACCTCAAGTCCATCAGCCTTTCCTCATAAGATTTTCCCTCCATACCAGGCAACAACCTGGTAAATCTCCTCTGCACCCGTTCCGAAGCTTCCACGTCCTTCCTATAATGAGGCGACCAGAACTGTACGCAATACTCCAAATGCGGCGGTACCAGAATTTTGTACAGCTGCAACATGACCTCATGGCTCCGGAACTCAATCCCTCTACCAATAAAGGCCAACACACCATAGGCCTTCTTCACAACCCTATCAACCTGGATGGCAACTTTCAGGGATCCATGTACATGGACACCGAGATCCCTCTGCTCATCCACACTACCAAGAATTTTACCATTAGCCAAATATTCCATATTCCTGTTATTCTTTCCAAAGTGAATCACCTCACACTTCTCTACATTAAACTCCATTTGCCACCTCTCTCGGCCCAGCTCTGCAGCTTATTTCTGTCTCTCGGTAACCTGCAACATCCTTCCACACTGTCTACAACACCACCGACTTGAGTGTTGTCTGCAAATTTACTCACCCAACCTTCTGTGCCCTCCTCTAGGTCATTTATAAAAATGACAAACAGCAATGGCCCCAGAACAGATCCTTGTGGTACGCCACTCGTAACTGAACTCCATTCTGAACATTTGCCATCAACCACCACTCTCTGTCTTCTTTCAACTAGCCAATTTCTGATCCACATCTCTAAATCACCCTCAATCCCCAGCCTCCGTATTTTCTGCAATAGCTGACCGTGGGGAACCTTATCAAACGCTTTACTGAAATCCATATACACATCAACTGCTCTACCCTCGTCTACCTGTTCAGTCACCTTCTCAAAGAACTCGATAAGGTTTGTGAGGCATGACCTACCCTTCACAAAACCATGCTGACTATCCCCAATCATATTATTCCTATCTAGATGATTATAAATCGTATCTCTTATAATCCTCTCCAAGACTTTACCCACAACAGACGTGAGGCTCACCGGCCTATAGTTACCGGGGTTATCTCTACTCCCCTTCTTGAACAAAGGGACCACATTTGCTATCCTCCAGTCCTCTGGCACTATTCCTGTAGCCAATGATGACATAAAAATCAAAGCCAAATGCTCAGCAATCTCTTCCCTGGCTTCCCAGAGAATCCTAGGATAAATCCCATCAGGCCCCGGGGACTTATCTATTTTCACCTTGTCCAGAATTGCCAACACTTCTTCCCTACGCACCTCAATGCCATCTATTCTAATAGCCTGGGACTCAGCATTCTCCTCCACGACATTATCTTTTTCCTGAGTGAATACTGACGAAAAGTATTCATTTAGCATCTCGCTTATCTCCTCAGCCTCCACACACAACTTCCCACCACTGTCCTTGACTGGCCCTACTCTTACCCTAGTCATTCTTTTATTCCTGACATACCTATAGAAAGCTTTTGGGTTTTCCTTAATCCTACCTGCCAAAGACTTCTCATGTCCCCTCCTTGCTCGTCTTAGCTCTCTCTTTAGATCCTTCCTCGCTTCCTTGTAACTACCAAGCGCCCCAACTGAAACTTCACGCCTCATTTTCACATAGGCCTCCTTTTTCCTCTTAACAAGAGATTCTCCTTCTTTGGTAAACCACAGTTCCCTCGCTCTACCCTTTCCTCCCTGTCTGACTGGTACGTACTTACCAAGAACACGCAATAGCTGTTCCTTGAACAAGCGCCACATATCCAGTGTGCCCAACCCTTGCAGCCTACTTCTCCAACCTACACATCCTAAGTCATGTCTAATGGCATCATAATTGCCCTTCCCCCAGCTATAACTCTTGCCCTGTGGGGTATACTTATCCCTTTCCATCACTAACGTAAAGGTCACCGAATTGTGGTCACTGTCTCCAAAGTGCTCACCTACCTCCAGATCTAACACCTGGCCTGGTTCATTACCCAAAACCAAATCCAATGTGGCCTTGCCTCTTGTTGGCCTGTCAACATATTGTGTCAGGAAACCCTCCTGCACACATTGTACAAAGAATGACCCATCTAATGTACTCGAACTATATCTTTTCCAGCCAATATTTGGAAAGTTAAAGTCTCCCATAACAACTACCCTGTTACTTTCGCTCTTTTCCAGAATCATCTTCGCCATCCTTTCCTCTACATCCCTAGAACTATTAGGTGGCCTATAGAAAATTCCCAACAGGGTGACCTCTCCTTTCCTGTTTCTAACCTCAGCCCATACTACCTCGGAAGAAGAGACCCCATCTGGCATCCTTTCCGCCACATACTGTCCTTGACTAGCAGCGCCACACCTCCCCCTCTTTTGCCCCCTTCTCTGAGCTTACTAAAACACCTAAACCCCGGAACCTGCAACAACCATTCATGTCCCTGCTCTATCCATGTCTCTGAAATGGCCACAACATCGAAGTCCCAGGTACCAACCCATGCTGCCAGTTCCCCTACCTTATACAAGCTAAACTCTAAAAATGCAAAACAACTCAAGACAGCAGGGAAACACCTGAACAGTGGGGGGGGGGGGGGGGGGGAGGATTTGGCATAAATACATGATCTATTTCTGTAAACTCAATAAACCACAACAAAAATGTCCATAAAAATATTTTTTAAAGTTCCACTGCACTGTCTCAATCTGACCTACATGATTCCAGTTGGGAGCGATTAAGTGCCCTCTAAAGTGGCCTAATGAGCTATTTGGTTGTATTAAGTTGCTACAAAGTCATTGAACATGTTACTCAACAGTATTGCAGCATTACTTCACCACACACACACACATTTGGAATTCAAGGAACACCCTTGAGCAATGGGCAATAAATGCTGTCCTACTCAGCGAAGTCTACATTCCAAGAATGAATAAAACATAAACTGTAGACGGAATCCAAGATTTTACTTTGTAGAGGAGGAAACAAAAAGTGTTAGAACATCAACTCCTGTCACTTAGGTGCACCTATCAGGTTACAGATGACACCAACAGCAGTTTGGGGACAAATCACCAATATGCCCTCGAGGAAAGGAAACTGCCAAATAAACGGCATGCTCCTGGTCAATGTTTTCCCACATGGATTGAAGAAAGAGCACGATTGGCCTGGCCTAAATCAGGTGCAATTATTTTCCTTTCTCCCTCTCAAGAGGCAACACAGCGGGTCAGAAGAGCAACTGTGGTTGGGGTGCACAAACCCAGTGCTCTGCCACAACAGTGCTTTTAGAACACTACTTCTCTGTGCTAGCAGGCTGCCGATATGCTTCGAAATTAACATTTCAACACTGTCCTTGTTCTTTTCAGCTACTCCAACCTCATCATGAGACAAGCAGTAGGAGGTTCTGCAGCCTGGGTTTCTGTGAACAGCATTACAGCTGCCTGTTTGAGGGCTGCATAATACACTGGGTCTTTCATCTTCAAGTTTGAATCCAATCCGAAAAGGGGACAAAATATTGTTACGACTGGGCAAGGAGGAGCAGCAAGCTGGCTCCCCTTTTTATTCAACCTTCTCTGTTGGTTACCCGAGCAGGCGCCGGAATGTAGCGACTAGGGGCTTTGCACTTCATACTTGTGACAATAAAAGATTGTTATTATTGGATACCTTTTCCCCATTCAAAAGTATTTACTTTTTATAAGGTGCCAATTTAACCAGTCTTTCTTGAGTCAAAGAAAAAGTAAGTTTATTGGTTACTAAAACACAAAGAAAACAATAAAGGTGCCACATGCACACAAGTTAAGAGTCCAAATCAAAGTTAAAATAATACACAAATCAGTTCTAGACTTGTCAGTGAGGTGTAGCTGGTGGTACGCTGCAGCCATTGGATGATTCCAGTGGAACGTTGGAGCTGTTCTTATTGGTTCTGTAGTCTGTTGGAGATAGTTGTTAGCTTACTGGTCTTCAGCCAATTTTAACCCATTTTCTCAGTGTACTCCCAGGAGAGGGAAATAGACCTGTCTTGCATCCATAGTCCGTTTTGCTTTCATCTCAGAACATTGCGATATCAATCAATAGGAGATGGGTTTTGGATCGTCTGACAAAATGTCTGGAAAAAGTCCATTATCTTCCCCTACATTGACTGGGATTCACTTAGAGTTTGTAAGGTGTATGCAGGAAGGTTTGATGCAATGTGTAGATAGTCCAACTGATGAAGGGGCAGTACTGGACCTCGTATTGGGGAATGAGCCATTCAAAAGGCATCTCGACAAATACATGGATAGGATGGGGATAGAGGGATAAGCACTAGGAAGTGCTGAGGGTTTTGGCCAAGGGTGGTATCATGACCTGTACCAGTTTGGAGGGCCGAAGGAACTGTTCCTGTGCTGTATTGTTCTTTGTCTCCACAAGCACAGAAAAAGCTGTTTGCATTTTCCACACTATTCTTTCAAGTGTCTGTTTGAAGCGTGTCTTGACACCTCTTCGGTGTGACATGACATGTTCGCAGGACAGGTCTGTCACACAGGAATTGTCCAACTAGTGGTCACCTTACAGTATCAGCCATGTTATGATTAGTGTCTTTACTTGTATTTCGTTAAAAAAATACAGGTCTTCCTTTAAAAGTTCAATATGCTCGGAGGTAGTTGGAGAAGCTGGAGTCTACTTTTGTGACAATATACCTTCCTCTGACTGTGAAGTGTCCAATGTGAGTCAAATTGGGACAGTTTTAATCCAAGACTAACATGAACTGGCCGGGAAAAAAGCCAAATGCAGCACCTCTTTGTCGTTATCTAACTCAAGGAGGCAATAAAGATGGCCTGTGCAGAGGATAAAAAGTCACACTGGTACAGGTGGTGGTACATTCTCAGGGTGAGATTAAGACACTTGGATGGGATACAGACCAGTGAGTTTTAGTTTTTAATCAAATTCTAGGTGACCACCTGACCTTGAGATGGTTGGGTATTGGTTAGTCAAAACAGGAATCTCAATTTTTTTTCTGTAGAAGTTTGTTTGATTAAGTCACTTCATTTAAACTATGGTTTATACACATCCCTAATTTAAGCACAAGGCCAGTTATCTCCATTGATTAGGTGTGCAATAACTAGTGCGAGTCAAACTATTCACTTCAGCATGATTTTCTAACAGTTGGCAAATAGCCAGAGTGATCCAAAGAGTCTTTAAACGCACAATTCTCCTCGTTATGTAGGTAACGGTAAAGTCACCATCGTCCCAGATGTTCATGGGCTGCTTTCCTCTTTGAAGGGCAGAGCTAACTGGTGGTGATTTAAACTGAGGATCACCACACCTCAGGCAAGAGGCAAGGTTGAGAAAGCCTTCATGAATAACCCCCAGCTGGTGCAGAAATTGAACCCGCGCTGCTGGCCTCGCTCTGCATCGCAAATTAGCTGCCGAGCCAACTGAGCTAAACCAACCCCCTACTTACTTGCTACACTGTAAGTAGACTTCTGTTTCGTGCAAAACCAGAAAAAAGCATCTGATCAAACATTGACAAAGTGAAATGTATCACTGAGGTCTTTTGTTGAATGTGTCTCGGCATACTGCGCCGCTACCAGGACACACGAGTACCACAGAAGTCAACCTGTACATGTGAAATTCTATTATACAATAGTTTGACAATTTTTGAAATATCCATTCAAGCAATAGATTAATGGCTACAAGAACAAACTTACACAAGCTTATTAATCATTGGAAATTAACCCCCTGCGCATGCAAAATTAAAGTTGGATTGAAATATTTAAAAACATACACTCCTCAATGACTCAGTGATTCTATCTGGTGAGAACGTCTGTCACAGGAGGATCCAGGATGGATATTTAGTTTGTGTGGTTCTTCATTTGGATTGAGGTTGGAAGAATCCATTGTTTTAGTGACCTAGTTCGGAGAGGGGAAAATAGGACAGGGCTCCAGCAAGCTTTGCTAGAAGTTCGCCTCGTCATGTCTGCTGGTTACCAAATCCGGCAGAAGGTGAAAGACCAGGCCAAGGAGTTGGAAGAGACCTGTGGTGCAGCAGCTATTGGAAAGATGGTGGAGAGGGAAAGGTCAGTGAAGGCCTCAGATGGAACAGCTGATGGCCTTCATCAAGGAACAGTTCTGCCAGCAGAGGAAGGAGATGCAGGAGGATCGACCGAAGGCCATTGAAGGGGCTGCGGCACTCCTGAAGGGCTCAATGGAGAGGGTGGAAAAATGTCTGAATGCTCAGGAGTTGCAGAACCGAGAGATGGAGTGATTTCTGAATACAGCGATAGAGTGGTGGCATTGGAGGCGGTGGCAGGCTCTTCAGAGACCTTTGCTAGACATTGAGAGCAAAGGTGGAGGAGAAGGAAAAGATGTTGAGGAGGCAAAATCTGTGAATACTTGGCTTCCTGGAGGTGTGGAAGGTGCGAGTGCCACGAGGTATGTTTTGAGGGTGCTGGCAGGACTGATGGCAGAGGGGATGCTGGACACGGCCCTTGAGGTGGACAGAGTGCACAGGTCTCTGAGGCAGAAGCCAAGAGCTGGGAAACCGCCACAGGTGGTGATCGTGAGACTCCACTTGTGGAGAAAGAGAAGATATTGCAGTGGGCCAGGAAGAAGCGGAACTGTAAATGGGATAGCGACAAAGTCCGAATATACCAGGACATTGGAGCTGAACTGGCAAAATGACGTGCGCAGTTCAACAGGGCTAAGCCGGTGTTATATCACCGGAAGCTCGGGTTTGGGGTGCTCTGGGCAGCACAGTGGCGTAGTGGTTAGCACTGCTGCCTCGCGGCGCCAAAGGCCCAGGTTCGATCCCGGCTCTAGGTCACTGTCCGTCTGGAGTTTGGACATTCTCCCCATGTTTACATGGGTTTCATCCCCTCAACTCAATATGTGCAGATGAGGTGGATTAGCCATGCTAAATTGCCCTGAAATGGATAAAATGAATTGGGTACTCTAAATTTATAGAAAAAAAAGGTTTGGGGTGATCTACCCGGCGAAACTATGGCTGACCTATGAGGACTGGGTATATTATTTTGGAGACCCCAGAAGCAGCCAATGACTTTATCAAGCCGCATAAACTGGGGGGGAAACTGAACAATTCTGGGAGACGAAGACATCCTCGCCACAACCCCTTGGCCACACACCACTTGATTATACGAGGAGCTCTTAATTGTGTCCTTGAGCTGAGGGTAGATAGATCGAGTCCCAGGTCAATGGGTAGGATACGAATGGCAAAGGAGCTTGGCGGGTTTCTGGAAAAGATGGGTATGGTGGACCTGTGGCGCTTCAAGAACCCAAGGAGAAGGGAGTATTCCTTCTTCTCACATGTTTATAGGGTGCATTCAAGAATTGACTTTTTTGTGGTGAGCCGGGAGGTTTTTTCTGGGATGGAGAGGGCTGAGTACGCAGGGATAGTAATCTCGGACCATTCACCCCATGCGGGAGCAGTGGCCAGGGTGAAGGCTTGATTCGAGATTGTTGGCAGACAGAGGGTTTTGTGATAAAGTGCGGTCGGTGAGTAAAGATTATGTGGAATTGAACCAAAACAGGGAGGTGTCGGCGGCCACATTTTGAGATGGTCCGAGGGGAGATTATCTCGTTCAAGGCACAGGCTGATAGGGAAAGAAGGGAGGAATATGAATGGCTAATGAAGATAGTTGAGGTCGACAGGGAGTACCCAAGGGCACCCACCACAGAGGGATTGGCGAGGAGGAAAAAAATTACAGGGCAATTCGATAGGTTGATAACTGGGAGAGCAATTGGGCAGCTGCATAGGGCCAAGGGGGTGCAGTACAAATACGGGGAGAAGGCAAGTCAATTCTCCTACGAAGGCAGGACCCGCCCAGGGAAATATTAAAGATACAGACTGGGGCAGGGGATGTGGTGTCGGAGTCAGGGAAGATAAACAAGCATTTAGGAATTATTATAAGGAGCTGTACAGGGCGGACCCCAGGGCTGAGAGAGATATTGGACAGTATAAGGGGTATGAAGTCAGGAAAGGCCCTGGGGACCGATGGTTACCTGGCGGAATTTTATAAGGAGTTTGTGACAGATCTGAAGCCACATCTCTTGGGGGCGTTTAATGAGGCGTTGGGGAAGGGGGAGCTTAGCACAGTGGGCTGAACAACTGGCTTGTAATGCAGAGCAATGCCAGCAGCGCGGATTCGATTCCCGTACCAGCCTCCCCGAACAGGTGCCGGAATGTGGCGACTTGGGGCCTTTCAGAGTAACTTCATTGAAGCCTACTTGTGACAATAAGCGACTATTATTATTCATGCCCCCCCCCCCCCCCCCCCCCCGTTGAGACTCAGGTACTGGAGATAACGGTGTTCATGGACACGGAGAAAGCATTTGACCGGGTGGAGTGGTGGTACCTGTTTGAGGTCCTGGGAAGGTTTGGGTAGAGGCTGGATGCGCCCATTATATGTGGCACCGAAGGAGAGTGTGCGGGCCAACAACACGGGCTCACAAAACTTTGAACTGCACAGGGGAACAAAGCAGGGGTGCCCGCTATCACATTTTTGGTTGTGCTGGCTATAGAGCCTCTGGCAATGGCTCTTAGGGGCCAACAGAGTGGTAAGGGATTACGAGGGGACGAAGGGAGCACTGTGTGTCGCTATACGCGACGACGTACGATTGTATGTTTCGACCCGCTTGAGAGGATCACAGGCCTGTTGGGGAAGTTTGGGGCGTTCTCGGGATATAAGCTAAGTGTAGGGAAAAGTGAAGGGTTCCCAGTGAACAAACTGGGTCGGCGAGCCAACCAAGGCAGATGCCATTCAAGGTGGCCAGAGACAGGTTTAGATACCTGGGGATTCAGGTGGCAAAGGAATGGTTGATGCTACAGAAATGGAATCTAACTAAGCTGATGGAGGAGGTTGGGAAGGATCTGAAGAGGTACACCTGACTCTGGCAGGGAGGGTTCAAGTGGTGAAGAACACTGTCGAGATTCCTGTTCATATTCCAGACACTTCCGATCTTTGTACCGAAGGCCTTCTTTCAAAAACCAGATATGATTATCTCAGACTTTGTATGGGCAGGGAAGATGCCAAGGGTTAAGAGGGCTCTGTTACAGAGACAGAGGCAGAAGGGAGAGTTGCCGTTGCCGAACCTGCTACACTATTATTGGCGGCAAATGTGGAGAAGGTGAGGCAGTGGTGGGAAAAAGAGTGGGAAGAATAGGTTAGGATGGAGGAAGAATCCTCTAGGGAGTCTAGCTTGAGGACTATGGTGACAGGGACATTGCCGATGGCACCAAGAAAATACGCGGATAGCCTAGTGGTGCATCCACAGTAAAGGTCTGGAACCAGCTGAAGAGGCAATTCAGGATGAAAGGGATGGTCGGTGCTGGCACCGCTGTGCGAAAACCACTGTTTCGAGCTGAGGGGATAGATGGTATGTATAGGAAGTGGAGAGAAGTGGGGCTGGATACGGTGAGGGATCAGTACCTGGAAGAAAGGTTCGTCAGCATAGAGGGACTGAAGGAGAGGGTAGAGCTCCCGAGATGAAATGTGTTTAGGTACCTGCAGGTAAGGGACTTTGCTTGCAAGGTTTGGAAAGAGTCTCTCAGGTTACAGAGGTACACATTGTTGAAGCGACTGCTGCTTCCGGATGTGGAAAGGGAGGGAAGGATCAGAGACATATACGGAGTGGCTGGGAGAGCAGGGAGGTGAACAGGTGGTGAAGATTAAGGAGTGGGAGGGGGAGCTGGGATGGGAGATAAACTGGGGAGTATGGAGTGAGGCGCTATGAAGGGCAAATGTGACCTCCTCGTGCGTAAGGATGAGCCTGATACAGTTCAAGGTCATACACAGGGTACATACGACTCGGGCAAGAATGAGTGGGTTCTTCCAGGGAGTGGCAGACAAGTGTGAGGAGTATGGGCAGGGACCAGCGAACCATGCACATATGTTCTGGGGCTGTGAGAAGTTGGGGAGGTTCTGGGCAAGAGTGCCTACGATGCTAACAAGGATAGTGGGGGAGGAGGGTTTTTTTATTCGTTCATTTATTGCCCATCCCTAATTACCCTGAGGGAGAAGTAAAGATTCTCAATGTCAATCACATTGCTATGAATCTGGAGTCACGTGTAGGCCAGACCAGGTATGGATGGCAGTCCAAAGATGTGCACATTAGGTTGAATGGATATGCCAAATTGCCCTTATAAAGGGTTGCAATATGGGGGATTGGGCCTAGGCTAGGGTGCTCTTTCAGGGGGTCGGAGGGTCGGTGCAGACTCGATGGGCCAAATGGCCTCCTTCTGCACTGTAGGGATTCTAGGATTCCCTTTCCTAATGGATATTAGTGCACCGGATGGGTATTTACGACAATCGGCAGTGGTTTCATGGTCATCATTGAGACTTTTAATTCCAGATTTTTATTGAATTCAAATTTTACCATCTGCAGTGGCGGGATTTGAACCTAGATCCACAGAGCATTAACCTTGATTTCTGGTTTTCTGTTTTACTAGTCCAGTGACAATACCACTACACCACAGCCTCCCTAAAGGTTGAGCCAGACCCTTTGGTGCCGATATTCGGGATATCGGAGAAGCCAGAGCTAATGGAGGGGAGGAAAGCGACATTGTGGCCTCTGCCTCTCCGTGGCAGGTGTTCGACGAGCTGATCGTTGCAGGGGAGGGGGGAGAAAGGGAAAAAATTTGTTCAAACTGTATAGCTGTGTTGGGTGTTTGCTCCCCAAACTGTTTATTTTTTGTAACCTTTTATACAAGTTTGGAATAAAATACATTTAAAAAAACACTAATTTGTGATCAATTAACTGCCCGAGAATAAAACTTGGGTGCTGCAGGACTACAAGCCTTGGTGGACTGTGATTTACAGTGCCAGCCATAGCAAAATGACTCATTCATCTTCAATATGGTGTACAAGACAGGCTGAACATGCAGAAATGTTCGCTTTAAATTACACATCATAACCAGTTGGTTATCTATTTCAATTAGAATCTGAAGAAGTTTTTTTAAATTTCCAAAGATGATCATGAAGATTCTAGTTTGAATGCAGCCCAAAGATATGATAGAACTATTCCATGTTTAGGTTATTTTAGTTGATCTATGAACATCTATAAAGATTGACTGGGAGTGAGCCAAAGTCAACAACACAGAAACAATGGAACTAGCTGACTTAAATTTCAAATGTTTTAAGTATCTGTCCTGCTGCTTAGAAAGTGCGTTTTCCCCGAGGGGGTTTAGTTGTCTTTATGAAGATGGGGTAGTTACAGCAGCGAGGAACTGAATAGATTGCAATGCACACCAGAATCAAACTTTCAGGATTTCATTGCTAACCTTGTTATATTGGACACTTGGGAGTCAAATATATCAAGTACAAAGCAGATGCAACATGTAGTTTTACAGTGCAGAACCATCTCACATTGAGTATTTTGTGGGGGAAAGAGCTATTTTTAAACTTGCTGCATCACACACCCATTGTGCGGGCCATGGTGACGTGACGCACGACCAGGTTTTTGCCAACTCCACTGCGCAACCATCTGCTCGCAGATGTGCGTGTCCCCCGAGGTGGACTAAATTCAGATTGCTCTTTCTGGGAGTGAGCAGCTTGCCTTGACTCGGTACATCTCCCGCTCTGTACATCCCCCTCCCCCGCCTGACATCGGAGATTAGAAGCTCCTTAGGGACCAGAAACAAATCCGCTTTCTAACTAAAAGGAGGAGATTTGCATTTATACAACATCTTTCAAGACCACGAGACATCTCAAAGTGCTTTACAGCCTACAAGGTATTTTAGAAGTGTACTTGCTGTTGTAATGTAGGAACAGAGACTACATTTCAAAAGTAGATTCATCCTAGCAAGCAGCATAATAAAGAGAGATCAATCATTGCTTCCTCCTATTTCATACAGCAATCCTCCAGTGCTACCTTAAAATTCAACAAGGGATAGGCCTATATTTTTCATGCAGATGTTACACTCGCACAAATATGCATCTTTAGATAGACAAGAGATATTACACTATGAAATAAATTCTAATTGTAACTAATTGTCCCAACTTCTGAACAATTTATTTCAACAGCCTTTTGCTCAAAGACATCTCCCGAAATCTCTTTGCCAATGTCCTCCTTTTAATACCTTCCAAACTCACACCCACTACCATCTAGAGAAGGACAAAAGCAGCAGATACCTGGGAACCCCACCATCTGGCGATTCCCCTCCAAGTCACTCACCACCCTGAGACTTGGAAATATATCACCGTTCCTTCACTGTCGCTGGGCAACATCCTGGAACTCCCTCCCTAACAACACAGTGGGTGTACCTGCACCTCAAGGACTGCAGCGTTCAAGAAGGCAACTCACCAGCATCTTCTGAAGGGCAACTAGGGATGGGCAATAAACTCTGGCCTAACCAGCGATGCCCACATCCCGTAAATAAATTTAAAAAAAGAAAAAAACCCCAACAAATTGGAAGTCTAAATTAATACTGATGGCACAAAAAGTCAATCTGCATCTGAAACAGAAAAAGGAGTTGCAGAACCCTAAACTCTTGAGCGAACCCGTTTGAATGACCAATTTTTTCTCTTTGGATTTGATTTATTATTGTCACATGTATTTGTATACAGTGAAAAGTACTGTTTCTTGCATGCTATACAGACAGCGCATACTGTACATAGGGAAGGAAGGAGAGACTACAGAATGTAATGTTACAGTTCATAGCTAGGGTGTAGAGAAATGATTAAAGAGAGTTTAAAAGAGTTAGAATGAAGTTTTAAAAGCATAGAACAAGAGTATAAGATATAATTGGAGGGTATGCTGGGCATAGCTTGCAAGTTGTTAAGTGACATGCATTTCAGTCACACTAGAGAATAGCACTAAACAGTTTTCTCATTATGACTCTCTCCAACAGCATTTATTTAGTGACTCTAATGAAGAAACATATATCAAAGCTCTTCAAGGAGACATTTTTTAAAAATGCCATGCCAAAAGGGAAGATAATAGGACACAAGACCTAACGTTTAATCAAAGAGGTGAATTTTCAAGGGCTTCTTGAAGGGAGGTCGAACGCCGAAAAAATTTAGGGAGGGAATTGTAGAGCACACAGTCGCTGAAAGCAAAATTATCAATGGTAGGATGAAGGGAGATGTAATAGAGAACATTAGAAAACCTGAGTTTTTGGGGAGGATTTCAGTGAGGCTGAATTTTGGTACAGTGATGTGAAGTGAAATTTATAGGGTGTGGAGACTGGCAAGACGACTGGGAACATTGGAATAATCAAGTCAATAACAATTTCACCGATGAGGATTTCAATGGAAGATGAATTGAGATTTGCTGGAGGGTGAAAGTTGACTGCGTTTACGATGCAGAGATATGGGATCACATAGTTTGGAGCTGAATAGAATGGCAAAGTTGCTAACTTGCAGATTCAACCCGAGTGTGGGGCCTGGAAGAGGACTGTAATCAGTGCTGAAGTTATAGGTATGTGGAGAGGACTGAAAGCATTTGCACTCCTTCAATTTGGTCAACTGTATTTGCTGCTCCCAATGCAGTCTTCTCTATATTGGGAAAACTAAACACAGACTGGGTGACTGCTTTGCGGAACACCTTCGCTCAGTCCACAATTATGACCCCAACCTTCCTGTAACTTGACATTTCAACTCACCGCGCTGCTTATATCCCCACATGTCCATCCTTGGCCTTTTGCAAAGTTCCAGTGAAACCCGATGCAAACTGGAGGAACAGCACCTCAACCTCCAATTGGGCATTTTACTGCCTTCTGGACTCAACATTGAGTTCCACCATGACCCTCTTTTTCAATGCAAAAATGTTTTTTGTCCCAATGCATCTCCCCCCACCCAGCCATCTGTCACTTGTTCTCAGGTTTTGCTTTCACAGAGCCCCGACCTTTGACCCGCTACCTTGCCTTTATGCCACAGTGATCACGTTATTTCATCCTTAACACCACCATCAACATTTCCTTTGTCTTATCCATCTTTGTCCAATCTCTTCTAGCTCCCCTATCCCTGGCTTTCTACTTTGCTCCACCCCTCTTAAACAGTAACAGGTCTGCTGAACTTTTCCAGCATTTTCTGTTTCTATTACTGAAATCACTAGCTTCAGTCTTTCGATAGTCATGTGGAGGAAAATGTAGCACATCCAAGATTGAATCTCAGGCAAGGAGTGCAACAGAAAAGAGGCAGCAACGGAATTGAGATGTGATGTAGAATTTGATCCTGCTTCTGCAGAAAAAATTGCCAAGAGGAAAAAGGTATCAATGAGGAAGAAGAGGGGTCCAGGGATAGATCCTGAAGAAATCAGTGCAAAGGAGGCAGTGAAGGTGCATTGTTCGGAAATGTAAGAGTGGAACAGTAATAGACTTAGAGTAGTATTAGAGTAAAATAGACTTCGTAGAGGAGGATTTCTGGTGAACTGCATCAAAAGCTGCAGTGAGGGGAAGAGGAGTAATGCTCCACCAGTCACAGAGAACATTTCTGGTTTGGGGGGCGGGAGAGAAATGGAGGCAAAGAGTGCTGAAGCTTGATTGGAGGAAGTTTAAAAAGCACATAAAGAATCTGTTAAGAAGGAAACTGCTGTTGTGTGTTACATTTTACCCCCTAAAGTACTATTTAAAACTTAAGACACAACAGACCTTTTCAGGTGTAAAAACCCAGTAGCCAATCAGCTTTAACTCAGTTGGATTGGCGAGTTAAAGTTCGAGAGGTTGACATAGAAATCACATTACTCAATTCCAATGTTGTATTGAGAAGGTTCTTTCAGCAAATTGATCTTTCGAGCGACTGGATTGTAAGAAATTAATTCAAAACAATGATCTAAACCCTAAGATACCATCTTTGCTGTTTTATTTCTTGTACTGATTTCTCACCGATTCTTATTGCTTATGCAATTGTCATATTTCTGGAGAACATTAGTTTTAACCTGATCCACCAGTTTGACAACATGGTTGGTATTGACTGTTTTGTAGAAGGCAATAGTGTTACAGACATCCCACAAAACCTCCAGTTCTTCATAAACTAAAAACTTATATTTATATTGCACCTGCAACATAGTAAAATGTCCCAAGGCATTTCACAGGAACGTGAAATGCCTTATCAAATAATATTTCATTAGCCACGTTTTGCACGTATCAAGACGACCTCAACTGGGATCTGCACGTTCTCCCAGTGTCTGCGTGGGTTTCCTCCGGGTGCTCCGGTTTCCTCCCACAAGATCCAAAGACGTGCTTGCTAGGTGAATTGAACATTCTGAATTCTCCCTCTGTGTACCCGAAAAAGCGCAGAATGTGCCGACTAGGAGCTTTTTACAGTAACTTCATTGCAGGTAACAAAGAAGTTAGACAAGGAGAGTCAGTGGGCATGATCGATCTGGATTGCAGAAGGCCTTTGACAAGGTGTCATACAGGAGACTGCTAAATAGGTTAAGAGTCCATGGTGTTAGAGCAGGGGTGGGCAAACTTTTCCGTGCAAGGGCCACATTCAGAAATTCACAATTCACAAAGGGCCGCATAGTATATTAAGTAAAATAATTACTTCACCCGGTTATGATTCTGGGCGCCTCATATAGAACATAGAACAGTACAGCACAGAACAGGCCCTTCGGCCCTCGACGTTGTGCCGAGCAATGATCACCCTACTCAAGTCAACGTATCCACCCTATACCAGTAAGTAACCAAACAGCCCCCCCCCCCCCATTAACCTTAAAAAAAAATTTAAAAAAAAAAAAGATTTTTAAAAAAAAATTTTTTTTTTTTTTTTTTAATGACTTGGTGGGCCGCAGAAATACCTTTGGCGGGCCGCATGCGGCCCGCGGGCCGTAGTTTGCCCACCCCTGTGTTAGAGGCAAGGTATTGGCATGGATCGAGGATTGGCTGACTAGCAGAAGGCTGAGAGTGGGGATAAAAGGGTCTTTTTCAGGATGGCAGCTAGTGACTAGTGGTGTTCCGCTGGAGTCAGTGTTGGGACCACAACTATTCACCATATACATTAACGATCTGGAAGAAGGAACTGAGGGCATTTTTGCTAAGTTTTCAGATGATACAAAGATATGTAGAGGGACAAGTAGTGTTGAGGAATTGGGGAGGCTGCAGAAGAACTTGGACGGTTAGGAGAGTAGGCAAGTGGCAGATGGAATACAATGTGGAAAAGTGTGAGGTTATGCACTTTGGAAGGAAGAAAAGAGGCATAGACTATTTTCTAAATGGGAAAAGACTTTAGAAATCTGAAGCACAAATGGATTGATGAATATTAGTTCAGCATCCTCTTACAGTTAACATGCAAGCTCAGTTGGCAGTTAGGAAAGCAAATGCAAAGTTAGCATTCATTTCGAGAGGGCTAGCATCAAATGTACAGCTGAGGCTGTATACAGGTCTGGTCAAACCCCATTTCAAATATTGTGAGCTGTTTGGGTCTCATATCCGTGTGCTAACCTTGGAGGGAACCCAGAGGAAGTTCACAAGAATTATCCCAGGAATGAAAGACTTGTCATAAGAGGTGCAGTTAAGGACTCTGAGTCTGTACTCAATGGAGTTTAGAAGGATGAGAGTGGGAATTGAAACTTACAGGATACGGAGAGGCCTACATAGAGTTTCCACTCGTAGGAGAGACTAGAACCCAAAGGCACAGCAACAGACTGAAGGGACAATCCTTTAAAACTGGGATGAGGAGGAATTTCTTCAGCCAGAGGGTGGTGAATCTGCGGACTCATTGCCGCAGAACACTGTGTAGGCCAAGTCACTGAGTGACTTTAAGACAGAGACAGATAGGTTCTTGATTAATAAGGGGATCAGGGGTTACAGGGAGAAGGCAGAAGAATGAGAATGGCAAACCTATCAGCCATGATCGAATGGTGGAGCAGACTTGATGGGCCGAATGGCCCAATTCTGCTCCTATATCTTATGGTCTTGTGAAAAAGAGTGATAAATCAAGAACTACTTTTCCTATTCTAAGAACTAGCAGTGCACAATCTGATTAAAGAGTGGATAATTGGTAAACAATAAAGTTTTATTTCAAGTCAACCGTGACGTACTGTTCAGCATTAATTAACTATTTTAGATTTACCTCAGAGTGAGAAAATGCTGCTCCAAATGAGAAGCTACAAAAGCATATCAAAGGAAACAACTTTCCTTTTGCTATAATTTACCTGACAAATCATATGACAGCATAGATGCCAAAGAGAAACACTAGAAGGAAAAACACTTTTCATTGAAGGGATTAACATGGTCATGTTGTGAAAAACAGCAACCTAATCTATAGTTGGATGTGAAGAAGCCTGCCTTTAGGCGCCATCATTAAATCCTAGCCTCTGAGAAAGGAAAAGGAAATGGGCTCACAAGGGATTAAATGCTAAATATTTGCACGTTATTTTTCAAACAGCCATACGGAAAACGGAGTCTGGAAAAAGAAAGTGAAATGCAGACAAATTGTCATTCAATGATTAAATGGTTTACATATATTACCTAATAATTTAAAAAAGGCAAGATGACAAGTCCAACCTGCTTGCACAAGGACCTATTAACTTGTTCAATTAGTTGACTGAAAATTCACCAATTTAGGACCTTTATTTTATAGAATAAAAAGCCAGAAACTCCCAACAGCACATGTGAAACACTATAAATACCAATATAATACCTCAGTGCACACATTTATCAGAAAGTCTTCCATTTTGCAACATCACTACTCAGTGGCCACTCTAAAGATGAGAGGGGCTAATTCTTAAAGGCACTTCAATCTGAACACAGCAGAGGGAACATCTGACCACAGATAGTATTTCTGTTATTATCTAAAGGCAGAGAGAGTGAAAACTTAGTCACAGTATATTGGTTGGTGTACATAATAGACGGGATCTATAAACCAGGCTTTTTACTGGTAGTGCAAATATGGACTAACGGCGGAACTGTTGACAGTAGTCGTCACAATATTCTTACTCAATGAGCTTTTAAAGCACAACTTGAAAATATGTCTGCAAACATACCCGGCACAGAGAAAGCTAAGTAGTTCATCCCAATTAATTTACTTATTTTAGCATGATAGTTATATCTGAACATTATCTCACAGCTGTGGAATCTTGCTGTGCACTAACTGGCTGCTGCATTTCTTGCATTACAATACCTTAAAAGTTGTTCCATGAAAGATGCTACTTAAATGCTACTTTTTTCCTCCCTTGTTGTGACTCGCACTGGCTATTTTTATCTTTCCCTGCCTGGAAGTCAAGCTTAGACCATATGACATAGGAGCAGAATTAGGCCACTCGGCCCATCAAGTCTACTCCATCATTCAACCACGGTTGATATTTTTCTCATCCCCATTCTCCTGCCTTCTCCCTGTAACCCCTGATCCCTTATTAATTAAGAACCTATCTATCTCTGTCTTAAAGACACTCAAGGTGATTTGGCCTCCACAGCCTCCTGCGGCAAGTGTTCCACAGATTCACCACCCTCTGGCTGAAGAAATTCCTCCTCATCTCTGTTTTAAAGGACCGTCCCTTTAATCTGAGATTATGTCCCCTAGTTCTAGTTTTTCCAACAAGTGGAACATCCTCTCCACATCCACTCTATCCAAACCCCGGAGTATCCTGTAAGTTTCAATAAGATCCCCCTCATCCTTCTAAACTTCCAACGAATACAGACCCAGAGTCCTCAACCGTTCCTCTTACAACAAGCTCTTCATTCCAGGCATCATTCTTGTGAACCTCCTCTGGACCCTTTCCAAGGCCAACACATCCTTCCTCAGATACAGAGCCCAGAACTGCTCACAATACTCCAAATGGGGTCTGACTAGAGCCTAATATAGCTTCAGAAGTACATCCCTGCTCTTGTATTCCAGCCCTCTTAACAAGAATGCCAGCATTGCATTTGCCTTCCTACCGGCCGGCTGGACATGCACGTTAACCTGAAGAGAATCTTGAACAAGGACTCCCAAATCCCTTTGTGCTTCCATTCCCGAAACATTTCCCCATTTCAAAAATAGTCTATGCCTCCATTCCTCCTTCCAAAGTGCATAACCTCACACTTTTCCACATTGTATTCCATCTGCCACTTCTTTGCCCACTCTCCTAGCCTGTCCAAGTCTTTCTGCAGCTCGCCTGCTTCCTCAATACTACCCGTCCCTCTACAGGGCCGGGATTCTCCCCTACCCGGCAAGGCTGGGGTCCCGGCGGGATGGAGTGGCGTGAACCTCTCCGGCATCTGGCCGCCCTAACCTCGAGGGACTAGGCCCGCGCCGGAATGGTTGGCGCCCCGCCAGCCGGCGGGAAAGGCCTTTGGTGCCACGCCAGCTAGGGCCGAAGGGAATTCGCCGGTCGGCGAAGCTGCTGACGTCATCCTCGCGCATGCGCAGGGGAGGGGGTCACTTCCACGTCCGCCATCGTAATGCTATGGCCAACACGGAAGGAAGAGTGCCCCCATGGCACAGGCCGGCCCGCCGATCAGCGGGCCCCGATCGTGGGCCAGGCCACCGTGGGGGCACCCCCCCGGGGCCAGATCGCCCCATGCCCACAGGACCCCCGAGCCCGCCCGCGCCGCCAGACCCGCCGGTAAGGTAGGTGGTTTGATTCCCGCCGGTGGGACTGGCATGACAGCAGCGGGACTTCAGCCCATCACGGGCCGCTGATTCGCCGGGGAGGGGGGCCGCCGACAGGCGCGGCACGATTCCCGCCCCCGCCGAATCTCTGGTGCCGGAGACTTCGGGAGACGGCAGGGGCAGGATTCAAGCCGCCCCTCCGACCCTGCTGGGAGTCGGAGAATCCAGCCCCAGATCTTTGTATCATTTGCTAACTTAGCAACAGTTCCTTCTTCCAGATCATTAATGTATATTGTGAAAAGTTGTGGCCCCAGCACCGACCCCCTGAAGCACACCACTAATCACCAGCTGCCATCGTGAAAAAGACCTCGTTATCCCCACTCTCTGCCTTCTGCCAGTCAGTCAATCCCCTATCCATGTCAGTTTACCCTTAACACCATGGGCTCCTAACTTATTTAACAGTCTCTTATGCGGCACCTTGTCATGTCCACTGGTTCTCCTTTGTCTAACTTCCTTGTTATCTCCTCAAAGAACTCTAAACAGATTTGTCAGGCATGCCCTCCCCTTGACAAAGCTGTGCTGACTCAGTCCTATTTCACCATGCACTTCCAAGTACTTCGCGATCTCATCTTTAATACTGGACTCTAAAATCTTGCCAATGACCGAAGTCAGGCTAACTGGCCAATAATTACCCTCCCTTCTTATACAGCGGTGTTACATTAGCCACTTTCCAGGCGTCTGGGACCCTCCCTGCCTCCAGTGATTCCTGAAAGATCACCACCAATGCTTCCACAATCTCCTCAGCTATCTCTTTTAGAACCCTGGGCTGTAGTCCATCCGGGGCAGGTGATTTATTCACCTTCAGATTATTCAGTTTTCCCAGGACCTTCTCCTCAGTGATGTCATAGATGTTTACTGCATGGAAATAGGCCCTTCAGCCCAGCCTGTCCACGTCGCTCAATTTTGATCACTAAGCTAATTCCACTTGCCCACATTTGGCTCATATCCCTCTATACCTACCCTGCCCATGTAACTGTCTGTTTTTTAAAGGAAAAAATTGTACCCACGTCTACCACTGCCTCTGGCAGCTCGTTCCAGATGCTCACCACCTTGTGTGAAAAAGTGTCCCCCTGATCTCTTCTGCATCTCTCCCCTCTCACATTAAACCTATGTCCTTTAGTTCTAGACTCCTCTACCATTGGTAAAAGATGTTGACAGACAGCTTCCTTATCAATGCTCCTCATTATTTTATAGACCTCAATAAGTTCACCCCTAAGCCTCCTAAGCTCCAGGGAAAAAAGTCACAGCCTACCCAGCCTCTCCTTATAACTCAGACCATCAAGTCCAGGTAACATCCTTGTATATTTCTTCTGCACTCTTTCTAGTTCAACAATATCCTTCCTATAATAGGGTGACCAGAACGGAACACAGTATTCCATGAGAGGTCTTACCAATGTCTGGCCACTACACTCACTTCTGCCCCCTGATTCTCCTGGAGCTCTGGGATCCCACTGGTGTCTTCCACCATGAACACTGATGAAAAGTAACTATTCAGTTCCTCTGCCATTTCTTCGTTTCCTATTATTACTTATCCAGCCACATTTTCCAGTGGTCCAATGTCTATATTTGCCCTTCTCTTACCTCTCTCTTGCCTTTTATCTATCGAAAAAAAACTCTTGCAGTCTTCTCCTTTATATTATTAGCTAGCTTACACTCCTATCTCATCTTCTCTCCCCTTATTGTTCTTTTTAGTTGAGCTCTGCTTGCTTTTGGAAAATATTTTATTGAAGTATTTGTAATTTTCACAGTTTAACAAATTTAACAAATTAACATTCTAATCAACCTAGCTGCCACCTCCGAGCAAACCCCTGAGTTGAACCTCTCAAGGCAAATTTAATCTTTTCCAGCCTGAGAAACCCTGCCATGTCGCTCCGAGTCCCTCCATCCCAGCAAAATCCATCTCCGGGCCACCAGGGAGGCAAAGGCCAAAACATCAGCTTCTCTCCCCCACTGAGTTCTCCGGATCTTCCTATACCCCAAATATTGCCATTTCTGGATTCGGAGACACCCTCCCTTCCAGGACCTCTGACATGACGTCCGCAAATTCCTGCAGAAATCCATCAACTTCGGACACGCCCAGAACATATGCACATGATTCGCCGGGCTTCCCCGCAGCATCCGCACCTATCCTCCGCTTCCTCGAAAAACCTACTCATCCGGGCTACCGTCATGTGGCCTTATGAGCCACTTTGAACTGGATCAGGCTAAGCCTGGCACAAAATGAGGATGAATTGACTCTCTTCAAGGCCTTTTCTCATTGTCCGATTTCCAGCTCCCCTCCCAATTCTTCGTCCCAGTTCCTCTTCACCTCCCCGATTGGGACCACTTCCCGCTCCATCAATTCCATCTATATCTCCGAGACCCCCTCCCCAACACCCGTTTTTGACATTACCTTATCCTGTAGTCCCCTCAGGGGGAGGAAAGGGAAGCTTGGAACCTGCCTCCAGACACAGTCCCATACCTGTAGGTACCGAAACCCGTTCCCAGCTGGCAACCAAACTCCTCCACTAATGGCTCCAGACTCAAAAAGGCCTCTTCAATGAAGAGATCCCCAAATCTCTCAATCCCTGCCTGCTGCCATGTCCCAAAAGCCCCCCCCCCCCCCTCCCCCCCCGGAACAAACCGGTGATTATCACAGATCAGTGTCCACACTGACGCCCCCTCCAATCTCATGTGGTATCTCCATTGTCCCCACACCCTCAGGGCTGCCAACACCACTGGGCTTGTGAAGTACCGAGCTGGCGAGTACGGCAAGGGTGCTGTTAGCAAAGCCTCCAAACTCGTACCCTTACACAATGCCACCTCTACTCGCTCCCACACCGACCCCTCCCCCGCTACCCACTTCCTAACCATCAATATGTTGGCCGCCCAGTAATAGTTCACAAAATCCGGAAGGGCTAAGCTCCCCCACCACCATGCCCCCGTTCCAAAAGTACCTTCTTCACCCTCGGGGTCTTACCAGCAACTACAAAACCCGAGATCGCCGTGTTCATCTTCCTGAAAAATGCCTTGGGGATAAAAATTGGGAGATATTGAAAAACAAACAGCAACCTCGGGAGGACTGTCATCTTCACAGTCTGCCCCCTCCCCCTCCAATGACAGCAGGACAGTGTCCCACCTGTGGAAGTCTCTTTTCATATGCTTGACCGCCCTGCCCAGATTTAACTTATGGAGCTGACCCCAGTCCTTTGCCACCTGAATCCCCAGGTACCTAAAACTCCTACCCACCACTTTGAACGGTAACTCCCTCAGTCTCCTCTCCTGCCCCGGTGCCTGGATCGTGAACACCACGCTCTTACCCATATCTAACTTGTAGCTTGAGAACCGACCAAATTCTTCCAGTATCTCCATAATTCCAGCCATCCCCCCCAGCGGGTCTGTTATGTACAGGAGCAAATCGTCTGTGCAGAGCGAGACCCCATGTTCTAAGCCCCCTCTCACTATCCCCTGCCAAACATTCAATGACCTAAGGGGCCATTGCCAAGGGCTCTATCGCCAGGGCAAACAGTAGGGTGTCTTGTAACTCTACACAAACTAAAGCATTCTGACCAGACCCGGTTGGTCCTTGCATTCACCACCAGTGCCTGGTATAGCAACCGGACCCAGTTCACAAATCCCTGCCCAAATCCAAACTTTCCTGAAATATCCCACAAGTACTTCCCCTCTACCCAGTCAAAGACTTTTTCTGCATCCATGGTTACTACCACCTCAATCTCACGCCCCTCCACTAGCATTATTATAATATTTAGGAGCCGTCTAATGTTGGACGTCAAGTGCCATCCCTTCACAAATCCCATCTGGTCCTCCCCTATTACCTCCAGGACACAGTCCTCTAAACGCGTGGCCAGGATCTATGCCAGCAACTTTGCATCTACATTCAACAGAGAGATCGGCCTATACGATCCACAGCTCTCTCTGGATCCTTATCCCGCTTCAAAATAAAGGGAAATCATGATAACGTTGAGGGGAGCACTCCCAGCTCCTTGGACTCATTTAAAGGCCTATACCAAGAGCGGCACCAGTAACCCAGAAAACGTTTTGTAAAACTCCACCAGGTATCCATCTGGTCCCAGAGCCTTACCCAATTACAACGCCCCCAGCCCGTCTATTACCTCCCCAAGCCTGATTGGGCCGCCCAAGCCTTCCACCAACTCCTCGTCTACCCTCAGGTACTCCAGCCCCCCCAAGAATCACTTCATAACCTCCTCCCCGGCTGGGGGTTCTGATTTATAAAGTTGGCTATAAAATTCGCGAAACACATCGTTCACCATGTCTGGGTCCACAACTACCTTTCCAATTTCTCTTGCCGCCTCCAGTTTCCTCAGCTGATGCACCAACGTCCTTCTGCCATTTTCTTCCATATTCATACACCACCCCCTTTACTCTCCTCAGCTGCCCCTCTGCCTTACCTGTGGACTGACTGGAGTCCAAATTCCATTTTCAGTTTCTGGCACTCCTTCAGGAACCCCTCATCCCGAGACTCCGCATATATCCTGTCCACCTGTAAAATTTCACCTACCAGTCTGTCCAAATTCGCCCATTCAGTCTTCTCCCTGTGAGCCCGAATCAAGATGAATTCCCCCGATAACTGCTTTCAGTGCCTCTTACACCACCCCTGCCGAGATCTTACCCGTATCATTACTCTTTATGTACCTCCGAATGGCCTCCCTCACCCGCTCACACACCCCATCCTCCACTAGTAGTCTTACATCTAACTTCATTGCGGCCTGTGGGCCTTTCCTTTACTGACTCGGAGGTCTACCTAGTGTGGGGCATGGTCCAACACCACAAATACTGAATATTCCGTATCCACCACCTCCACCAGCAGCATTTTGTCCAGCACTAAAAATTCTATCGTGGAATACACCTTGTGCATATGCGAGCAGAATGAAAACTCCTTACTCCTTGGCTTCCCGAATCTCCACGGATCCACCCCTCCCATGCGCTCCACAAACTCCCACAGCTCTTTCGCCATTGCTGACACCTTTCCAGACCTGGGACTCGACCGGTCCAGTCTCGGATCCAGCATCATGTTGAAATCCCCCCCTATAATCAGTCGGTGCAAGTCCAGGTCCAGAATCTTCCCTAGCATCCTCCTCACGATCTCGACATCATCCCGGTTTGGGCACATATCTTCACCAGCACCACAGCCATTCCCTCCAGCTTCCCACTAACCCGGGTCTGACTCTATCTTCACCACCTCAAATGCCACCTTGTTGTTGACCAGAATTCCCATTCCCCCTTGTTTTGAAGTCCAACCCCGAGTGAAACACCTGCCCGGCCCATCCCTTCCTCAATGTAACCTTGTCTCCCAGCTTTAAGTGTGTCCCCTGCAGCATGGCCACATCCACCTTCAGTTGCCTCAAGTGTGCGGATACACCAAAGCTACAGACTGGCTCGCTGACCTCTCGGAATTTCTCCACCTGGAGACGATTAAGTACACCATCCGAGGGTCAGAGGAAGGCTTCCTGGGTACTTGGGGGCAGTTCGAGTTAGTTAAATGAAGGATAAAATAAAACTCTGTCAAATAAAGTAAATTAGCGCAGACAAGAAAAATGTAATGTATATACACAACAACTGTTTATAACTATGAGAAAAGCCAATAAAAAGATTTTCAAAACAAAAGTGTGCGGACACACGGGCTCTGGTGACTGGCCCATTCAGTCCACGAACATACCACGTGACCAACCCGGTTGCGGGGCACCCTACCCTTCCCCCCCCCCCACCTCCCTCCCCTGTCGATCAGCCATAGCCTCTCCTAGGCCAGCCTTGGCCTATGCCCCACATCTCACGTGGCCTGCCCTCCGGCAGCTATTGTAATCAGCTCTTCTCCTCCACCACCCTAAAAGTTTCCTCCCTGTCAACAGTCTCCCCCCCCCCCCCCTCCTTTGGTCTTTAGCTCATCCCCCACTATGCCTCTGTGAACTAGCCCTCCCTCCTGGCAGCCCCTGCACCTAGCATCCTACCCCCCCCCCCTACCCCCACTGGTTCCCCCGCTTCCCCCATCAGCTTCTCCAGCATCTTCCCCACATCCGCACCAGCATCCAATCCTTCTTTTCTCTCCGGCAGACACACAATCCGGATGTTCAGCCTCCGTGAACGGTTCTCCAGGTCCTCCACTTTCTCTAACAGTCGCTTCTGCTGGTCCTGCAGCATCCCGATCTCCGCTGCCGTCGAGACGGACTGCTCCTCATGCGTCCCCACCTGCTCCTCCAACTTCTGGATCGCCTGTCCCTGGTCGACAATCTCGCCTCCACGCGGTCAACCACCGTTCTAATCGAGTCCACCGCCCAGACCAGGTCCTCCACACACTCCTTACGTTGTTGGGAGAACTTCTCATTCAAGAATCTCACCAACTGGTCCATCGCCCACTGAGCTGACAGGGCCGGACCCTGCTCATCCGCTATTGCCACACTCAAAATCTGGTCCTCAATCGCCACCAACTTCTGATTCCTCCTTTTTCGATTTTTCCTGGGGCACTGCTCCATAAACTCAGGGTGCCCTCCTTCTGTTCCTACTTCTACACCCTTACTTCACAAAATTCCAACAACAATCCTGCGTAAAATCCACAAAAAGACCACCATGAGCGGGAGCTGCCAAATGTGTGACTTTCACTCCATGGCCGCCACTGTAAGTTCTCTACTTGCTTTTAAAGGCTTCCCAATCCTCTGGCTTCCCACTAATCCTAACCACTTCTTATGCTTTTCCTTTTGCTTTTATTCTGCCCTTGACACCCCTCGTCAGCCATGATGTCTTGTATGTTAGTATGTTTCCTCCTCCTTGGGATGAATAACCCCCCAAAAACCCCTGCTATTGCTATTCCACTGACTTCCCTGCTAGGCTCCTCTTCCAATCAACTCTGGCTAGCTCCTCCCTCATGTCTTTTTAGTGTTATGGGCCAGGGTTTAGAGAACCCCAAAGTGTATCATGGAGTTCACCTGACCCACAACTTTTAATAGATTGTGGTATGGGGAAGCACACGGCCCACTCTACAGGTTTGGTACAGCAGAAATGGAAAAGTATTTTTTAAAGGAAAACAATGTTTATTCTATGAACTCAAGTTAACCTGTTCAAAACATAGAGTGAACATCTTAGCAACCATCAATTCAAATACAACCCCCAAAGAATACAACACTAAGTAATCCTTAATAATTTCCCAAACAACATCCAGAAGACAAAAGAAACACCTTTTAACAGAAGCGCATTAGATTTACATTCAGTCATGAGAACATTTATGATTCTGAATTCACCAAGTGTTCAAGAGATAGTCTTTTCATGGCAGAGAGATCAACAGTACACCTGCTTTGTCTGGTTTCAGCTCCAACACTGAAAACGAAACCAAAAACACACCCTGCAACACACAGCCTAAAATGAAAGTAAAAAGCTGACAGACAGCCCAGCTCCACCCACACTCTGACTTCACTGATAAACACCCATTTCTTAAAGGTGCATTTCTTAAATGCCCATTTATTAAAGGTACTCTCACATAACAGTAGTTACTCTTATTTAATTGTAATACTGTTACATCTGATTCCAGCTTCTCCCTCTCAAACTGCAGATTAAATTCTATCATATTGAGGTCACTGCTCCTTAAGGGTTCCTTCACCTTAAGTTCCCTAATCAAGTCTGCCTCATTACGCATCACCAAATTCAGAATTGTCTTTTCCCTAGTAGGCTCTGTCACAAGCTGCTCAAAAAAGAAAAATCTTAGACATTCCACAAATTCCTTATCTTGGGATCCACTACCACCCTGATTTTCCCAGTCCACTTGCATATTGAAGTCCCCCATGATTATTTTAATATTGCCTTTTTTACATGCTTAATACATGACACACCAAACATCCTCCAAGACTGCTGCCATTTTGCTTCTCAAAATCAGCTGCCATTAGTTCTGGGTTTCCCAAACCAGTAACTAAGCAGGAACAATGTACAGACTTTATCAACCATTACCAAACTTTGAAGTCAATTTCCTCTCATGATTAGTGTCTAGAACTAGACAAAATAGTGGACATCAAGGTCTCTTATGGCAATAATTGATCAGTGGAATCATAGCGGTCAACAGCTGCGCAGCTGAATGCCAAGTTTGAAGTTGTTTCCAGGGTTCTTAAGCTGAGAAGGTTTTCAAGTTTGGTCCTAAACAAAAAGGTTTCTCTCTCCAAGGATAAGCACCAAGATAAGCAAGTAAAACCTGGTTTTTAACTTTACACAAAAGTAATATTTGAAATATACGGCTTGTTGAATTAGAATGTAGAGGCAGGTTTCTGGATACAAGTTGTGACTGTAAAGCACTATTTCTTTGTTACTAATGTTCTTAATTCTGTGTTAAAATCAAAGTTTGTTTTTAACATAAAAGCGGTCTACTGGTCAGTGTTATCATTCCTGTGGAGCATTAACATTTCCTCATTAGTTAGGCTCTAATCCGGGACCTTAACTAAAATTGGGGTTCTGGTCCAGACCCATAACAGTTTTTAAAATTTAGAGTACTCAATTCTTTTTTTTCATTTATGTGGCCAATCCTTGCACAAATTTTAGGTTGTGGGGGTGAGACCCACGCAGACAGGGGGAGAATGTGCAAACTCCACACGGACAGTGACCCAGACCCATAACAGCTATCCCTACACCATGAGCTCTCATTGAATGGCAATAATAAAACCTTTGATGTGGCATGTTACCAAATACCATTTGGAAATTCAAGTGCACGACATCTACAGGCTCCAATGTATCCTCCTTGCTTGTGACTTCTTTTAAAAAAACTCCACTAGATTGGTTAAAAATGATTTCCCTTTCAGAAAACGATACTGACTGAACCTGATCACATTATGATTTTCTATTTATCCTGTTATAACATCCTAAATAATGGATTTTAGCAATTTCCCTTGACAGATGTGATGCTAACTAGCTTACAGTTTCCGGCTTTCAGTCTCCCCTCCTTGCTTGATTAAAGGATGAAGCACCCTTCTCAAGGTGTCTTTCTGACCGAGATAAATCTTTGCTGAGAGTTACTAAATATCTCCCTCAATGTTCGCCAATTCATTTTACCTTTTAAGCTAGTTTCCCAGTTTACTTTAGCCAACTCAGCCTTCATAGCCTTATATAGAATGGAATAGAATCCCTGCAGTGCAGAAGTAGGCCATTTGGCCCATCGAGTAGACCAATGGGCAGCACGGTAGCACAAGTGGATAGCACTGTGGCTTCACAGCGCCAGGGTCCCAGGTTCGATTCCCTGCTGGGTCACTGTCTGTGCGGAGTCTGCACGTTCTCCCAGTGTGTGCGTGGGTTTCCTCCGGGTGCTCCGGTTTCCTCCCACAGTCCAAAGATGTGCAGGTTAGGTGGATTGGCCATGATAAATTGCCCTTAGTGTCCAAAAAGTTTAGGAGGGGTTGTTGGGTTATGGGGATAGGGTGGAAGTGAGGGCTTAAGTGGGTCGGTGCAGACTCGATGGGCCAAATGGCCTCCTTCTGCACTGTATGTTCTATGAGTCTGCACCAACCCTTCGAATGAACACTCTTGCCCATTTACAAGTATCCATGCCTACCTTTCCCTGTGATCCCATAACCTAACCTGCAGAATAGAATAGAATAGAATAGAATAATAAAATTTCTGCAGTGCAGGAGGCCATTTGGCCCATCGGGTCTGCACCGACAAAGCCCCCTATCTTGGCCCATTCCCATCCCCTGCCCTATCCCCATAACCCCCCTAACCTGTACACCCCTGGACACTAAGGGGCAATTTGCATCATGGCCAATCCACCTAACCTACACACCTTTGGACTGTCGGAGGAAACCTGAGCACCCGGAGGAACCCATGGAGGCGCAGGGAAAACGTGCAAACTCCACACACAGTCACTCAAGGCCGGAATGGAATCCAAGGTCCCTGGTGCCTTGAGGCAGTAGTACTGACCACTGTGCCACTTCTTTATAATTAACTTTATTTAGGTGTAAAACTCTTGCCTTAGACCCAACACTTCTCATCTTCCACCTGAATGTGAAATTCCATCATTCTATGATCGCTGTCACCTAGAGCCTCCCTTAATATGAGTTTATTGATTAACCCGGTCTCATTGCACATTACCAGAACTACAATAGCCTGCTCCCTCGTTGGTGCTAGAAGGCACTGCTTTAAGAAATTGTCCCAGGTACACTCTGTGAACTAATTTTCCAGGTTATCTTTGCCAATCTGATTTTCCCAATCTGCATGTAGATTAAAGTCACTCATGATTGTTGCAGTACCTTTCTTACACATCCTACTTATTTCTTCCTGTATACTCTGTCCTACAGCGTTTCACCCAGGTGGGTGGCATAGTAAACTGTCTGCAGGCTATCTGCCATGAGCAGTATCAGGAACAGCATCCTTTGCCCAGATTCATAGTTTCAGCTCAGTCCAACTACTAACTCATGCAAAAAGCTGGAACCAAAGCTTCATATAGTACAGATTTACTGAGAGTCTCTTTGAATAAGCTCCGATTTACCTCCTTCTGCTTCTTTGGTTTAAGACCTGTCACCACCAAGAGTGATTTATTTTTCCTCTTTTGGACTTCTTTCTTTTAGAAGTAGGATATCCAAACAATCACTGCCCTCTCACCATGGTTTCAGAGTTAAAAGCACTGCCACAAACTACACTCTAATATTTGCCTTTGCAACTGTCACCTTGAGATGTAACACTTTCAATATTTGTTCAACTTACACACCCAAATATTTCCCTACTATACCTTATTTTAACAATATCTCTTATGGTGCAATCAAAGCCACAATATTTAGCACTGATATACGTAACTTTGGCGCTTAATTATTATAAGGCATACTTGCAGATTTTACAAGAGTGTTTGTAATAAAAGAGCTAATGATTCCTTAAAGACTTTGTGCAAACTATTTACACTAGCAATAAACAAAAAGTTAATCGATTCGCACTTGCAATGGATAGGCAAGGGTGGGGGAAAAGTACAGATCTCTGTATTACAGAATATTAACCTTGTTAGACAATGAAAAAAGTTAGATTTGTTCCCCGGTCTATGCTCAAGAATGCTATGTTCAAAAGACGTTTGGAAGGATATACTGTACCAAGACTATGAAGAACCAAGGGAGCTTTAAGAAATGAAACAGCGCAAGACATTATTGTTAAATTTATTTACGGTTTGGTTTTAACTTCCCATAGCTGGCTTGTCCTGGCGTTGAGGCAATTTGAAAGATTTACTCCCTCCTTTCTCTTATTTTAAGACCAAATTGCATGGGGCATGGACAACTGTTCCAAGCCAGTGGGCACCTCCTTAAATGTGTAGGCCTACGTGCAGGTAGCGGGTGGCCTCCCAGCTAGGAAAATGCTGTCAGCCAAAGCCAGAGTTGCCTCTTGGTCAAGAGAAGCAGGAAGGCTCTCATGGACTCCCCTGCCTTCTCTCCCCTTCTCCCACAGGATTCCCTCTCTTGAGCTGAGATCAGGTGGTGGCTTCCTGCTACCTAAAGTTAATGGCTCGGTCATGTTCCTGCATGGAAGTCCACTACCAAGCCCTTAGAATCAATGCCCAAAACTCCCAGCTCATTCACATCCAGATCACGGTTTCCTCTGCTCTTTCATCATGCAGCTTCTCTGGAGTGGGACCTCTGGTTGTGTTGGACAGTTTTCACAACAATCAGCGAGTCTGTCCAAACACATTTCATGTAGGATCTTTGTGACAGACAGAATCTGAGCTGCAATTGAACTTCAGTTGAAAGAATATAACTCATTAGTTTGGTGAAATTTGACCCATACAACATCATACATTGCCAGCATCAGTTAGTCTTCACTGGGTTTTCCTAAAGTTCTTTCTAGCTGTGTACAGACAGGCCTAGGGAAGCGTGGAGAGGTGGAACTCTTTGTAAATTCTTGGGCTGTGTTTCCTACAATCCACCAATGTAAATGCTGATGACTTATGTGCATTTTGAGCTCTATGTACAACCGGGGCTATTTCTTAATCTTGAAGTCTCATTGGTTACGAGTTTCTTGATCAGTGGAGACTTTGTTTTCCCCCAAAAACGAACCGTGAAATTGTAATTAAAAATGGAGCACTGGAATGGTGAGTCACAACAATGTCATCATTCAAATTACAGCCCTGAGCACACCAATCAGCAAGTGTCATTGCTCAAGGATGGGCTTATGCAAAACAAAAAAATTATACATGCACATAAATTACAGCATCAACCAACAATAATTTCATGGCCTCACATTGGGTGAAGAATCAGGATGTTAGGATTCTACTGCCATGATTAACTTGTCGTTCTCAGTGTGGTGCTCCAAATGAGAAACAATACAGGGCGGGAAGGAGAATGAATATTTTGTTGACCAGATTAATTTTTGGGAGGCTGTTTCTTTTTTTTTTTCTTTTTTTTTTTTAAATTTAGAGTACCCAATTCATTTTTTTCCAATTATGGGGCAATTTAGCGTGGCCAATCCACCTACCCTGCACATCTTTTTGGGTTGTGGGGGCGAAACCCACGCAAACACGGGGAGAAAGTGCAAACTCCACACGGACAGTGAGCCAGAGCCGTGATCGAACCTGGGACCTCGGCGCCGCGAGGCAGCAGTGCTACTCACTATGCCACCGTGCTGCCCTGGGAGGCTGTTTCTTGAGGCAGGAAGGGTAATAGCAAGGGTAATAACTGCCTTGAAAGCAGTTCAGAGAAGGTTTACCAGACTAATACTCAGCATAGGTGGGTTGTCTTCTTAGGAAAGGTTAGACAGACTAGGCTTGTATCCACTGGAATTTAGAGTAGTAAGAGGTGACTTGCTTGAAACATAAAAGATCCTGAGGGGTCTTGACAAGGTGAATGTGGAGAAGACTCTTCCTCTTCTGGTAGAATCTAGAACTAGGAGGTCATTGTTTAAAAATAAAGGGTTATCTATTTAAAACTGAGGTGAGGTGAATTTCTTTCTCTGAGGGTCATGCGTCTTTGGAACTCTCAGTGGTAGTAGAGTCATTGCATATTTTTAAAGACAGAGGTGGATAGATTCTTGGTAAGCAAGAGGGGGTGATAGGTCATTGGGGACAGGCGGGTGCAGATTTGAGGTCACTATCGGATCGACCATAATCTTATTAAACGGCAGAGTTGCTCAAAGGGCTGAATGGCCTACTTCTGCTTCTTCTTTGTATGCTCATAGTAGGAAAAACAAATTCTAAGGTGCGGCACATTTGCTTTCTATGAATTGACCTTTCACTGTTCCTGTTAAAAGCGAGCATGTAACGTACATGAACGCAATAATGAATAGAGAGAATCATCAAGATCCTCTAAAAATGATGGCAACTGCCACATTCTTTAAAGAGAGTCACATGCAGATTGTAGTAGTAGAATTTCAAAGAGTTAAATGCTGATGTTACCAGGTGAGGCTAGTCTGAAGTTATTAAAGGTAATACAGTAGTCAGACCAGTCAGATAAAAAGATGAACTGTGACACTTTAGCCAGCTTCCCCTCACTGCCCTTCCTCAAAGCCAGTTCCCCTAATGTTCTCAGCTTTTCACACACACATTTTCTGGGCTTTCTTGATCTGCACAGAACATTAAATAACTTAATTAAATATTGAAAGAGGGAGTGTTAATATTTACAAGTTAGTACCAGATGGACTTCAGATCTGATAAGAACTGTATGTGATGATTTTAATGAATAATGAGCCAAGGAGTGACCATTAGTGTCTTGTGCACTGACATTTTATACTTCTCTGCCTATTATTTTTGCAGATGTATTACCCCATATTAATTCATCAAGGTAGTACCTGCATTAAATCATCAGGCAGTAGATTACTGGGATGCACTTGGCTTCCTCCATTAACGTTCTGTCATTTCTCACTGGTAACTGCAAAGTCAATTTAGAGAAATCGATCGAATGAAACATTCCATGTTTCTCACTATTTTCTACGAGTTTACTCACAAATTTATCATTGTTCGTGTTTTCCACGTACACACATTTTCAACTAAAGCACTTAATAGAGTTAAAATCAGGAGAGGTGGCTCCATCATTGGCTAGCTACATTGTTAGTGCACTACCCGGTGCCGATTAACACATCTCAGTGTTCAGATCAGGATTAATTTACCAATGAGGCAACAGCCTTAAAACAACCCTCTCAAAACCTCCAAGAATGCAAACTAGCAACTAAGAAATAGTATCACAAATTAGATCAAGTTTTCTTGGCTTTTGAGGGCTGGACTGCCAGGGTTTGGAGGCCACAGGCTGGACACGCATCAGTTAGAAAGCTCATCTTACCTTGAGAATTTAGAACAACATGAGAAATTTAAGTTCCTCATTTCTGGTGGTTGCAAAGAAGTATGGTTCAGATTAAACATTTTTAAAGGAAGGGACACTGACCAAAGCACTAAACTGCACACAATTTGATTCTAATAATCAGTGGCAGTCAGAGATGTCATTTGAATGACAATTTTAATTTTCAAGACTAAAACCGTGTTAGCACAGGGTATGAGAGAATAAGAAAAATCAGACAATTCGATTTTAGGTACAGATCAGAATGATCTCGCAGAAAAGCTACCTCAAGGGGCTGGGTGGTCTATTCTTGTTCCTAACAACAAGCATGTGGGTAAGAAATGAATATATGATCAGGTTTGGCTGCGATCAGCTATCTCTTCAGTCAAGTAGTTTGCTAACCTTCTGCCTCAAATGATCGATTGATTAAATTAGGTATCGGACGGCTGGCATGGAGGGACTCAAAACCCCCGAAGTCGGAAGCCTGGCTAGTTGATGTGCATTCTGGTCCATGGGCGACCCAGCCACTCCCAGGGATAAAGATTGGCCGAAGGAGATAATGATTATTGAGTCTGGCAGGGAATGCGTTGCCGCAACACTTCAACAGCTTTATCAAATCAAGCCAACCACATATAACTGTGAGCCAGCATATTCATCTTTGTTTAGCTCAGATGGGAGGTATGTAATTCTTTTGGAGAGGGTTACCTCGATGGGATGGAACAACAGTTCGCGAGCCCCAAAGTATTACCCCATCCTCTTGGGTTATGGAGGGCCCCAACTGTTCAGGCTTCCCGTGGTGCCAACCTGTATATCATTCCTTTCACCTGGGTAATACCAAATCTCGCTGGGTCCAATTTTGTATGTCAAAGAACAAAGAACAGTACAGCACAGGAACAGGCCCTTCGGCCCTCCAAGCTTGCGTTGATCACGTGTCCTATCTAGAACAACTGCCTGTATCCTTCTATACCCAGTCTGTTCACGTGTCTATCCAGATAAGTCTGAAAGGTCACTAACATGTCTGTCTCAACCACCTCACTCGGCAGTGCATTCCAGGCCACCACCACCCTCTGTATAAAAAAAACTTCCACCCGTACATCTCCCCTGAACCTATCCCCCCTCACCTTGAACTTGTGCCCCCCTTGTAATTGGCATTTCTGCCCTGTCCAACTGTTCACCCTATCTATGCCCCTCATAATTTTATAAACTTCCATTAGGTCGTCCCTCAGCCTCCCTCTTCCCAGGGAGAACAATCCCAGTTTATTCAATCTCTCCTCCGGACGACACCAGCAAGGTGTCCAAGAGGTTCAGTGCCAGGATGATTCCTTGAGGTACTGGCAGTGGTGCCAAAGTCTTTGGCAAGGGAAGTTGTCTCAATGAGTCTGCACTGGAGATTTGGGTGCTAAGGCTTGTGTTGGAAGAGATAGTCGTAGGCCACTTTCAGCAAGACCCAACATTGCACTGGGAGAAGCAATTGAGGGCATTGGCTTATTCTCTCTCAAAAGACCCAGTAACGGCTTATGGTTAGTTATTATCCTGAATCACCATCTGTAAACATATTGGTAGAACCTTTTAACGCTGTACATGACAGCTAGTCCCTCTTTTTCGATTTGGGCGTAATTTTGTTCAGCTTCTGAGGAAGTCCTCGAGGTAAAGGCAATTGGCCATTCTGATCTGTCCTCTATCTTATGGGGCAGCACTGTTCATCCCGTATGGCAACGCGTCACGTGAGAACAATTAGCTTCCCTGTGTCGAAAGAGACTAAAATGTTCAAAGATTGCAGAGCTTGTTTTACCGTGTGGAAAGCTTTCTCTTGCTGCTCCTTCAGTGCCACATTGCCAACATTGTTGTTTTCTTAGTAACTGGTGCAGTGGCACCAATGTTATGCCAATTTGGAATGCACCTGGCATAATAGAGAACCATTCCCAGGAAGGATTTTTCTTTTTACTTTATCAGAGTTACAAAGCCAGAGTTGAGTGTGTGGACAGGGGCAAACCCTTACTCCAGTTCCTTGCCTGCTCCAAAAACCAATTCAAATTGAATCAAAATCATGGTGCCTACAAGAGAGACATACCAGATCCAGGCATTACGCCTGATCACACGCTCATCTTAGCCAAAAGGTCAAGAAGCGATCCAAACTAGGTGAATTGGACATTCTGAATTCTTCCTGTGTACTCGAACAGGCGCCAGAGTGTGGCGACGAGGGGATTTTCACAGAAACCTCATTGAAGTGTTAATGTAAGCCTACTTGTGATAATAGTAAAGATTATTATATTATAAATCCTTCTTTCTCTATCCCTCTCTTTACTGTCTGAGTGTGGAGGCAACATTACAGCACTCCTTTCGCGTTTTGAATAAACTAACCCTTTGAGATCATCCTTCCGGGAGTTTGCTATGGAATTATTCTTTTATAAGTATGTTTATCAGAATTTTCCAATTTTAACAATTTAACATTGGACATATAAAACACATAACATGTAAAGAATGAGATGGTACTTCGGTAAAATTTACATGTTCCCCTTTCATTGGCCTCCACCCTCCCTCGCCACACCCCTTCCCTCCCTATTATTAATTGGGGTCCACCTTGGCCCCTTCTTCCACCAGGGCTTTTGTAGTCTTTCTTTCATTTTGGAATTGTTGCTGTTGCCCCTATGTCTTGGTTAGAGGGGGTTCTCTGGCCCTGTGAACTACCTTGAACTGAACAATGCTAAGCCTGGCACACAACAAAGATGTATTTACTCTCCTCAGAGCCTCCTTCCACAACCCAGCTTCCATTTTCCCCCCCAAGTGCCTCCTCCCTCTTCCGTTTGACTTTCCCAATGGGGGCTCCATCCCAGTCCATTAGCTCGCTGTAAATCTCAGGCATCTTACATTCACCCACTCTTGCTTTCGATATCATCTTATCCTGTAGCCACGGAGACGGTCGATCAGGAAAGGTCAGCACCTATTTCCTCACATAATTCCATACCTGTAAGTACCAGAACCGTTCCCAATGGGCACTCGTACTCCTCCTCCAGTTCCTCTAAACTCAAAAAGCTACCCCACAGATACAGGTCCCCAAACCGCTCGATCCCTGCCTATTGCCACCCCCGCAATCCCACGTCTAGACCCCCGGTGCAAATCTATGATTACCTTAAATCGATGTTCACACCGAGGCACATTCCGACCTCAAATGCTGCCGCCACTGTCTCCACATCCACAGGGCAGATACCACCACCGGGCTTGTGGAGTACCTAGCCGCCGGGAACGGCAGAGGTGTCGTTAACAATGCCCCTAAACTAGTGCCCCTGAAAGAAGCTGCCTCCATTCACGCTGACCCCTCGTCCACTACCCACTTCCTAATCAAGGCTATATTCGCTGGCCAGTAATAGTTCATTTTATGTGGCAGAGCCCAGCCAGCCCACCCCTCGGACCCCCATTCCCGCATAGCCATGGGGACTTCCCCGCCCACCACCCTGCCCCGCGATCAAAGCATTAACCTTCCTGAAAAATGATCTGAGGATGAAAATCAGGAGGTTCTGAAACACAAATAAAAGCCTCAGGAGTACCATCATTTCTACTGTCGGCATCCACCCGCCAATGATAGCGGGAGCACATCCCACCTGTTGAAATTGCCTCTCATCTATTCCACCAAGCATGCCAGATTCAATTTATGCAGTGATCCCATCCCCGCGCAACCTGGATGACCAAATATCTGAGGCTTCCCACCCCCCCCACCAACCACCCTGAACGGCAGGTTGCCCAACCTCCTCTCCTGCCGGTGCAAGCCCAGGTCCGGGATCTTCCCCAGCACCCTCCTCATGAACTCAACATCGTCCCGGTTTGGGACATAGACATTCACCAAGACCACTGGCATATCCTTCAGCTTCCCACTCACCATCACAAACCTACCTCCCAAATCTGCTACTATATTCCCCACCTCAAACGCCACCCGCTTGTTTATCAGAACAGCCATCCCCCACATATTCCTAACTAATCCAGAATGAAAGACCTGCCCTACCCACCTTTTCCTTAGCCTAGTCTGGTCCCCAACCTTCATGTGCATTTCTTGCAAAAAGGCCACGTCCGCCTTCAAGCTCCTCAGATGCACAAACACGTGCGAGCGTTTGACCATCCCATCCAGCCTTCTCACGTTCCATGTGACCAGCCTGGTTGGGAAAAACCCCACCCCCCTCCCATGCCAATCAACCATACCTTCTTGGGCCAGCCCTCCGGTCCACGTCACTCAACCTTCCTGGGCCGCCCTCAGATGTCCACTGCCACCACCTCCCTTCTTGCTACTCCACAATAGCAGATCCCCCTCCTTTAAACAAGGCAACACTCCCATCCCCCTCTGTTACACTAACCACCTGCTCACCCCCCACTGCGCTCTCGTTAACTAGCCCGCCTAGCTAGCCTGGACAGCCTGCTCATGATGCCAAACCTCCTACCCCCCCCCCCCCACCCCCACCGCTCTCACACCTCCATAGCACAAACAATTAAATAAGAAAAAGATGCACTCACCCTCTACATTTCCCAAACATCCCGCCACAGAACCAAACAAAACATCTCAAAGAAGAGAGGTTCTCCCTAACCAATAAACCAAAAGCAATAAAACAAAAAGGCTGAGAGAACCAACATCTTCTCACATTTCCTTCACAGTTCAATGTCGTCCCTCTCCGGCCAGTCCATTGTCTTTCAGAAACTTTATTGCCTCCTCTAGCGTCCCAATATAGTGCTCTCAACCATTGCAAGTCACCGAGAGGTAGGTCGGGTACAGCATCCCAAATTTTCCCCCATTCGGAAAGAGGACAGTCTTGACGCGGTTGAACCCGGTTCTCCTCTTTGCCAGTTCCGTGCCCAAGTCCTGGTACACCCGGAGCTCATTGCCTTCCCAAGTGCAACCACCCGTCCCCCCTTTCCTGCAGGATCAACCATACTTACTTGGTGGATGCGCCGCTGCACCCCGGGGTTTCCCTTTATTAGGGGGCCTTCCAAAATGGCCACAATTACCATTCTCACCACGAGACCGGGCCCCTGCACTCTGGGGTTTTCCTTTGTCCGGGTACACCCATGATGCTGCCAACTGTGTGTATGCCAGATGAGTGCAACCGGGTCTCCCTTTGTCCAGGGGCCCTCCAAAGTGGCTGCATGCGTCGCATTTTGTTCCCTCAACCTAGAACCTTACTTGCTGAAGCCAATCTTAAAACCATCCCTTTTGTATCCTCGTATTTCCCTTGCGTTCCCCCTTCACCCCCCCCCCCCCCCCCCCTGCTGTCCCCCATCTCCTCTTGGCATCCCCTGCCCCTGTGATTCCTCCCCACTAGATGCTCCCTCCCTGCCGGGTGGTGAGCCGCAGCCTCCTCTTGTTCTCATACTTCCTGCACTAGCTTTCCCAACTAGTGTGGTGGCCCCCCTCCCGGGGCTGATCTTACCCCTTTCCTGTGCCCGCTAGATTTCTGTTTCTCTGTCTCCTCTTCACCCTCTCTTGCGCTCTGCTGCCATCGGCCTTTCATGTGGTTTAACATTTCTGTTCAGAGCAAGGAAGTACAGTACTGCGCAAACATGGTATAAAGTCAATCATAGTTATTTTCTTTCTCTCCTTTTTCTTACTCTGTTTCGCCCTCAACGCTGTGCTGGCTGGCCCTTATCCAGGCCGTTTTCCACACAAACTCATCCACCTCTGCTGGGGTGTTGAAATAGTGTTCCTGATTTTGAAACGTCACCCAGAGCCTGGCTGGGAACAGCATTCCAAACTTCACTCCACTCTTGTACAGGGCTGATTTTGCCTGGTTGAATTCAGCCCTGCTCTTTGCCAGGTCTGCCCAATGTCCTGGGAAACCCGGATTCTGTGTCTAACCCAGTTGCTCGCCTTTTTCTGTCATGCCCACCGCAGGATCCTCTCCGGGTCCTGATACCGATGTAATTTGGCAATTATTGACCTTAGCTGCTTACCCACTTTGGGCTTCAGTCGGAGCGATCTGTGCACCCCATCAATCTCCGGCATTTTGGGGAAGCTGTACCTCCCGACCAGGTTGCTCAGCATCTGGGCCACATAGTCAGTCGGTCCTGCCCTCGATCCTCTCTAGCAGGCCCATGATCCGTATATTTTGGCGCCGGATCAGGTTCTCCTAGCCCTCGACCTTCCCCTTTAGGCTCCCCTGGGTTGGCCTGGACTGGAGAACGGCACTTGCGAGACGATCACAGAGGTGGAGGCAGTGTTGTTGGCATGGCGGCAGGTGCTGCTGCAGGTGCCTCGGGCGTGGGCAGCATGTCTATTTTCGTCTTTGTTCAGGGCGGAGTAGATCCTCGTCCAATATCTGTGTCCTCAATTGGAAGGCTTGAATCCGGACACAACTGGGACCAGGGCCGGTGGTGGTGGCAATAGGGATGTTATGGCCAGCGGCAAGCCTGGTGGAGAGGGGGGGAGGGGGGGGGGGGGGTCGGCGGGGACATCCAGCACACCACTCTGAAGGTGATCCACAGCCCATCAAGAGCTCCACTGGCGCAATGCCCATCGTAGCATGCGTGTTGTGCAATAGAAGAAAAGAAAATGTGCCAGGTGAGTATCCCAGGATCCAGCCGTCAGCTTCTTCATGCCCAGCTTAATTGTTTGGACTGCTCTTTCGGCCAGTCCATTCGAAGCCGGGTGGTAAGGAGCAGTCCTCACGTGTGGAATCCCGTTGATGGAAGCAAATTATGTGCTTCTGAATGCCGTGCCATTATCAGACACAAATAATTCGGGGATTCTGTGCGTACTGAAAATTAGGCGTCGTTTTTCCATGTACAGCACTTTCAGCCACTTAAAGTGAGCTCCTACCAGGAGGAAGAATATTGCCCCTGGAAAGGATCCACAGAGTCGATATGAATCTGGGCCCAAAGACTTCCAGGTCAGGCCCAAAGGTGGAGTCGGGCTGCCGGGGGTAATGGTTGATGCGCCGGACATTAGGGGCATCACTGGGCTACTCGTTCAATGTTCACATCGATGCTGGGCCACCAGACATAGTTCCGGGCAAGCATCTTCATTCTAGATCCCATTCTGGAGGTCTAGTAAGAGCACTGCATGTCCACGCACAGGGACCATCATGCGGGTGCCCTATAAGAGCACACGGTCTTCAATGCTCAGTTCTTGCATCTTTCTCGTGCAGAACCTGGTGCTGGGCCACGTACTGCACTATGTGCCTAATGCAATAGAGCTGTAGGTCGGTCTATGTTCAGCCGCAGATGCAAGATGCCATGACCAGTAGTGAGCCAATGAAATGGAGGGCAGCTATTACCTCATCACCCGTGGCTCGGCGCCCCACATCCAGAGTGGTCCTTTCTTTAGTAGTTAATGGAGGGGAGCCAATGTCGTGGCTAATCCCAGGAGGAACTTTCCATAATAATTGACCAGCCCCAGGAAAGCCCAAAGTTGTGTTGGCCTCCCGGTACGGGGCTTGGCAGATGACCTGGACCTTCTCCCTCATGGGATGCAGGCCAAGCAGTACCCGAGGTACACCACCTCGGCTGCGTTCAAGATGCATTTCTCTCAGCAGTGGCGAACCCAGCTGCCTCAAAGCGTTGCAGCACATCTGCCAAGTTGCAGAGTGTAGCCACCTGGGGTGGCCACGTCCCGATTACAAAATGGACACTTTGCAAAGAATGCAGGGAAAACGGACAATGCTGAGAAAGCAAGCTGGTGCAGGGTTTGTCTGTTGATTGGAGCTGTAGCTCCCAGACAAGACCGATACTGCAAAGCAATTACCATACTAATGAGCCATCTCCGGGGACAAAAGAGTAACATTTAGGTAAACGATACTAAGGCATACACCCCGGCGCCAGAGGAGACTAGAACAAAGCAGGCCAACGGCCACCTTGGACCAGCCCAGCAATCAGGGCCCCCACCCCTTTATTGGAAGAAATCGATACCGATTATCAAGATACGGTCAAATTAATTGGGACCAAGTTCAAGGCCTGCCCAAAAGCGTGCGAAGCCCCCTTTGGGTATAAGAAGCCCCCAAGAGAGAATCTCTCTCTTGGCCTTGGCTCTCAGCAAGGAGAGACCTGCCTAACAGCTGCACCAGAACAAGTAAGTCCAAAGTCAACGCACGCTACGAGACAGACGCTCCTTGCTACTATTCCATACCAGCTCGACTCCAGCAGCCTCAGAACCGGACAACGGCCATTGTTCCTCTGACTGAGTGGGCGCCCGAAGCTAAGTATAGGCTTTAGTAGTAGTGATAGTTTAGTTGGTAGATTTTTGTGCACGAGTATATTTGACTGTGTGTGAAAATAAATGAGCATTGATTTCAAACTTACTAACTGGTGTATCGAGTCTTTGATCAGTATTCGATTTTGAACCTTGTGGCGGTATCGGAAGATACCTGGCGACTCTTGAGCAAATGTAATTAGAATTAAGGAAGGCGACCATATTAACTGCCATAAACAGAGCCAATTAAAGAGAGAACACAACGAGCAACAAGAGGTGCTCCTGTTCGGAAAAACCAGTTATTAATACGTCATCTAAGCAGACCGCCATCTCAGCTCAGGTCAAAATGTTCCCCTACCAAGTCTACGAGGGAGGCGAACGAGCGGTGTCCGGAGGGTCCAGGTGGGTTAGGCTTTTTATAATTCTGTACATGGGCTCTCCACAAGCTGTCAGCAAGGCTATTGTTTGGCACTCATCGCCAATAATCATGTTCGTGTGGAAGAAGAATTGCATCCTCTCTATGCACTGTCCCCAGTATTCCGCACCAGTATTGAATGACTCCAATGTCCCGATATGCGGCACGGTGATGGCTTCTAGTGGGATCTGATGAGGCCTTGATGATGTTGACTGGGCACACAGCAACTGGTGGCGATGGCAGCTCCACTGAATCCTTGTCGCCAGTGTTAGGTCAGAGGTAAGCAGCTGCACATTAGCCGTACATTCGAGTAGGAAGAGGTTTATTATTACTTACAGTCAAATCGCCACCACTCCCCCGAGGGTCTCCTTCTCTGACCTACAACCAGGTCAGGGTTTTTATACTAGAGGGACTACAACTATTATGGGGAAGCCCCGCCCCTTTACCAGGGAAGTTCATATATTAAAAGAGGTCTAAAAAGAGATCTAAAAGTGCAAGAGTGTGGTTAATGAGGATTTCATTAACAATACTGGAATGAAGAAGGTGAAGTGTGGGGGGAGGGGAGTGCCATGCACTTGATCACAGTTAAGAGTCAGGTTACAAATTTAGAGAAGATTGCCGAAGTGCGTGAAGCAAGTCTCGAGGAATTTGTAAATGAAAATTTTCAAACTTGCACACGTAAAGTGGTCATCTGGAAGGCACACTGAAAGGCTGTCAATGTGTCTGGCACCTTATCCAGCAAGAGTCACCTTTGTCAGAGAAGGGTGGGAGGGGGGGCACAAAGATTTTGGGGGGAAATGTGGCTCATGATTTAACACCAAAATGACTTTGAGAAATACATTAGATTGCAGTTTTCGAATGCACTTTTGCCTCAGACCCAGCAGGATGTATTTCTGCAATGCTGACTCCCAAGAAACAAAGGTGAACAGCAATACAAGAAACAATCATGTGACAAATTCCCAACCCACCACACCACAAAGTATTCAGCTGAGATGCTGCACATTCCTAAGTTTTAAAAGCTTACAAAATTGTTTATGTGACTTGTTTCCCAGATTGTGGGATGCTTTCCAAAAACAGAATAGTAATTAGACCAAACTACAGTGCATGCCCAGCAGAGGCCAGGGCAAAACTTTGCAGCCAAGGTATTCAATATTCAACGTTAGCAGGAAAGAACAGGTAATGTGTCAGTCACTATTCAAGAATACATTTAGCACAGAGAGAAAAGGAAATAATCAGAAACAAACAGTAGTTGGAAAAGGGAAAGACATGCTGGAGGAAAGAGAAGTATGGCAAGAATATTCAATTGTGACCACAAATGTAGAGGCCGTCTAAGAGGTTATGTGTCAAGGTACATTTTTTTTTCCAGATGGTGGTTTGGCAGCTGCTACACTCACTCAGAACGTAGCTCCAACAGCAACCTTGTACATCATCAGAAAGACTGCACTTGTGATAAAATCCTTCAATACGATTTCTTGTTCACTTTTTCTCTTTTAACTAAGTGGACTGATAGAGTGAGTGAAGCACTGTTGAGTGAATTTGGATGAATTTGTTTACTGAGAAAAATTGACCTAATTTGTTCACCCATGAGTAAACATGGTTATGATGAGGTTGTGGCTATTTCTAATGAAAATCAGACTTTATTTAGCATTATTCAGCATAAAGAGGAACGGACCTTATAGAGTCCTTTCACATTTTGATCGAATTGTGTTAAGTACTTTGGAAGTTATTTCAAAGGAAATGTTCATCCAAAGTATTTTTAAAAGGCATCCTACAGGGCCATTTTTTGACTCTATGGTCATTTGTCCCACAAATTTTCCAGAGGTTTTAGATTGGAGTCATTTAAAAATATATCTGAGCTAAAGCTCATTTTGAAAACAGATCAGCTTCTCAGTGCAGTGCCAATCAGAGAAAAGGTGGCAATATGAAGTTGTTTTCCTCGATGATGAAACAATTAGAAATTCAATAGTGGACCTGGGTTATCAGACAATTGCCTGTCACCATTGCACTGGAAAAGCTTTTGATCCTGTCATTCTGTCAGGTGTATGGGGGGGGGATTTTTGTTGCAAAGAGAAGCTTTAAACCTGGATTACAAATGAAACAGATCAACCAGCAAAATGCAGCACGGCTAAAGAAAAGATAGGAATCTGCAGAGGGAGAGGGAGGGTGCAGAACAAAACCAGAGAGGTTAAGTTAAGCAAGGTAACCAAACAAAAGGGTGGAGTGCAGCTTGTTCATTATTCTTCAATCACATCATTGAACTCAGTACTCTGGTTGCTCCCTATGCCGTGGGAATACTCAGTTCTTTAACACTGAGCTTCAACTCACCGCAGGTTAACTTAAAGCAAAATACTGCCGATGCTGAAAATCTGAAATAATCACAAAAGTGCAGGAAATACTCAGCAGGTTAGGCAGCATCTATGGAGAGGAGGTGGCAGAGTTAGTATTTCAGGCTAAAAGAAAAACACTCATGAAAGACATGTATATGATCAAATCGCAAGGTCTCAGTACCATACAAGAAGATGCAAGATAGTTTGAGTCAACTGCCATAAATGTAAGGCACCCAGACTATTTTTGGGAAGCCACTGAATGCAGGAAGGTCTCTCTCAGCAAATTGGTTCTAGGTAACCCGGATCTGTAATTAACCTAACGGCAAAGCAACATATGGCACAGTTATGGGGTTGAGAAGAGTACCTGATAAAGTGATGCAGTCGGCAATTGAGAGTTTCATAGTTGGGGTCTGCAACTTTCTCCAATGAGGCAAACTTCACTCTGCCATCAAAACATGGATTTAATGCTAACACTGGAGAGGGAGCGAGGAAGAGTCTGCTCTTTCCCAACACTGAAAAAGGAAAAACTCAAGTTTAAAAAGCTTGTTCCGCATTGATTGCAGTTATATTGCATTTGTTGCGCTGATCTTAAATTGTGGGTGATATTTCTCACAAATCCAGATTGTGTAAAGAATTTCTTCCTGTTCAGGAGTCAGTCGCTCTGTTAAAATAATTTTGTGAACTATGAGTCTGAAGACACTGATAATTCAGTAACTTCCTTGCATGGGGTCTTGGAATTGCTCCATATAGTTACTTATACTCACGGTTCAGTCTGGGAACTATTTGCCCTACCAGACTCACTACTAGCTAGTCATTTGGTAGTAGAGGGCTTGAGTATTTCTGAAAAACTTTGACAAAATGTCTTTATTCAGCAATAATCCATAGTATCTGAGAAACCAATCACAAACTTTCCCATTGAAGGATGGTGACCAAGTATGACTTTAATGTTGTTACCTCTCATTTTTGCTCTCCAGTAAAAAGTGCACTCATCCAGGCAAGTGGAGCACAAACACCTGACTTGAGCCTTCAAGGTGAGTGACAGGCTTTCGGGAGTCAGGACGTGTATTATTTGCCACAGGATCCCTAGCCTCTGACCTGCTCTTGGAGCCACAGTATTTACATGGCTCGTCCAGTTCAACTTCTAGTCAATGGTAACCCCCTCCCAAGATGTTGGTAGTGGGGAATTCAGTGATGGTCATGATTAACATTGAATGTCAAGGGGTGATGGTTAGATTCTCCCTTGTTGGGGGTGCCAATTGTACTTGTGTGGCATTAATATTACTTGCCACTTGTCAGCCCAAGCCTGGATATTGTTCAGATCTTGCTGCGTTTGGACAGGGACTGCTTCAGTGTCTCAGGAGTCACTGCTGTAGGAAAGTACCCATCCTCCACCTGCCAAAAGCCTAAAGTGAAACAAGAAGTTCACTGTGCAGGGAATAGCAGGTACAGCCGAATGTTCCATCACTCAGATACAGTACAACATGTTGCAACATGCCTGAAAACAGCCCTTGAGCAAGACACTGGTTATCGTCATGATGCTCATCAAATATTGGTGAGCATCATGGCTTGAAATCATTAAACTGTAATTAAACTTATCGCTTTCTGTACTTGGTCAGCCTTGTATTTTGCTAATTAATGAGCAGTCTGCTGCTAATATTGGAAACGGCTGTTATAGATGAGATCTCATTCTGAAGGTCAACACTGTACCAGTTTCCATTGTGCTCACTCAAGCATATAATCAAAAGACACACACTGACACATTAGCTGAAAGATAATGGTTTGGAAATTCTAATTGTGGAAAAAACAAGGTACCAGAATACAATCTGTGGTGTTACAACTGCAATATAACGAAACTATATTGATATGATTGCCTGCAATCCTGTGATTTAATGATTTAAAGATTCAATGATATCCTATGGTGCAGTTCCTTTCCAAAAGCCAGTCCATTTGAAACAACAGATTACAATGAAAGTATCTGAGGTCCAGAGGTTCAGACCATAACAGTATTTGGAGCATGGCACACAGCCAAAGTCTTTTTGCACTCATTTTTAATATTGTAAAATCAGCCTTACGAATTATACCTTTATTGAACAAACAGCTTTTCAATAAATAAGTACTTACACAATGAAGTTACACTTGAATCAAACTGCAAAACACGGTTATACTGCAGCCTTGAGTTTCAGAACAATATCTGCCAACGGTGATGCAAGTTCAGCAGAGGTGTTGTCATGACAGGGAGATATTAGGAACTTAGGTCTGGAAATGGGCTCCAGGATACAATGGCAACTTAGAGGCTAAACAGACTGAGGGAAAAGACTGCTAGCAGCAGAGTCAGAGGGTGACATCCACAGCCTGGTTGCCTTGTCCCATTCAGACTTAACATTGTTAGTAGAAATACACGGAATGCCCCGGCTCAGCCAGGATGATCCACTCAAGATCCATTGTCATTTGGAACACCCTGGTTTGACCAGCCATTATCCCTTCATAGTCTTATGACCTATTTATCCGTCAATGGAAGGTTAGTTGCCTATGAATGGCATAGCTCTGTTCTTTTGTAGAAACGGGAGTGGAAAATCAGACAGCCAAGATAATAATGATGGATTAAAGTCTGGCCACCTCAGGGGAGAAACTTTGTTTGTAGGGTTGGGCAGAGGTGAGGGAGAGAGAGAGAGAGAGAGAGAGAAAGAATGCTGTACTGAACATTTACAGGCAGACTGTTGTGGAAATCGCCGAGAGAAGTAATGAAAGTTGCCACTGAGACATGCTTTGGAAAAGGGTTCTAAACAAATATCACTATTAGAAGAAAAATTGCTTTGCAAATGTAAGTATTGCCATCGCCTGTCTGTGTAAGCCAAGAGAGCGGTATGGTTATTTAAAGTGATGTTTAGTGGGAACTAGCGTTTTAAGGTTAAGGAACTAAATATAAGTCAGACGGTGGCACACTACTGCCTCACGACGTCGAGAAGCTGGATTCAAACCCAGCCTTGGGTCACTGTACATGTGTAGTTTGTACATTTTCGCCGTGCCTGGGTGGGTGTCACACCCGCAACCCGAAGATATGCAGGGTAGGTGGATTGGCCAGGCTAAATTGCCCCTAAATAGGGAAAAAAAAATTTTAAGAAAAAAAAAGAAACTGCATGTAATCCGTTAGTGTTAGAGCTGAAGCAAAAGTAAATATTGTTTTATTTTCTTTTGTTTTAATAAAGTTGGTATATAAAATAAACAAGTCCTATTTCTTACATCACTACTCCTGGAACGAATCGATCTTTCTGCTCAGTCTTGAAACTTAAAAAAGTTATGCCATTTGGTCCAGTCTCTCGCCATTGTTAAGAGCTGACCAGTCATCCATAACAGTGTTATATACTGGTCTGCATCATTCTCTAGCCAGACAAAACTCTACACTCTGCCATCCAAATACTGAATTTGTGGTAATTATCATAACAGGACAGCACGGTGGTGCTGTGGTGAGCACTGCTGCCTCATGACGCCGAGTCCCAGGTTCAATCCTAGCTCTGGATCACTGTCCGTGTAGAATTTGCACATTCTCCCCATGTCTGTGTGGGTTTCACCCCCACAACCGAAAGATGTGCAGGGTAGGCAGATTGGCCATGCTAAATTGCCCCTTAATTGGAAAAAATGAATTGGATACTCTAAATTATTTTTTAACTCATAAGAGTAATGCATTACTCTTATAGGTTCTTAACTAAATTCTGTATTTGTAGCAAATATTATCTGCATGACTGGCATTCAGGTTATTAAAAACGGATTAAAATCAGTTGTTCTTGGGCAGCACGGTGGCGCAGTGGGTTAGCCCTGTTGCCTCACGGCACCGAGGTCCCAGGTTCGATCCCGGCTCTGGGTCACTGTCAGTGTGGAGTTTGCACATTTTCCCCGTGTTTGCGTGGGTTTCACCCCCACAACCCAAAGATGTGCAGGGTAGGTGGATTGGCCACGCTAAATTGCCCCTTAATTGAAACAAAAAAATTAATTGGATACACTAAAAAAAAAAATTTTTTTTTTTTTTTAAATCAGTTGGTCTTCAGAATCACTTTACACAAATGCAGTAAAACTGTTACACCAAATAGGTAGAAGAGGAAAGGAAGCATCTTCTGGTATGCTCGCAATACAAACCATCAACTAAAACATTCTGCAAAGTTGAGGCTGCTGGTGGGAAGAATTATATGTACCCTGTAATTGTTGGGTGCCAGTTAGTTGACACTCCGCAATGTAACACTGAAAATAAAAATATGCATTTGAAACAATGTACATGATCATGGAAAGATTGCAATGTCAACTTTCTTTTTTTTTAAATAAATTTATTGTACCCAATTATTTTTTTTTCTCCAATTAAAGGGCAATTTAGCGTGGCCAATCCACCTACCCTACCCATCTTTGGGTTGTGGGGGCAAAACCCACGCAGCACGAGGAGAATGTGCAAACTCCACACGGACAGTGACCCGGCTGGGATCGAACCCGGATCCTCGGTGCCGTGAGGCAGAAGTGCTGACCACTGCACCACAATGCCACCCTCTGCAATGTCACCTTTAAGCTTCCATTGGTGGTGGTGGTGGTGGTGGGGGGGGGGGGGGGGGGGGGGGGGGGGTTCCACACAGTCCAGTAATGTGAATATTAGACATGTCAATGTACCCACAGCACCCAATGGTACAATAAGCTGCCGTTTTTGTTTGCCTTTTGTCTCAGGAGGTTTCTTAAGAAGCACATCTTCTGAAATCTTTCCCTTAGAGGCCTCCAAAAGTACTGACATCAACTCATTTACACTACTAATGGGATGCCTCTGTAGGTATAATACCTGATTATGTAGACTCAAAACATTTACACATATTTCCTTAATCCACAGCCTATGGTATAAAATTCCATGATAAACTGTAATCATGTAACTAACATTTGACTGTCAAGCTTTTAGGAATAAAGGAATGTGACATCAGCAAATAGTTGAGGTGTTTTGAAGAAAGCCAGTTTGTGGATTTGTATTCAATTTCATGTTTTAAAACGTGCTCATCAACCTAAATATTGTACAATATATTATACAGACATACGGCAGCGCAGTAGCGCAGTGATTAGCACAGTTGCTTCACCACTCCAGGGTCCCATGTTCTATTCCTGGCTTGGGTCACTATCTGTGCGGAGTCTGCACGTTCTCCCATGTCTGCTTGGGTTTTCTCTGGGTGCTCCGGTTTCCTCCCACAGTCCAAAGATGTGCAGGTTCGGTGGACTGGTCATGATAAATTGCCCTTAATGTCCAAAAAGGTTAGGTAGGGTTACTGGGTTACAGGGATAGGGTGGAGGGGTGGGCTTAAGTCGGGTGCTCTTTCCAAGGGCTGGTGCAGACTCGATGGCCGAATGCCCTCCTCTGCACTGTCAATTCTATGATAAGCACAAAGATGTTGAAGTCATAACATTTTCGTCTAATGCAACTGATGTACCATTTCACAAGCAGCTAGTTTATCATATTATCTGACCTTAGATAGGACACAACAGTTGGCCACCCAGTATGTGCAGGAAAAAACAGCTAGAGTTTCAGTTGCTAATCATTGTGCAGGGGGTTCAGCTCAAATCCAAGAAACGGGGTAGGATTAGGTTCACCCGTGATATCTTCCAGCGTCTGACAGCCTGCTGGCACTCACCACCGGGTGTTATGAAACCTAAGCTTAACTTAATGTTGAGTGCGGAGCTCAAGAACTCAAAAGTATCAACAAACCTCCGATTTCCCACAATGCGCAGACTGGGATGCAATTCAGCAAATGTATCTGCATCTTTGAGTTCTTCGGGCCCAGGTCAGGCCCATGCGGCAAGCGCATAAAGGGAGAAAAAAAAAAGGATGGCACAAAAATCCAGATCAAGTGACTGGGAACAGAGCATTATGAAAGACTTGTGTCCCAGGAAGGGAACAAGGAGAATGGACAGGGAGAAGTTCAAAAATGGGGAGAGGGGACAGGGACTACCCTCCCAGGTAGGGGCCAGAGACAGGAGATAGAAACAGGCCTCAGTGAAGGAAAAAGAGAGGAGTTGAGAAACAGGCTCCAAACAGTAAAAGGGCTGTGGGGAACGGAGTTCAGAAAAATGTGAGGTGAACTTATTGAAACATACAAGATCCTTTGAAGACTTTTTTAAAATTTAGAGTACACAATTCATTTTTCCAATTAAGGAGCAATTTAGCATGGCCAATCCACCTAGCCTGCACATCTTTGGGTTGTGGGGGAGAAACCCACGCAAACACAGAGAGAATGTGCAAACTCCACACGAACAGTGACCCAGAGCCTGGATCGAACCTGGGACCTCGGCGCCGTGAGGCAGCAGGGCTAACCCACGTGCTGCCCTGATCCTCAGGAAACTTGATAGGATGGATACCGCGAAGGTGTCTCCTCTTGTGGGAGAACATGGGGACATAGTTTAAAAATAAGAGGTCTCCCTTCTAAGACGTTTCCAAGGCTAGATCATTGAATTTATTCAAGGCTGATTTCGTTTGAGAGGGAAGCGAGTCAAGGGCAAGATTGGTGGCACAGTGGTTAGCATTGCTGCCTCATGGCGCCGAGGTCCCAGGTTCGAATCCTGGCCCTGGGTCACTGTCTGTGTGGTGTTTGCACATTCTCCCCGTGTTTGCATGAGTTTCGCCCCCACAACCCAAAGATGTGCAGGGTAGGTGGAATGGCCACGCTAAATTGCCCCTTAATTGGAAAAAATAAATTGAGTAGTCTAAAAAAAAATTTAAAAGAGAAGCGAGTCAAGGGTTATGGAGGGCAGACAGAAAAGTGGAGTTTAGACCATAATCAGATCAGCCAAGATCTTATCGAATGGCAGAGCAAGCTTGAAGGGCTAATCGCCTACTCCTGATCCCAAGTCCTAAGTTCCTATGAAATGTTCATCATTCTGCATTGGACAGATTTAGATTTATTCATGGGAAGTCTGCACTTTGGAGGTGTCACAATCTTTCTGCACATTCATCCCAAGAATATCTTTAATGTGCTCTAAAACATCTTCTCCTGCTGTTGAAAGCCTTATGGTAGCAATCTACAACCATCAGTGCCCTCGGCGTTAGACGTGCTTGGTGAATTACTCAAGATATCCTGTTCCATCATCTATCACAGTTATCACATTTCCCTAAGAATATCAACTTTAAATCTTTCTCTTGATAGTGAATGATAAGACAATCGTCAAGTAAGGGAGGATTAGAAAACTTGAAAAGAAAAATCAACATCACCTCATGGTTTTCCCCATCACTGGAGGAAAGGGCAAAGCTTCCTTTAAAAAAAAAAGTACTCCTTTTGGGACTTCCGGTGGCGACTATGAGGGAGTAGATTGCAGATTTGGTGGCTCCCGTTTCGGTCGGACTTTTGGACCTTTTCTCTCTCCTCCCCCCCCCCCCCTCTCCCCGACATTTTTGCGCTTTTGAGTGTGGAACTGGAAAGCAATAGTACTCAGGCACTGAACCCATACAGAGTTGTATGGACTTAAGAAGGCGGAGGGACCGTAAACAGCAGAAGAAGTGGTCAAACAAGGGCACGGTGGAGGCTGTGAGAGACACCAATATGGCCGGTGTCCAGAGCAAGGCGCTAACAGCCCAGCCTACAATGGAGCAGCTGCTACAGGCCATGCAGGAGGGCTTTTTAAGCTCTGAAGGGCGATAATTTGGAGCCGCTCCAGAAGTCGATGGACTGATTGGAAAAATTGCTGGATGATCAGGCTGAGAAGCTCCAGAAGCTGGAGAAGACGGTGGAGGAGCAGGTAGACTTTCAAACGGTGGCGGACGTGGAGATTCGGAGGCTGAAGGATCAGCAAAAAATGCTCCTGGAAAGGCTGGAGGAGCTGGACAACAGATCTCGCCGGCAGAATGTAAGAATTGTTGGCTACCCGGAGGGGCTGAATGCTGCCACGTATGTGGAGGGTATGTTTCAGAAGCTGCTGGGGAACGTGGTGTTCCCTCTCCCGCTGGTGGTGGACAGGGCATACAGAGTGCAGGTGAGGCAGCCGCGACGAGGGGGTCCCCCACGAGCGATGGTGGTCCGGTTCCACAGGTTCCTGGACAAGGAGCGGATTCTGCAATGGGCCAAGAGCTCACAAAGCTGTACCTGGGACAATAGCACCCTGCGTGTTTACCAAGACCTGAGCACTGAGGTGGCCAGGAGGAGGAGAGGCTACAGGCAGCTGAAGGAGGTTTTGTACAAGAACAAGGTGAAATTCGGGCTGCTTTTTCCGACACGACTGTGGGTTACCTATGAGAGCCAGCACCACTATTTCGAGGAACCCGAGGAGGTGATGGGCTTTGTTAAGAAGCAAGGGCTAGCTCTGAGCTGAGGACTCTTGGATTTATGGTAGAACTTAAGTCTAATTTGTTTCTCTCTCGCTTTGAGAGATGCCTGCATGCTTGGATCCATTCTTTTCGTTTCTTCGACCTTTTTATGTTGATGTATTTTGGTTGCGATGTGTTTTTCTTGTTCTTTTTCGTGGTTTCCAGAAATGTTTCCTTTTTGGGTCTCTTGTTTGGTTAGAGGTTTGGTCAGAGGAAAATAAAAGAGAAAATAGCTGAAAAGGTGTGGTTATGATGGGGGTTTCAGGGGAATTTTTTGCAATCTTTTTGTGTGTGTGGAGGGGAAGGGCTAAGAGTGCCTGGTACTTCTTATCTCTATCTGTTTGATTTAAATTGCACTATTGTAGGGGACGTCTTTGACTTGTATAGAGTGTGTGTTTAAGCAGGGCTGGTTTGGGGAAGGGGAGGGGGGGGGGCAGGGAACAATGGGTGAGAGACGTTGGTGCCAATGCAGGGAGCCACCAGACTAGCTGGGTGGGCTAGTCAACAGAAGCCAGGTGAGGGGGATTCATGCAGATTAACTAGAGCAGGGGTTAGGTGGTAGGATGGTGTCACTGGGTGGGAGGCGGGGGGGTATTGATTTGCTGACGAGGATGGAAACTGGACATGGCAACAGTGAGGAGGTCATGGGTGGAGCTGGCCAGGAGGCGGGCCAGAGGAAGCGCGACACATGGCTGGGGGCTGGCCAAGGAAAGGGGTTGGCTGATCGGCAAAGGGGGGAGGAACATAAAGTCTCGTTATACACGGATGACCAGTTGTTATACATAGCAGACCCAATGGTGGGGATGGACGGCATCATGGAAATCCTGAGGGAATTTGGCCGGTTTTCAGGATATAAATTGAACATGGCTAAGAGCGAGTTGTGCGTAATTCAGGCGCGGGGGCAGGAGAGTAGGCTGAAGGGATTGCCGTTCAGGCTGGTAGGAGAAAGCTTTTGATACTTGGGGATACAGGTGGCACGGGACTGGGGCAGGTTTCACAAGCTCAACCTGTCCCAATTGGTGGACCGAATGAGGGAGGAGGTTCGGAGTTGGAATGCGCTCCCGCTGTCACTAGCAGGGAGGGTGCAGACTGTTAAGATGATGATTCTCCCGAGATTCTTGCTCATATTTCAGTGTCTCCCCATTTTCATCCCGAGGTCCATCTTTAAGAGGCTGAATAAAATTATCCTGGGATTTGTCTGGGCAGGGAAGTCCCCACAGATGAAGAAGGTGATGCTCGAAAGGAGCAGAGGGGAGGGGGGGCTGGCGTTGCCGAACTTTAGCAACTACTACTGGGCGGCCAACATGGCGATGATAAGGAAATAAGGAAATGGATGGTGGGCATGGGGTAGGTCTGGGAGCGGATGGAGGTTGCTTCGTGCAGGGGCACCAGTTTGGCGGCCCTGGCTACGGCGCCTCTGCCACTTCCGCCGGTGCGGTACTCCACCAGCCCTATAGTAGTGCCGGCTTTGCGGATCTGGGGCCAGTGGAGGAGGCATATAGGGGAAGTGAGAACATCGGTGTGGACCCCAATCTGCGGCAATCACCGATTTGCCCTGGGGAACATGGATGGTGGGTATCGACTGTGGCAGAGGACGGGGATTGTGAGGGTGGGTGATCTGTTCCTGGAAGGGAGCTTTCCCAGCATGAGGGCGTTGGAGAAGTTTGGGCTGGCGGGAGGGAATGACTTTAGACACTTACAAGTGAGGGATTTTGTGCGCAGACTGGTGCCGTCCTTCCCATGCCTCCCGCCAATGGGGAGACAGGACAAGGTAGTTTCTAGGGGAGAGGTAGGTGAGGGTAGAGTCTCAGATATTTACAAAGAACTAATGGGAGCACAGGATACACAGACTGATGACCTGAGGCTGAAGTGGGAAGAGGAGCTCGGGGGGGGGGGGGGGGGGGGGGGGGGGGGGGGAGACACGGTATTTGGGCAGAAGCTCTGGGCAGAGTAAACACGACCGCAACGTGTGCCAGGCTCAGTCTGATCCAGTTTAAGGTCGTGCACCGGGCCCACATGATGGTGGCCCGGATGAGTAAATTTTTCAGGCTGGAGGACAAGTGTCCCAGATGCGCCGGTGGGCTGGCTAATCACGTGCACATGTTCTGGTCGTGCCCTAGACTCAAGGGGTACTGGCAGGGATTTGCGGACATCATGTCCCGGGTTTTGAAAACTGGGGTGGTAATCAGTCCTGAGGTGGCAATCTTTGGGGTGTCGGAGGACCCAGGTGACCAGGAGGAGAAGGAGGCCGACGTCTTGGCCTCTGCTTCCCTGGTAGCCCGCTGACAAATACTGTTGGCATGGAGGGACACAAAGCCCCCAAAGACCGAAGCACGGTTATCGGACATGGCAAGCTTTCTCGGTCTAGAAAAGGTTAAGTTCGCCTTGAGTAGTTCACTATTGGGGTTCGTCATTGACTTCTTGGGGGGGGGGGGGGGGGGGGGGGGGGGGGGGGGGGGGGCTAGGATCGTGTAGACTAGGGTTTAGGCAGGTACTTGCGCGAATGGAGTTGTGGTTTGCACTGTGTTATCTACTTTTCCTTTGGTACGGTACTATACAATGTCATTGTTTTATATGCCAAAATACCTCAATAAAATTGTTTATTAAAAAATAGAAAGTACTCCTTTATTTTGAGGTCATGACAGGCTGAGTCGCCTTTGTGAGACGGGGTTGGGGTTACAGTAACATATAATAAAAGAGCATGGTGACTTCCCCACTCTTCCCCTACTCCCTCTCTCCTGTCACAGCTCTGGGCTGAAGGTAAACTTGATGACGACACTTCCTCCGCCACAATTCCAACACTGTCGCACAATCTCCTTCACTCATCATAAAAAATTGAATCGAAGATGCCAAGGCATACATATGGAGTGAGAGAACAGGTCACACTGGAGACCCCGCTAATGTCTCTCTGTATGCCAGGATATTGGAGATCTCTTAAAGAGGAACTCATCTTGCTTTTTTCCCCCCCAAGAACACAACTCACTGTCAGCTCATGCCAGCTATAAAGGTAAACGTTCGTTTAAGTCATCTCACTTCTAATATCTAAAATAAAATGACTTAGCATGATAATATTTGTTGTAAATTATATTACACAAGAGCTAGAATAGAGTGGGGAGATGTACTTTCAACCGTGAGAATAGAGGTAGGCAGTCTGGACCTAAATTCTTATTCCTCCAATGACTGAAAAAACAGTTTTGCCCCAAAATTGAAGATTCAACAATACAGGCTATTCAAAGATTGGTGTGAATTATGTAATGTTCTGCAACTCTTAAGTAACACAACCTGCATGAAATGTTAAGGTTTGTAAATGCTGTGATGGGACTAGGAGCATATCTGAGCACTGTAATAAATCAGAAATGTTCTTTACTGTTTTTGTAGAGTGAGACTATGGAATGGAGAAACCCGATTGTAAAGGTACGTAAAGATTTATGGAACAAATTTCTGTAAAACTGAATCAGTGCTTTTACAATTCTGTGAGCTTAAGCTCCCCTCATCATTTCACTGCCTTTTTAAAACTAGCCCATGCCAGGAAGGCTATCTATCCAAGTCAGCAAATTTTAGCTTTGGAGGAAGGTAGAGTGCCACTATAAGCTTCAAAGTCCTAAACAGGGAGAACAAGAGGTGTTGGGAACAAAATCTGCCAGGAATTACCACCACCACCTTCTGAAGGGCAGCTAGGGTGCAGTTTCCACATCCCATATATGAATTTAAAATAAAAATCGATATTCCACGACTCTTGCTGGACAAATATGCATGTCAAGATCTCAGTGACAAGATTAGCTGGGAAGAAGCAGAAATTGCGATGACGTTCAGCAACACTATACGATCCGAGCTTAACATTTAGGTCATTAAATATCTACTTAAATGAACCTTCAATCAGAACAGTTACACTGGTTTCAGTGAGTTTTGCACTGCATCTAATTTATAATGTATAATACAACATTCTATTTTTATTGGACGATCAGTAATGGGGTTGTGATTCACTAAGACGATGATTCATACACACACATAGATGTAATATCACAGAAGAATCATAGAATCCCTACAGTGCAGAAGGAGGCCAGTTCGCCCATCAAGTTTTCACCAACCCTTTGGAAGACCAAACTACCTAGACCCAATCCCCCATCCTATTCCTGCAACCCATTCTAAGGGACAATTTAGCATGGCTAATCCACCAACATTCCCATCTTTGGACACTGGAAGGAAACCAGAGCACCAGGAGGAAACCCACACAGACATAGGGAGAATGTTCAAACTCCACACAGTCACCCGAGATCGGAATCGAACCCGGGTACCTGGTACTGTGAAGCAGCAGTGCTAACCATTGCGCCACATATGAATGCTGTTTTTATTTATCCCAAGTCATCTTAAAACAATTTCTAAGGGCGGCACGGTGGCACAGTGATTAGCATTGCTGCCTACGGCGCTGAGGACCCGGGTTCGAATCCCGGCCCTGGGTCACTGTCTGTGAGGAGTTTGCACATTCTCCCTGTGTCTGCGTGGGTTTCACCCCCACAACCCAAAGATGTGCAGGTTAGGTGGATTGGCCGCGTTAAATTGCCCCTTAATTGGAAAAAATGAATTGGATATTCTAAATTAAAAAAAAAAAACAATTTCTAAAATCGAGTTAAAAAAACAAAATACTCCATACAAGAAAATCAACACATTCAGGACAGTGTTTAATCTCCCCCGCAACCACTATTCCAGTAATAATAAATAATAATAATCTTTATTGTCACAAGTAACATTACATTAACACTGCAATGAAGTTACTGTGAAAAGTCCCTAGTCGTCTGTTCGGGTACACAGAGGGAGAATTCAGAATGTCCAAATTACCTAACATCACATCTCTTGGGACTTGTGGGAGGAAACCGGAGCACCCAGAGGAAACCCATGCAGACACGGGGAGAACGTGCAGACTCCACACTGACAGTGACCCACGCCGGGCATCGGAAGCTGGGAGCCTGGAGCTGTGAAGCAACAGTCCTAACCACTGTGCTGCCCCCTAGATGTGTACATCACAATTCCACTACTCACTAACACACAACTGGACAAGTCTGGATGAAGGTAGTGGAATGTACCAAGCCCTGTGGAAGCACAGTCCAGCAAAAAGCTGAACCTTCAAGAACCAGAGAATAATGGAAGATGTATTGGATACATACCGCCGCAGTGATGGCCCTGGTTTTAATTTTAAGTGGAGCAACTGCTCCATCTGAAAATTCAAAATCTCCATGTAATGAAAGTTCTGCAGACTTGGAAATGTGCACACGAACGAATTCAAGTTATTTTCAGAACAAACAGTGATCTGGATATATGCTCGGGTAGTCATTCTAAAGTAAGAGACTTTTTGCACAATGAAATGGAAAGCCAGCTCCAGATAAAATGTGTGTACAATTTCACTGCAACTAAATCATATCACAAACCAAACACTGCCCCAATTGTGTGGTGTTATTTTATTTTTCCAATTTGTTTGGGGGAAGGTGGGGTTCTGCTCCTGTTTGGGAGGATTGTTTTACAGATGACTTGCAATAGATAAAGGCAGCTTTTGTGCATAATTAAATAAGTAGAATTCCAGTGAATCACAATCCAACCATTTTTTCACTCAAAAAAGAACAGTCATTTTCATCTTAAATGCAACCAAATCTAGTTAATATAGTATGACAGTCCTGATCAGATGGTCAATTAATCAGGTTGGTCTGTTAATTAATTAACATATGATTCTGTGCATACAATATCATATTACAATAAAAGCAAAACAGCTACCTCCCTACCATCCAGGTCAATGGGCATTTTTAAATAATGTTGTCGTTTCTCCTGCTCAAAAGTCAAAAACAGCACAATATTCGCCCATCATCCACTCTAGCCTCTGCACAGCCATTCTTACCCTGAATCCTTTCTCGTACAATGGTCAGCAATCTTCCCTTGACTTCTCTGCTACAGTCTCAGCTCCCTGCTGCACACAATCAGTCACTGATACCCAGCCCCCATCAGAATTTGTTTCATTCACATCTCATAAATAGATGTCATAGATGTTTACAGCATGGAAACAGGCCCTTCGGCCCAGCTTGTCCATGCCGCTCGATTTTGATCACTAAGCTAGGCCCACATGCCCACATTTGGCTCATATCCCTCTATACCTACCCTGCCCATGTAACTGTCTGTTTTTTAAAGGAAAAAATTGTACCCACCTCTACCACTGCCTCTGGCAGCTCGTTCCAGATGCTCACCACCCTCTTGTGTGAAAAAGTGTCCCCCTGATCTCTTTTGTATCTCTCCCCTCTCACATTAAACCTATGCCCTTTAGTTCTAGACTCCTCTACCATTGGTAAAAGATGTTGACAGTTACCTTATCAGTGCTCGTCATTATTTTATAGACCTCAATAAGTTCACCCCTAAGCCTCCTAAGCTCCAGGGAAAAAAGTCACAGCTTATCCAGCCTCTCCTTATAACTCAGACCATCAAGTCCAGGTAGCATCTTCGTGAATTTCTTCTGCACTCTTTCTAGTTCAACAATATCCTTCCTATAATTGGGTGACCAGAACGGATCACAGTATTCCATGAGAGGTCTTACCAATTCTTGTACAACTTCAAAAAGACGTCCTAACTCCTGTATTCAATATTCTGACCAATAAAACCTAGCATGCTGAATGACCTCTTCACCACCCTGTCCACCTGTGACTCCATCTTCAAGGAGCTAAGAACCTCTACCCCTAGATCTCTTTGTTCTGTAACTCTCCCCAACTCCTTACCATTAACTGAGTAGGTCATGCCCTGATTTGATCTACCTCACATTTATCCAAATTAATCTCCATCTGCCATTCATCGACCCACTAGCCCAATTGGTCAAGATCCTATTGCAATCTTATATAACCTTCTTCACCATCACTTTGCCACCAATCTTGGGTGTCATCTACAAACTTACTAACCATGCCTGCTACATTCTCATCCAAATCATTTATATATCACAAACAACCGTGGACCCAGCACCGATCCCTGAGGCACACTGCTGGTCACAGGCCTCCAGTTTGAAAATCAACCCTCCTCAACCATCCTTTGGCTTCAGTCGCTAAGCCAATTTTGCATCCAATTGGCTACCTCACCCTGGATTCTGTGAGATTTAACCTGTTTTTTAAAAAAATATTTTTTTATTCTCCTCCTTTTTCACATTTTCTCCCAAATTCACACTCAACAATAAACAATAATCAGTAACGAATGTACTGTCAATCCCCATATCAATAACAACGATCCCATCCTCCCACCAAACCCCCAAATATTAGCCCGCATGTTAACATAAACAAATGACAAAGAGGAATCAGGAATCACCCATAGTCACCATTAACACATACAGTCACCCCTCTCCCCAAACCCTCCTAATGTTCGATGTGATCCACTTCTCGAAAGTGCATAATGAATAACGCCCATGAATTGTAGAATCCCACCATCCTTCCCCTCAGTTCAAATTTGACCTTTTCAACCATCAAGAATTCCAGCAGGTCCCCCAGCCACGCCAGGGCACAGAGTGGAGAGGTTGATCTCCACCCTAACAGGATCCGCCTTCGGGCGCTCAACAAGGCGAAGGCTACAATATCTGCCTCCCCACCCGTTTCCAACCTCGGCTGGTCCGACACCCCAAATATGGCTTCCTGAGGGCCCGGGTCCAGTTTCATGTGCACCACTTTAGAGATTAACCTAAACAACTCCTTCCAGTAATCCTCCAGCCATGAACGTGGTTTGCGGACCCCCACCCGCAACATTCACATACACCTTCTGCCCCCTCAAAGAGCCGGCTCATCCTCGCCCTTGTAAGTTGCGCTCTATATACCACCTCCAGCTGTATCAGCCCCAACCTCGCACATGAGGTGGAAGCGTTCACCCTCCAGAGCACATCACACCAGAACCTCTCCTCCATATCCTCTCCCAACTCTTCCTCACACTTTGCCTTGATCCCTTCTAGCGGCACCTTCTCCTTCTTCAAATTAGCCCCATAAGCCGCCGATTCTACCCCTTCTCCAGTCCCCCTGTCGTCTGTGAGATTTAACCTTTTGCAACAACCTTTCATGCGGTACCTTGTCAAAGGCCTTGCTAAAGTCCATGTCGACAATGTCGACTGCACTGCCCTCATCTACCTTATTGGTTATCCCTTCAAAAAACTCAAATCAAATTTGTGAGACATGATTTTGCCCTTACAAAGCTTTCCCTAATTTGCCCTTGCCTGTCTAAATGCCTGCAGTTCCTGCCCCTCAGAGTACCTTCTAACAATTTACCCACTACAGAAGTAAGGCTCACTGGTCTGTAGTTCCCAGGTTTATCCCTGCAGCCCTCCAATCTTCAGGCACCTCTCCTGTGGCTATCGATGTCAAATATCTCAGCTATGGGGCCGTCAATTTCCTCCCTAGCCTCTCACAAACTCTTAGCATATATTTCAAAGGACTAAAAGAAAATGGAGCCTATTGAATGCCAATGAGATGGGACAATTCATTTGACCTCACACAGCTTGTGCTATAACACAATTGGAATCGCAATTCCATTCTGAAGTTGGAGGTAAGTGACATTGCTGGGCACAGGAAGCTTAGCTCCGCAACCAGCTACATTGTACACGAGGTCCAATCATAGAATCTTCATAGGGGGCAGCATGTGGCGCAGTGGATAGCACTGGGACTGCGGTGCTGAGGACCTGGATTCGAATCCCGGCCCTGGGTCACTGTCTCTGTGGAGTTTGTACATTCTCCCCATGTCTGCGTGGGCTTCACCCCCACAACCCAAAGATGTGCAGGTTAGGTGGATTGGCCGCACTAAATTGCCCCTTAATTAGAAAAAAAAGAATTGGGTGCTCCAATTTTTTTTTTTTTTTAAATAGAATCTTCATAGGATCCCAACATTGCAGGAGGCCACTCAGCCCATAAAATCTGCACCGACTCTCCAGAAGAGCACCCCACCTCGGCACCTCCCCCATCCTATCCCCGTAACCCCACCTAACCTTTGGACACTGAGAGGCAATTTAGCATGGTCAGTCTGCCTAACTTGCACTCTTTGAACTTTGGACTGTGGGAAGAAACTGGAGCATCCAGAGGAAACCCACACAAACACGGGAAAACGTACAAACTCCACACAGTGACCCCGGCCGATATTTAACCCAGGTCCCTGGCGCTGAAGCATCAGTGCTAACCACTGTGCCACACAGAAAGGCTGGTGCCTGACAAATTTCTACAGGTAGTTAGCCTCTTTTGTGAAATGAGAGGCCACTTGTGTCAGCTGTAGCAGCCTGAAGGCAAGTCCTGGGGAGCAAGGGTGTAGTTGCACCAGAAAAGTGTGAGTTTATTGCAAGTGCTCTGAACTTGCAGTACTACTTCTGTTCATCAGATTGATGCACAATTTCTGAAGAATCTGAAGCAGATCAGGTCCTACTCTGCGCATCGCCAACTAATTCCAACAAAGGAACCTAAAACAGGCATTGGACACTTCATTTGTAAGCAAAGGTCTGTTTTAGGCAGCCACTTGCTGCAATTTCTGAAGGGGAGGTAGCATCTCATACAAACAACCTAAATATATGCAAACATAATTTCCAATTTAAGAAATATTTTCACAGATGCAGTTAAGATGGCTGTTTACTTCCAATAGTGGATAAATCTACTAAGACTGTTAAAAGTAGCATCCAAGGGGTAAGAAATTATCAAATTTGCCTTCAAGGATAAATGATTTCTTACACATCACTGAGACCCTCACTGTTCTGCAGGAAGGGTTAAGTACGCAAACTGTAACTGGTGGACTGTTAAGAGTAAATGTTAAATTGTGCTAAAAATATTAAACTGCAAACAGAACCATTTAGCATGGTCTTCAGACCTGTTCCTTATTACATCACAATTGGCTGGCCTCCCATCGCTCTTTCTCTTTTTTTTAAATATAAATTTAGAGCACCCAATTAAGGGGCAATTTAGCATGCCAATCCACCTACCCTGTACATCTTTGAGTTGTGGGGGCGAAACCCACGCAAACACAGGGAGAATGCGCAAACTCCAAACGGACAGTGACCCAGAGCCGGGATCGAACCTGGCACCTTGGCGCCGCGAGACAGCAGTGCTAACTACTGCGCCACCGTGCTGCCCAACTATTTCTCTTAACCAAAGATCAGGAGGAAATAAGGGTCCCTAATGATCGGTGAAATTGTTTCAATCCTTTGCTGCACTTCATTGCTTGTGAAGTGCTTACCATCGGTACGGTAGCACAGTATTGAGCACTGTTGCTTCACAGCACCAGGGCCCGGAATTTATACCCAGCTTGGCTCACTGTCTGTGCAGAGTCTGCACATTCTCCCGTATCTGTGTGGGTTTCATCCAGGTGCCGGATCCGGTTTCCTCCCACAGACGTGGGTTTCCTAAAGACGTGCTTATGAGGTGAATTGGACATTCTGAATTCTCCCTCTATGTACCCGAACAGGCGCCAGAATGTGGTGACATGGGGATTGTTACAACAACTTCATTGCAGTGTTAACGTAAGCCTACTTGTTACATTAATAAAGATTATTATTAGGTACATAAATTCCTCCATTGAGAATTAAAGAAATGTCACTGACATAACATTTGGGAAAGTTTCTCTATGTTAGCATCTTCAACTTGTGAAACAGAACTAAACGTATCTTTGACCTTGATACTTGGGAGTTGCATTGTGGAATGAGATCTAATATGGCCTCCCCCCTCGCATTCTGTACTGCAGAGTGTAAACAAACTTCCGTCACTCCCATATGCCCACTTTGACTGCGCCCACTCAGGGCATGAATACAGAATTACACTTGTGCTACACAGCAGCAAATGCTCCTTACAATTTTCTGTGTTGGTTGCTGCATCAGATCTGAAGAATTACATTTTCGGAGAAGGAAATTTTACCAATGTCAAGAATGCTGTGACAAATCAATTCACCTTGCATGCAATATGTGGATTCTGCCAAAATCGGATGCAAATGTGACGATAATGGAGTGGTCACAACACTCCTTGTTAATAATGGTTAATAAAGCATGGTTAATAATGCCATGCTATGGAGATGCCGGCAGTGGACTGGGGTGAGCATATTAAGAAGTCTTACAACTTATAATAATTAATAATTAACCTCTGTGCTTTTCAGACTGCATCTCTCTGCATTCATATTCAAAATGTGTACTAAAGGCATTATTTCCCAGTAATCTATCAAGTGATAACGTTGCACTGATTGTCATATTTGCTAATCTTGTCAAAATGGAGGTTACTGCACATCAATGATAACAGCATGCAGTAGGCATTGATAGTTGCCATAGAATCTGCAAGAAGCACACAATGAAGTATAATCACACCAACAGTTTAACAGAATTTACTACTATAGAAGAAATAATAAGCCTCTAAATGGTCTTGGACTCAACCTAGTTTGATTAGAGGGCATTAGTTTAAGATGAAAGGGGAGAGATATAAAAGGGTCCAGAGGGCAATGTTTTTCACATAGAGAGTGGTGAGTGTCTGGAAGGAGCTGCTAGAGACAGTATTAGCGTCAGGTCCAATTGTGTCATTTAAAAAGCATTTGGGCGGCTTCGTGCAGGGGCTCCAGTTTGGAAGCCCTGGTCACGGCTCCTCTACCGCTGCCGCCGGCCAAGTACACCACCAGCCCGGTAATGGTGGCGACCCTGCGGATATGGGGCCAGTGGAGGAGGCATGTGGGGGAGATGGGGGCGTCTGTCTGGGCGCCAATCTGCGACAACCATCGGTTTGCCCCCGGCAGTATGGGTGGGGGGTTCCGAGTATGGCGGCGAGCAGGGGCGGGAAGGGTGGGTGATATGTTCCTGGAAGGGAGCTTCGCGAGTTTGAGGAGCTTGGAGGAGAAATTTGGGTTGGTAAGGGGAAATGATTTTAGATACTTACAGTTGCGGGACTTTGTTCGTAGACAGGTCCCATCTTTCCCTCGCCTCCCGCCAATGGGGATCCTCGACAGAATAGTCTCTAGGAGGGAAGAAGGGGAGGGCAGAGTCTCGGGTATATATAAGGTGCTCATGAGGGAGGAAGGGTCCCAGACAGAGGAACTGAAACTTAAATGGGAGGAGGAGATAGGCGGGGAAATGGAGGATGGGCTGTGGGCAGAGGCCCTGAGTAGGGTAAACTCGACCGCGACATGTGCTAGGCTCGGGCTGATCCAATTTAAGGTCATTCACCGGGCCCATATGACGGTGGCTCGGATGAGCAAATTTTTTGGGATAGAGGACAAATGCGCTAGGTGCGCGGGAGGACCAGCGAACCATGTTCACATGTTTTGGGCATGCCCTGAGCTGAGGGGGTACTGGGAGGGATTTGCGGGGGGTCATGTCCCAGGTGCTAAAAACAAGGGTGGTGATGAGTCCAGTGGTGGCAATTTTTGGGGTTTTGGAAGACCCGGGGGTCCAGGGGGAGAAAGAGGCCGATGTGCTGGCCTTTGCTTCCCTGATAGCCTGGCGACGAATATTATTGGCGTGGAGGGACTCAAAGCCCCCGAAGACGGAGTGGTGGCTTGCGGACATGTCGAGTTTCCTGGGGATGGAAAAAATTAAGTTCGCCTTGAGGGGATCTGTGCAGGGGTTCACCCGGAGGTGGCAACCATTTATTGACTTCTTTGCGGGAGAGTGAGTGTCAGCAGGGGGGTGGGGGGTAGAGTAGAGTAGGAGGGAAAATATGGCGGGTAGTACCGGTGGGAGGGGAGCGGGCTTGTGCAATATGTTACGATGGAAGTATTGAAAGTACGTGGATGTTTGCACATTTTTGCCCTTTTTGCTTCCTTCCTGATGATGTCTGTAACTGTTTATAAAGCCAAAAACTACCTCAATAAAATTGTTTATTAAAAAAAAGCATTTGGACAGTTATATGGGTAAGATAGGTATAGAGGGATATGGGCCAAATGCAGGCAATTTGGATTAGTTTAGTGGTAAAAACTGGGCGGCATGGACAAGTTGGGCCGAAGGGCCTGTTTCCATGCTGTAAACCTCAAAGACTCTTGCTTTACATCAATTTCAGAAAAGCAGCACCTGCAGCATCCCAATCAGCCTCGGCCAAATTAATTCCTGATCACAATGCAGTGCACTTTAAGGGATAGGGTGTGTGTGTGGTACAAAACCAGTCTGGCTGTACAGGCCTCTATGATAACATAGCCAACCAATAACACCATATGTTCACATATCAAAATGGATCTCTGGGGTGAGATAGAGTACTGAAGGGAAGGGAATGTTGCATATGTTGAACTGCACCACAGCAACAGACAGTGACTTCAGCAATTTTGTGGGGGGGTTGGAGGTCAACTTCATGGTAATAAATACCATAAAAACAATGTTGAGGTTAATCTAATCTATACTAGATGGCAGTTATAAAATGAGTGAGCTTTACCCTGATGTTTTAAACTGGATTTTGAACCAGAGTGAGATTACAGCCCTTCAATGCGGGAGGGCATGCCAGGAGCAGGACCACACATACATAAAAATGAGGTGTCAAACTGGTAAAGCTACAGCATGGGATATACTTGCATGCCATAGAGCTTTAGCAGCAAGTAACAGACAGAGCTGAGCAAGCCCACAATCAATGAATCAAGATCTAGGTTCTGCAGTTCTGACACATCTAACCGTGAATGGTGGTGGACAATTGAACAACTCACTAGAGGAGGCTCCACAAATATCCCCACTTTCAACGATGGGGCAGCCCAGCACATCGGTGCAAAACGGAAGACTGAAGCAATTGCAAAAATCTTCAGCCAGAAGTGCCGAGTGGATAATCAATTCCAGCCTCTTGCGGAGGTGCCCAGCATCACAGGTGTCAGTCTTCAGCCAATTCGATTCACTGCACGTGATATCAAGAAACGGCTGAAGGCACTGGATGCTGCAAAGGCTGTGAGCCTCGACAATATTCCGGCAATAGTACTGAAGACTTGTGCTCCAGAGCTTGCTGCACCTCTAGCCAAGCTGTTCCAGTACAGCTACAACACTGGCATCTACTCAGCAATGTGGAAAATTGCCCAGGTATGCCCTGTACACAAAAAGCAGGACAATTCCAGCCCAGCCAATTACTGCCCCGTCAGACTATGCTCGTCATCAGTAAAGTGTTGGAAGGGGTTATCAACAAAGCTATCAAGTAGCACTTCCTAAGCAATAACCTGCTCATCAATGCTCAGTTTGGGTTCCACCAGGGCCACAGTGTTCCTGCCCTCATTACAGCCTTGGTTCAAACATGGACAAAAGAGCCTAACTCCAGAGGTGAGGTCAGTGACTGACTGCCCTTGACCATTACCATCTAAAGCACAAGAGCTGCAAATGCATGGGAACACCACCATCTGCAAGCTCTCCTCCAAGCTGCATACCATTCTGACATCACAGCCATTTCTTCAGTCACTGGATCAAAATCCTGGAACTCCCTTCCTATCAGAACTAAGGGTGTACCTGCAACAGACGGACTGCACCGGTTTAAGAAAGCAGCTCACCACCACCTTCTTGAGGAAATTATGGTTGGACAAAAAAATGCTGCCTTGCCAACACTGCACACATTCCATGAAATAATTTTTAAAATCTTAAGCAGCTCGAAAAAAAAGACACAAGCAAATACATCCCGAGAAAAAATTCCAAATATCAGCTAATGCCAACCCTTATCTCCAATTTCTTGAGTTTTTAAAAAATTATATGCATTACGACCATATATCAGCAGAATTGCAACTATCACATCCTTCCAGTTCTTCAGTTAAAGGAATGTAAGAGACGTTTAGTACAGTGGGGCTTTATATAGGGAAGCTTTTGAACACCTCTCTGACAGAGGATACAAAAGGAAGATTTATCTACTAACGGGCAAATTGCTCATCGCTTCCCTCCAAGCAATGTCACAATCTCTTTTGTCTTTTTTAAAATAAATTTAGAATACCAAATTATTTTTTTTCCAATTAAGGGACAATTTAGGATGGCCAACCTACCTAACCTGCACATCTTTGGGTTATGGGGGTGAAACCTACATGGACAAGGGGAGAATGTGCAAACTCCACTCAGCCAATGACCCGGGGCTGGGATCAAGCCCATGTCCTGAGCGCTGCAGGCAGCAGTGCTAACTACTTGCCACCGTACCACCATGCAATCTTTGTCTTTATCAAAATATTGTCAGCGTTCTTCTGAACTTTCCTCTTGCTTCCTTTTTATGTTTCAAGCACTCTAGACGTCCTTTTCCTTGCCTACGTTCTCAACCAAGGCTACCGATTTTCATGTTTTCACAAGATGAAACCAAGTTACAGAATCCATTTCTAAAACATGTTTTAAAGAACAGTATTGAAAGCAGAATCTAACATCTTCAGCTATGAGAAACCAGCATCCATGGTCAAGACCAATGCCACAATATCTTGATTTATCTTTTTCCAGGATCTCAAAACTAAACTTCTTGCATCCCTCAGCGTCCTCCTCCTGCAGACAATTGAAGTCCAACCTTGACATCACCTACCTCCTACCCACTCCTTCTCAAATTATCTTGTATCCTCTCTCTCTTTTCCACCTTAGTGAGGTCCCACACTCATGCCCCCCAATGAAGCAATCTCAGTAAGAAAATAAAAATCAGCCATTGCTGTGATGTCGGACCATTGCGTTGCTCTTTAAAATAAAACACAGAATATCATGGCTGCGATCACCACAATATGTGGGTAAACCATCTGCAAATAAAATGTCAAATATTAGCACAGAAATTCCAATAACTAAAACATACCTCAGTGCGGTTCACAGAGATGTAAACCCTTCTCACAATGTTCCCTTCAAATTTTCACTTAATCTAAAACATTCAAAGCAGTTTGCCTTTAAATACCTCAACATGGAAATTCCCATTTAGAAAGGTGGGAAAGATTACACAAGATGTAATAAAAGCTATCTTATCATCTTTCATCAGATTGTCACTATTGACCTTTATTCCACCGTTTAGCGGGTTGATTAAAGTTTAATGATTGCAAGAGGGGGAGAAACTGCATGTTCATCATTTCGTTTTATTTCATCATCCTTGGAATGCTACTGCTAGTGTGAAGTGAGGAAATGTTTGTTGACTTTCAGAGTGGAATTCCAAACTATGCCCAAATGCCAAGCCTAGTTGCTGGAATTCTCGAGATTTCACACACTGCTTCCTCCAATCAATCCTGTGTCAGTATTTTCTTTTGGTTCAAAGCAAAATAAGAACAAGGCAGTATAATAAAACAAACTAACTAACCTGTCAGGTTGCGATGGGGGGGGGGGGGGGGGGGGAAGACAGCCCTTGCAAATACAAAATTATTGGAATCAAAGCCTAAATGCAGGACAACCTTGTTTCTTCACATAGTACGGTGTGATGTTGGCATAACACAAGAGTATTTCTTTCAATCTTCTCTCCCCTCAGTAAATCCTACAGCAGCCATTGTTCCTGCCCTCACTCAGTCATTTGCCAACTCGGTTTGCAAGGGCTCAACCGAAACACTCGAAAAAGCCCGTCAAGCACAAGCGAAAAAAAACCAATAATAAATGAAAGGTGAATGAAACAGACTGACACGTCTCCTGCTGGTTAACATGTAGGAGATGTGTGGCCGGTTCCGCCGTCTCAGTCAGTCCGTGTGCCTCCCCCTTTCCCTCTGCTGCTTTCTACTGTCCAGCAATAATAACCCACCTTTAATCGCCTCGGGATTGCGGGGCTGCCGTTAGATTAAATGTTGACATTGGGGGGGGGGGGGTCCACGCGAAAACAAAATAGTTCATATTTACTGAAGACACATATTCTGCCAACGGTTCCATGACTGGGTTACCGGTCACTCGAATATGTGTGAGCCCGCTGCTCTCTCTCTCGCTATCCCTCCCTCCCTCACTCGGGACTTCCAATTGTGTGGAATTGTGTTGCAAGCAAATTGATTCATAAAACCGCTAGGTGAGCGGTAACTGGACCGGGAGGGAGGGGGATATCAATGATAGAGCGCTCCGCTCCTCACTTGCTGCGTTATGCTGCTGCTATTTACCATTTGCATTCCGAGCCGGCGGTTCTTACCTTTAGCCAGCAGCCTGCCTGCTCCCCTCTCACCCGTAACCTCTCTCCCCGCGAGGACAAAATACCACCTCAACAGCCTTGCCTCTGACTGCTGGCTCCGCCCCCCCCGCGCGCGCGCGCGCCACGTCCGCGCACACCGGTTGGCAGCGACGCGCCTCTCGCGCCTCGGCCGCGCTTGTGGGTGAGTGGGTGAGTGGGCGCGCGCGTTCTGCAGGAAAGTAGCGCGAGACTGCGGCGCCCCGCGCCACCATTGGTCAGTCAGCAGGTTGTGTGTGTGCTTATTTTGCAACTTGTCCAAGCTTCCAGTCACGGTCCTCACACACATCCCCTTTGCTCACTGTTGCAGCCGAGGAGGCCATATAAATGCGTCCTCCATCCCAATTGTTCCCATTTGTGGAAGCACCACCACCCATAACACTAAATATGAATAACTGTTCCGAGGCACCTTGAAGGGGAAAACAAACAAAAAAATGCATTCTATCGCACCCTCTTGTAATTTTCAATTGGGAAATGTTGCGCCCACCCCCTCTGCTGCTGAGATGTCTGCCTGACGTTGGAATGTGCATTGTAGATATCAAAGGCATTGCACAGAGGCAGCCAGGAATGGACGGACACAAGTCGGGCTTCAGTGGCACTTTCTGCAATTTTCAAGTTGAAATGTTTTGCAATGCAACGCTACAAATGTTATGAATGGAGTATGTTTTTGGAACAAAACAACCCCCCACCCACCCCCCCCCCCCCCCCCCCCGCTACGAGATTTGTAATTTTAAACCTTTATCTTCTGGAACGTGCGTGGAAGTTTAATGTAAATGTTTTATATCACAATGTAATTTACTCAATGCCTGTCTTGAACGTCCATGCATAAAAACAAAGAAGGTACATTAAATGGCAAATCCTCTCATTTCTCCTCACCAAACTTCTGTCAATTCCATTGGTCATCACTCAACACCAGTGCAGGTTTCAGATATAGGCTGGAAGTGATTCACTCCTGCTGTTTATTGCAACATCTGAACAGGAGATTACGTTCCCACCACACCAACTAATTGATATGCTGTTTATTTGGGGGAAAGTACTAGTTTGGGGAATCAATCGCAAATATGTCAGAAATCACATTACAAGTGAATCACAATTACCGGAGCAAAATGGTAAAAGTGAACAGACGTGCAGCACAAAAACTCCTCTCTTGAGTAGGTTATTGTTTTCTTTTTTTTTAAATGTATTTTATTACAATCATGTATCAAAACAGGTTAAAGCAAATAAACACCCGGGAAACATACTTCCCAGCAATCAACTATGCAGTCTGTACAAATCTTTTCACTTTTTCACCCCCCCACCCCCCCCAGCTCCTCAAGCTCCTCAAACAGTCACAAACATCCCCCATCTTTTCTCAAACCCCCTTCAGAGCCTCTTAACTTTATCTTCTCCAGCCGCAGGAAGTCATACAGGTCACCCAACCAAGCCACTACCCCCGGCAACGATGCCAACCGCCACTCCAGTAAAATTCACCGCCCTGCAATCAGAGAGGCGAAGGCCACGGCATTGGCCTTCCTCCTTTCCATGAGCTCCAGCTTCTCTGCAACCCCAAATATTGCCGCCTCCTCCACTATCCTGGCTAGCTCTGCGAACACTGGCACGCAGAATCTTCCCAATTTTTCACAACCCCAAAACATTGCGTGTGATTCGCTGGCCCCCACCCACACCTCTCACACTGATCTGCTACCACCTGAAAGAATCCACTCATTCTCTCCCAAGTCATATGCACCTTGTGCACCACCTTAAACTGTATCAGGCTCACCCTTACCCTACGCAGTGCCTAATTTCTTACTCCCCTATTGATCTCCCTCCCAACTCCGCTTCCCATTTCTCCTTGATCTTCACCACCTGCTCGCACCCCTGCTCCCCCAGCCACTTGTATATATCCCAAATTCTTTCCTCCCCTTCCACATCCGGAAGCAGCAGTCACTCCAGCAGGGTGTATCTCGGCAACCTAGGGAACCCCTTCCAGACCTTTCGTGCAAAGTCCCTAACCTGCAGATACCTGAACTCACTCCCCCTCGGCAGCTCTACCCTCCTCTTAGCTCCTCCAGACTGGCGAATTCTTCCTCCAAATACAGATCCCTCACCTTGACCCGCCCCACTTCCCTCCACCCCCTGAATAAACAATCCATCCCTTCCCCCTGCTCAAACCCATGATTCTTGCACAGCAGTGTTAACACCGAAATCTCATCCACCCTAAAATGCCTTCTCAACTGATTCCATATCTTCACCTTGACTGCACCACCGGACTCCCTGAATACCTACTCAGAGCCATTGGCAATGCTGCCGTCACCAGAGCCCTCAAACTAGACCCCTTACAAGATTAGGTTATTGTTTTATAATGCCCGCATAGTTACTGTGTTGGGCATCGCCCCTGCACTCATCCGCAGCACCCACCAATCCCAAATATAGCCGCTGGTGGATAGGGCTCTAAATCAATATTCAGGATTGCCGATGTGGTGCTGAAGAAAGACACCCAAAGCCCACCAATTTGGGACAGGACCAGAACATGTGCGTGTGAATCGCCTCATTGGAAGTGGAGGTAACGAAGTTGGTGGCGGCCCAGGGAACATTCAAGGGAAAAGTGGAGGACCAGGAAAGCCGATTGTGCCACTAGAATCTTTGCATTTTGGGCCTGCCAGAGGGCAATGAGGGCAGAAACCCATGGAGTACATGGCTCAGGTGTTGGGCAAGCTGGTCAGGGGGAAAACCTACCCAAGCCCCCAGAAATAGACAGGGCCCGCAGGTCACTCCAGCCAAGGCCCAAATCAGGGGAGCAACCATGGGCCATCATTATCAAGATACATAGGTACCAGGGGTGGTGGTGGTGTAATGATATTGTCACTGGACTAGTAAACCAGAAACCCGGTGTAATGTTCTGGGGACCCAGGTTCGAATCCCACCACTTCAGATGGTGACATATGAATTCAATAAAAAATGTGGAATTAAAAGTTTAATGATGACCATTGTTGATTGTCGTAAAAACCCATCTGGTACACTAATGTCCTTTAGGGAAGGAAATCTGCCATTCGAGTCTGTCCTATATGTGCATCCAGACCCACAGCAATTTTCTCTACGGTGGATCTGACGTCTGCATATCACCAGCTCCCAATCCGCCCGGAGGACCGCCACTACACGGCGTTCAAGGCAGATGGCCGCCTCTTCCATTTCCTCCGGGTTCCCTTTGGCGTCATGAATGGGGTCTCGGTGTTCCAACGAGCAATGGACCAAATGGTGGACCAGTACGGGCTGCGGGCCACGTTTACGTCCTTGGATAACGTCACCATCTGCGGCCATGATCAGCAGGACCACGACGCTAACCTCCATCGATTTCTCCAGACTGCCCAGAAACTCAACCTCACGTATAACACGGAGAAATGCGTTTTCCGCACGACCAGGCTAACCATCCTCGGCTATGTCGTGGAAAACGGAGCCCTGGGCCCCGACCCGGACCGTATGTGCCCCCTCTTACAACTCCCTCTCCCTCATTGTCCCAGGGCCCTCAAAAGGTGCCTAGGATTCTTCTCGTATTATGCCCAGTGGGTCCCTCAGTATGCGGACAAAGCCTGCCCACAATTTAAGGCCACACTCTTTCCTCTGTCAGATGAGGCTCGCCAGGCCTTCACCTGCATCAAGGAGGACATCGCCAAAGCGGCCATGTGGGCGTTGGATGAATCCGTCCCCTTCCAGGTGGAGAGCGACGCCTCAGAGGTCGCTCTCGCCGCCACTCTGAATCAGGCAGGGAGACCAGTCGCCTTTTTCTCCCGAACCTTCTCCACTTCGACACTCCTCAATCGAAAAGGAAGCACAAGCCATCATGGAAGCTATACGACACTGGAGGCACTACCTCGCAGGTAGGAGGTTCACCCTCATCACCGACCAAAGATCGGTTGCCTTCATATTTGACAACTCACAGAGGGGCAAAATAAAAAATGATAAAATCCTGCGGTGGAGGATTGAACTCTCCACCTACAAGTACGATATTATGTATCGACCGGGGAAGCTCAACGAGTCCCCAGATGCCCTGTGCCAGCGCGCAAGACGACCGCCTGAAAGCTATCCACAATGACCTCTGCCACCCGGGGGTCACCCGGCCCGCCCACTATATCAAAGCCCGAAATCTGCCTTTCTCCACTGAGGAGGTAAAAGCCATCACCAGGGATTGCCTGATCTGCGCGGAGTGCAAACCGCACTTCTATAGACCAGACAGGGCCCACCTGGTAAAGGCCTCCCGGCCCTTTGAACGCCTAAGCATCGATTTCAAAGGGCCACTCCCCTCGACCAATCGGAATGTGTACTTCCTGAACGTCATCGACGAGTTCTCCCGCTTCCCCTTTGCTATCCCGTGCCCCGATATGACTTCCCACACAGTCATCAGAGCTCTGCACAGTATATTCACCCTGTTCGGGTTCCCCAGCTACGTACAAAGCGACAGGGGTACATCCTTTATGAGCGACGAGCTGCGTCAGTACCTGCTCGACAAGGGCATCGCCTCGAGCAGGACTACCAGCTCCAACCCCAGGGGGAACGGGCAGGTGGAGAGGGAGAATGCGATGGTCTGGAAGACCGTCATACTGACCCTCCGGTCCAGGAATCTCCCGACCTCCCATTGGCAGGAGGTCTTCCCCGACGCGCTCCATGCTATTAGGTCCCTCCTATGCACAGCCACCAACCAGACCCCTCACGAACGGCTATTTGTTTTTTCTAGGGGCACTACACGGGGGTTTCGCTCCCAGCATGGTTGAAGACACCGGGCCCGGTTCTCCTCCGGAAGCATGTCCGGGCACACAAAACTGACCCACTCGTAGAGAGAGTGCTCCTACTCCACTTGAACCTCCAATACGCTTTCATCGAATACCCTGATGGCCGTCAGGACACTGTTTCCCTCCGGGACCTGGCGCCTGCAGGATCCAGTCCCATCACCACTACCGCCGAGGTATCCCTCACACTACACTCCGCACATCCTTCCGCGACCTGCACCCCCGCACCTACAGGTTCACTGCCTGTGCTCCACGCCCCCGCGCCTATGGGTTTCCGGCACTCCCCGTCGCCAGTTGAACCAGCCGGGTACGAAGCTCGGACCGTATCACCCCTGGAGTCCACTATCGTACCCTCACCAACCGTCACCCACAGCCACCAGAAGAGGCTGCAGCCCCGGTGCTTCACCGATCCCAAAGGACGACTCGGCCGCCGGACCGGCTTTTTTAACAGGGGGTGAATGTGGTGAATTATAAACCTAGTAATTCACACTGTGTTGTATCAAATGTATTGTGTCCTTGTGGGCTCTGTATATGAGCCGTTGCGTGGCTCTGCCCATAGAGGGAGATGAGGAGTTTGTACTGGGCTCCACCCATGGCTCCTCCCACTAACTGGAAGTATAAAGCTCTGCAGTCGTGAGCCTGCTGCCAGTTCATCTCGTCGCAGGCAGGCTCAGTTGTAAGACTATTAAAACCACTGTTCACTTCCAATCACGTGTCTTGTGAATTGATGGTCTCATCACATATATCTAAACACTTCTCCCTGCTCCAGCCCATACTTCGCTTCCAGCTCCCTCAATCCCGCAAATCGACCCCGAAGAAACAAATCTTTTATGGTCTTAATCCCCTTCTCTTCCCATTTCCGAAAACTTCCGTCCCACCTCCCTAGCTCAAATCTGTGGTTCTCCCGAATCGGCATTTCCCTCGACCCTGCCCCAACCCAAAATGTTACCGAAACGCCTCCAGATTTTCAATGAAGCTATTACTACCGGACTCCCTGAGCATTTCCCTGGAGCTGTTGCTAGTGCTTTCAGCCACAACTCCCTGCACAAACTCTCCTCCAATCTGACCCACTGGGAATCAACCCCTCTGACCCAGCTCCACATCTTCTCCACATTCGCCGCCCAGTAGTAGTACATCAGGTTCGGGAGACCCAAACTCCCTGCCTGCTCCCCCTCTGTAGCAGCACCTTCCTCACTCTGGCCACTTTCCCTCCCCATATGAATGAGGTAATCCTTCCCTCAATCTCCCTGAAAAAAGACTTTTGCAGGAAAATTGGTAGGCATTGAAAGATAAACAGAAATCGCGGCAACACATTCATTTTAACCGCCTGCACCAGACCCACCAGTGACAGAGGGAGACCATCCCACCTCGCCAGATCGGCTTTCACTCTCCTCACCAAACTAGTGATGTTGTATCTGCGAAGCCTTCCCCACTCCCGGGCAACCTGCACCCCCAGGTATCTAAAGTGGGTCCCTGCCCTACGGAATGGCAGCCCCCCCCACCCCTGCCCCCACCCCCGGCTGAGACACCACAAAATACTCACTCTTGTCCAAGTTCAGCTGGTACCCAGAGAAAGACCCAAATACCTGCAGCAACTCCAATATTCCTCCTATCGACGCACTCGGCTCCGACACATACAGCAGCAAGTCGTCGGCATACAAGGACACCCTATGCTCTGTCCCCCCTCACTATTCCTTTCCATGCTCCCAAACTTCTTAATGCGATGGCCAACGGCTCAATCGCAAGCACAAACAGCAGGGGGGACACAGGACATCCCTGCCTCATCCCACGGTGGAGAAAGAAGTATCTCAAACTGATATTGTTCGTGCGGACACTCGCCTGCGACTCCTTATATAACTTTACCCAGTTCACAAATCTTGGTCCAATCCCAAACCGCTCCAGCACTGCCATCAGGTACCCCCATTCCACCCGATCAAACACCTTCTCGGCATCCAATGCCGCCACCACCTCTGTTTCCTTCCCTTCCACTGGTGCCATAACGACGTTCAAAACACTCCTAATATTCGAAAACAGCTGCCTCCCTTTCACGAACCCTGTCTGAACATCACCTATCACCCTCGGGAGGCATCCCTCCAGCCAGTACCTTCGCCAATACCTTTGCGTCCACATTCAGAAATGATATGGGCCTATACGACCCACACTCCGTTGCATCTTTATCCTTTTTAAGCAACAGTGAAATTGATGCCTGCCCCAAGGTTTGCGGCAGCACTCCCTTCCCTATCGCCTCTTCAAACATCCCCATCATCAGGGGTGCCAACTTATCCTTACATTTTTTATAACATTCCACGGAAACCCTGCCACCTTCCCCGACTGCATCCTCCCAATCGCATCCTGTATCTCCTGCTCCAGTATTGCTCCTTCTAATGTAGCCCTGTCCCCCTCCCCTAGCCTCGGGACTCCAACCCATCTAGAAATTCCAGCATTTCACGGTCTCCCCCGGGGTGGCTCTGACCTGTACAACCTCTCGTAAAATTCCTCAAAAAACCTTGTTAATCAGCTCCAGAGCCACCACCAACTTCCCGGCCCTAACCCTTACCTGAAGAATTTCCCTTGCTGCTGCTTCCCTCCGGAGCTGACCCGCTAACATACACCCCACCTTGTCTCCATGTTCATAGACTGTACCCCTCGCACGCCTCAGTTGGGCCACCGCCTTCCTGGTGGATAGTCGGTCGAAGCTCGTCTATAGTTCCTTCCTCTTTCTCAGCATCGCTGGGTCCCCATCCTCTGCATTACTCCTGTCTGCCTCCAACATCCCATCTATTAGCCTCTGCCACTCCAACCTCTCCTCTTTGTCCACCCTGGCCTTAAACAAAATTACCTCACCCCTCACTACCACCTTAGAGCCTCCCAGACGACTGCCTTCGATACCTCACTCGTACAGTTGAAACCTGCATATTCTTTAATTATCTTTTCAATTTTCTCACAGAATACTTGGTTCCCCAAAAGCCCCACATCCAGTTTCCACCCCAGCCTCTGCGCTATCCCCTTCTCCGGCACCATATCCACCCAATGTGGCGCGTGATCTGACACAGCAATTGCAGAGTAATCCGACCCCTTGACACCATCGATGCTGCTTTTCGCATCCTTTGACGGCTTCTTGTTTTTTATTTTCTTTCTTTTCTCCTCTCTCCCCCTTCACCCTCCTGTCCTTCATCAATCTGAATTATTCTTTTTTTTTGAGAAAACAAAAGGGGGAGAGAAAAAAATCCTTTACCAAACTTCCTTCTCCTCTACATTCACCCAGAGCTCCCCTGGGACCAGGCTTCAGCCTTCTTTCTTCCTCCTGGGTGGGAGCCATCCGATGTGGGGCCCCAGTCTCGGGCCTGCCGCCTCAGCCTCCTCGTAGCTCCACCTTCGCTGCTCTGGTCTCGACGCCGCGCTGGACCCAGGGCCTCAGCCCCCACCGCCCGACACCCGCGTGGGGTTCTTCGCCGGTTTTTAAACCGGCCCCACTGGCTGCTCGCGACGGCCCCAAAGGCTGACGGTAGTCGGGGGGGGTACGTTGGACTCGGGGATTTCCCCGAAAATGCCGCGACTCGAGGCCACTGGCGGGAGCCGCCCTGCCCGCCCACGCCACCACTCGGATGGCAAATTTGATTTTCTCCATTTGGAGAGATTCCGAGAGGTCGGACAGCCAGTCTGCAGCTTTGCGTGGTGCTGCTGACCGCCAACCGAATAGGATATGGCAGGCGATCAGGGAGCCAAAGCAAGGGCGTCTGCACTCCTCCCCAGGAATAGATCTGGCTGGTCTGAAGACCGCCACTTTCGGGCATGGCTTCACCCTCAACCCACCACTTTGTACATTGCCTCAAAGAAGGCTGTCCAGTACCCACAAGTCTGGGGCAAGACCAGAACATGTGAGCGTGGTCGGCCAGGCCTCCTTGGCACTGTTCACATCTAAACTCCACCTCCAGAAGGAACCTACTCATACGGGTTCTTGTTAAGTGGGCTCTATGTACCACTTTTAGCTGCGTCAGGCTGAGCCTTGCGCACGTGGAGGTGGTGTTGACCCTGTGCAGTGGTTCGCTCCAAAGTCCCCACCCTATTTCAATCCCCAGGTCCTCCTCCCATTTCTTTCTTGTTGTGTCCAGTACGGTGTTAGCCTTTTCTACCTGTTGGTCATATATGCCACTAAAGTTTCCTTTTATCTCGTATGCTTGCGTCCAGTAACTCTTCCAGTAATGTCTTCCGTGGCGGTTGTGGGTATGTCTTTTTCTCCTTTCGTAGAAAGTTTTTGAGTTGTAGATACCTTAGCTCGCTCCCCCTGGCTAGCTGGAATTTCTCTGTCAGTTCGTCCAGTGTTGCAATCCTGCCGTCCGTGTATAGGTCCCTGACTGTCAGTGTCTCCCACTCGGCCCCTGGCTCCTTGATCCATCTCCTTATTCACTCGACCATCGCCGCCCAGTGGTAGAATGCACCCCCAGTCCTTCTGGATTTTGTTTTTTGTAGGACCGCCTTTGGGATCCTAGCATTCTCCCCCCTGCCCCCATACGAACGCTTAATTTGTCTAGTGCTTTGAAAAAGGCCTTGGGGATGTAGATTGGAATGGATATAAGTAAGATGAGGTACCTGGGCAGTGCGTTCATTTTAATGATCTGGACTTGCCCCGCGAGGGAGAGTGGGAGTGTGTTCCATCTTTGCAGGTCCTTTTTTACTTCCTCCGTCAGACTGGTGAGGTTCCATTTGTGGATCCCTTTCCAGTCATGGGCTATTTGGATCCCCAGGTAGCGGAATTTGTGTCGGGCTTGTTTACATGGCAGTCCCGTTAGTGCTGCCCCACCTACTTGTGGGTGTACCGGCAAGATCTTGCTTTTGTTCATGTTGAGTTTGTAGCCTGAGAAGATGCCAAACTCTTTCAGGAACGCGATGATTCTGTCCATGCTGCTTTGTGGGTCCGAAATGTAGAGGAGCAGGTCATCTGCAAAGAGTGAGACTCTGTGCTCTCTGCCGCCCCTTCGGATCCCCCTTGATGCACTATCAATTATGACGAGACAAGAGTAGAGTGTAATCGAGGCTTTGTTACATAGAGATGTGTAGCCTCCCGCAGCTGTTGCCGAAATGGCTGCAGTTCGGAGAGCCCACACCTTTATACTCCGCCTACTGGGCGGAGCCAGCAGGCTGGGATGTACCCCCGTACCTGTAGTCCAGGAGCCTTACCGTAATACACCACGTGTGATATATAGGATACAACAGTTGTGACTACCACATTCACCCCTTGTTAAAAAGAGTCCCGCGGGGGTGGTGGAAGGCTATTTACATGCAGGTGTTTAACATTTTAGGAAAAGTTTACAAATTCAGACGATCGAGCGTCTTGATCCATCGTTGCGAGCGCTGCAGTCCTGGTGGTGATGCAGGCATCGGTTCGGTCATCGGTGGCTCCGGGTGCGTGTCGACCTCATCTTCATCCCAGGGTAGGACAAAGGGGAGGACGGATCTTCCTGGAGTGGGGGCTGTGGTGGGGTGCGCTGGGGGGAGGGAGGGTGGTGCCGGGGCAGAGGTGGGGGGATATGTGGGGACCGAGCTGGTGCCGGGTCTCTAAGGGAGACTGTGTCTTGGCGGCCGTAGGCGTACGCCACATAGGCATACTGCGGGTTCGCGTGAAGTAGCTGTACCCTCTCAACTAGCAGGTCCGCCTTGTGCAACCGTATGTGCTTGTGGAGGAGAACAGGTCCTGGAGCTGCCAGCCACGTTGGGAGCGAAACCCCGGAGGTGGACTTCCTTGGGAGGTCAAAGAGACGTTCATGGGGAGTTTTGTTAGTCACAGTGCAAAGGAGCGCCAAATGGAGTGAAGGGCGACGGGGAGGACCTCCTGCCAGCGGGAGGCCGGGAGACTTCTGGACCGTAGGGCCAGCTGGATGGCCCTCCAAACCATCCTGTTCTCCCGCTCCACCTGCCCGTCGTCCCGGGGGTTGTAGCTGGTCGTCCTGCTCGAGGCAATGCCCCTGCTGAGCAGGTACTGACGCAGCTCATTGCTCATGAATGAGGGTTCCCTGTCGCTGTGGATGTAGGTGGGGAAACCGAACAGAGCGAAGATGGTGTTGAGGGCTTTGATGACAGTGGCAGACGTCATATCGGGGCATGGGGCGACGAAGGGGAATCTGGAGTATTCGTTGACCATACTGAGGAAGTACGTGTTTCGGTCGGTGGAGGGGAGGGGCCCTTAAAATCCACGCTGAGGCGCTCAAAGGGGTGGGAGCCCTTCAACAGGTGCGCTCGGTCTGGCCGGTAGAAGTGCAGTTTGCACTCCGCGCAGACCTGGCAGTCTCTGGTGACAGCCCTGTCTTCCTCGATGGAGTAGGGCAGGTTGCGGGCCATGATGAAATGGTAAAAACATGTGACCCCTAGTTGGCAGTGATCGTTGTGCAGGGCCCGGAGTCAGTCCACTTGTGCGCTGGCACATGTACCTCGGGATAGGGCATCGGGGGGCTCGTTGAGCTTTCCGGGGCGATACAAAATCTCATAGTTGTTGTTAACATGTACTAGATGCTGTGGTATGAAGAGGCAAGAGTTCAGCTGCTTTTTCACCAACACACCTTTAATGGTTCAAACTCACTCTGCACAGAACTGTACAGATCATCACAAGCTCCAGAGTCCACCTGCAGCCCCTTTACATATCAGTGTCAATCATTGAACACTTAACATAAATGAGACAATCATTGAACACTTAACGTAAATGAGACAACTAATTGCAATGTCTCTTAACCCATTACTTAACAGTCTCCCCTTCCTTAGAGAAAAAAAAACAATTAGGTAAAAATAAAATTTCAAGACACTAAAATTTCAAGAAACTAAAACACACACCTGATTCCCCCTTTTTTTTTAAGTAGAAGAAAAAAAAACATTCACAGAAACAGGCGCCCTTCATTCACGATATCTAAAAGTTTCTGTGAACTAGCCCCTCTTTTCGTGAAACAGTCTGACAGTTGATAGCTACTGTCAACCCATTTAATTTTTGTTATTTCCCCTCTGTCCAACATCTGCTTTAAACTTGCGATGTCTATCCGTAACCTCTTTTCATTGACACTTTTTGTAGAGTGCACATTTTCCCACAGAGAGTTATTGTCAATGTGACAGTCAATAGGCATATTACCTAAATCCTCTAATCCCAAAATTTCTGCCAATATCTGATTTATATAAAAGGCCATATCCACCGCTTCCACTAAGCTTAATGTCTCAGCAGCTAAAGTGCTTTTGACCACTCTCCTTATTTTCTTTGTTTCCCACACAAGAGGGCAACATTTACCATTGGTCCCCAAAAGAAAAATTATAAAACCTCCTGCGCTTGAAACTCCATCACATAAATTTGCATAGGACGCATCACTATAAACTATGAGTTTCAAATGCCTAAGATCACCTAAAACAGGGAACTTCAAAACACACTCCTGCATTTTTAGTTTGGCCAACACATTATTTGCTCTTATTATGTCTTCCACTTTGGGATCATTCACCTTTGTACTCAACTCTAAAACATCAAAACTCACGTCCGGTCTAGTCTGTCTTCCTAACCAGTTCAGTTACCCAATTAAACTTCGCAGTTGCTCTTTTTCTATCTTCGAAACCATTGCGTCTTTTTGTGAAACCCGGCCATGACTAATTGCTATTGGACTGATGCTTTCCAAGTAAGATTGCTGACGTAAAGTTGCCCCTAACTGAGTCTGTCCGATTTCTAAACCAATATATTTAAATGCACCGGAAGCCTGACTTCCAACCCTGAATTCTTTCCTCAAACCAGAGATTACAATAGCTTCAAAATCACTTTTCCCACCCCACAAAAAATCATCGACATGCATCATGAAGATGCCAGCAAGATTTCCTTTATAGTGCCAGTAAAACATTGCAGGATCTGCTTTCAACTGGCAACAGCCTAACTTTAACAAGACTGACCTTACCGAAAAGTACCACACTCTAGATGCATCATTTAATCCATATATACATTTGTTCAACTTCCACAGTACCCCCTTCTGTGTTAGCTGCTTCTTTAGGAGGACGGAGAAAAATGTCTCTCTGGAGCTGATGCCCCTGCAAAAAGGCAGCTTTTATATCTATAGATTTGCAGTCCCATGCCTTTGTGGCTAATAGAGCCAAGAAGATCTTTAAAATAACCTTTCCTGCTGTAGGTGAATCTACCCTTAAGTCCTGATCGTCTAAGTTTTCTTCAAATCCCCTTGCCACAAGCCTGGCCTTTGCCTTATAAGTTCCATCTGGAAGAACCTTTTCTGTACAAATCCATCTGTGGGATAGAGCTTTTTGTCCCCTATCCAGTACTTCCGTGTATACCCCAAATTCACTCCAACTATGCAATTTTTGCTGTTTAGCATCTTTGATAACTTTTTCATCTAATTTATTTGAAGCCACCAAAATCCCACGTGCATGTGGGCTTCTACTTCTATTAGTATTCGTAGTCTTACTCCTGTTCCGAGATCTTGATAAACTACGTCCCCTTTCCTGCCTGGTATCTCGTTCTGTACTGCTACTGCTTGATCTTTCTCTTCTGTAGCGGGATGTCCTTTCAATAATTCTCAACCTTTTCCTGCGAACCTGTTCACTATCCGATGTACTATCTAAACTAGCACTGCGTTTCTGTGCCCTCCATTTTTGAACTTCGTTTTCACAATCCATTGTCTTAACTTCCTCCCCTGAATGCTGTACATTCAACCAATGTTTATACTTTCCAGTGGCCTTCCCTGCTCTACTAATAACAGTTGCATCCTTCCATTGACTAGACCCTTCAGGCGAGTATATCACTTTTGTACCAACCTTTGGCAGTTGCCCATTCGGAAAAATGGCCTGTTCTAATTTATCAGACGTGTTGTGTTCCTCTACAGAAACCCTGTCTATATCAGTTAACTGGTCCTCATAGTTCTGTAACACATGTGTACCAGACGACTCTGGTTCCTCGTCTTGTCTGTCTGCTCTGTCTAAATTTGAAAATTTGTAATCGGTACCCGTTATCCTTGATGAATGTACCCTAACAGTTTGATTACCATGTTGCAAAATAAATGTTTTGCCATCTATGCCTATGAACTTCCCTAGGCCTTTCCATTCATTAGAATTGTCTCTCTTATAGTATACCATTTCTCCTTGTTGAAAAACGGCATCTGATGGCCGTACATTATGTCTTGAAGCTCTGCGAATTCTTTCAGAGACTTCTGCTTCCAAAAAAGCTTTTCTATTGCTATGTAACACGTTTAAATGTTCAGCAAAACCTGAGCTAATTGTAGTCCCTTCCCAAGCTGGAGGCTGGTCATCCAAAATGTCTTAGGATTTCTACCAAACACTAATTGATAAGGACTATAGCCCCCCAACCATCTGCAATTAATTCTTTGCATGTACCGCCCATGCTAAAGCTGAATTTAGCGTGCAGTTTGGTCGATCTCCCCAAATTTTCCGAAGCATGTCATCGATAACAGCATGATTTCTTTTGCAGACACCATTACTAAACGGGCTTTCGGCAGCCGTGTTCATAACTCTGATATTCATGTTTTCACACATATCCCTAAACTCATCATTAGCAAATTCTCCCCCATTATCCGTAAAGAATTTTGCTGGTGGACCCATTCCTGTCCCGATGCATTTTTCCACAATTTTATCCAAAATTATTCGCTTTTCTTTACTTCGTACAATCGTTGATTGACTAAATCTAGTAGCTAAATCTACAAAATGCAAAATAAATATATTATTTGCTTTATCCCAGATCTTAAGGTCCA